>NC_049248.1:45403315-45718108 GCF_011100685.1 Canis lupus familiaris | reverse complement strand
TAAGGAACCCCAAGCCCCAGCAACTATTTTTCACTTGGCCCTTCCACCTAAAAGACAAGGCCTCAGCTGTTACTTGGTTCCCTTCTTAGAGGTCCCAGCCATCATTCAATCCTCCTCGGCCTGGCTACAGTCCAGTCCTGCCTCTCCCTGGCCGCCCCGGGGGCCAGAGGGAGGAGCACTGTGCAGGGAGGCAGTTTCCGTGCGTCTCTAGGCCCCTGGCTTCATCCCCTGATAGCCGCAGGCCTCAGAGAGAAACTCCCATCCTCTCCCCTCCTCATGTGAACCCTTGGCAGGAGCCTGCAAACACATCTGCTGACCCAGGGTGGGGGCAGAGACTGTTCCTAATCACACCCAGCCCCACAGCCCTGCCCCAGGCAAAGAGTTCAGAAGATCTCCCGGCTGCCTCAGGCCAGCCGGCTTCGTAGTTTCCCCTACTAATTCCCCATTATTAGCTACAGCCACCTACTTCCTCCTGAGTTTTCCACTCTGTTTAGACTTGCTGCCTGAAAGAGGTGTAGGGGGCGGGTTAGGGCAACCTGGGGCCCACGGGAAGCTGGGAACGTCTGTCTCCCAGGGCCAGAAGCTTGGCTTGGTAGCACCTTGCCCCAGACAGAGCAGGACCAGGGGCCAAGCCTCAGCGAAGGCCCCGCGGCCAGGCTGCTTCGGGACCTGCCGTCTGTGGGACCCTGGTGGGTGGGCCCAGCCGTGGGTCCAAGAGCCTTGGATCGCGGGCTGTGATGAGCTGAGGCCGGTTCCAGCCCGGCTCGGGGCTCCTCCCGTGAGGAGCCTCTGTGTCCCGAGTTGGGGCCAGGCCGTCCCTGCCGGGGCCGTGGACACTGGGCCGGGAGGGAATCGGGGGACAGGCCCAAAGGCCTAGGCAAAGGGGGGGTGGACAGGAGGTGCCGGGGACTCGGGTTCAGCCCCGCCGCCACGTGGGGGATGATGGACACGAGCCTGTGCTGGGGCCCCGGCTCACCCCAGCCTGCCTCCGCAGATGGACCCTGTGCAGAAGGCCGTCCTGTCCCACACTTTCGGGGGGCCCCTGCTCAAGACCAAGCGGCCCGTCATCTCCTGCAACGTCTGTCAAATCCGCTTCAATTCCCAGGTAAGGGCCCACCGGCGGCACGGCGGGAGGGCAGAGGCCGGGCGCTGGGGGCCCCGGGCAGGGGAGGGGGCAGGGGGGCGGGGGGGGGGGTGGCCGGGAGGGCCCGGAGGGGCCGTGCGCTCGACGTGCAGCAGGCCATCCGGAGGCCGCCGCTGGGCAGCCGCGGCCGAGGGCCTGGCACGCAGGGGGCCATGAGGCACGGGCCCCGCTAGGGCACCGACTCCGCTGCCGGCCTGCGCCCCCTTGGCCCCGCGGGCCCCTCCCCTGCCGGCCTCCTCCCCCCGCCCCCCTTGCCCATGCACAGAAGCCCCCCAAGACGCAGCCCCTAGATGGCAGGCCTCCCAGCCGCCCTCGCGCTGGGGCTCCCCTGGGACTGCATGTGGGCCTGCCGGGGACTTGCGGGGCGCAAGTTCTGAGAGCTTTTAGGGAAAAGCAGCAGAGCTTCATTCTGCTGAGTAGGGGGAAGTAAGCCATGTTCTGTGTCTCTCCGCAGTCCGCACGCGCGCACACACGCGCACACGCGCACACCCGCGATGCCGGGCTCCACAGACTGCTCCCCCTCCCACCCCTGGCTGTCGATCTTGTTTTCCTGCCCGTCCACACTTTTTTTTATTTCTACTGTGTCCCTGTCTGGGTGACCTTGTGGCTCCGGGATTGTATATTGTTCAGAATAAACAGGAGATGCACATGGGAGTGGGGGTGGAGCCAGAACCAACTCAGCTTAGGTCTTTCCTTCACCTGCACCCCGGCACCCCCTCTGCCAGCTCTGGCTCCCCTCGCCGTGGAGGGTCGAGGACTAGGGGGCCAGGGGGCGCATGCAGGCTGCCCTCCACTCTTTGGCCCTCCCCTCCCCTCCCTGACCAAGTGGCGGTGTTTTGACAGCTGTCTCTCTCTCCAGAGCTGGGCTTGGGGCCAGGGTCCTCCAGGGTGTCCACAGAGGCTTCAGGAAAAATGAGAACCAGGGGGGAGTAGTCGGGATAGAGCCCAGGCCTCAGGGCTCTTGGGACTCCCGGCCTGAGTGCGGAAGCAGTGAAGGCTGGAGCCCAGGGTCGGGAGACAGGCACAAGAGGCCAGGGGGCCACGGACGCTGGCTGGCTGGGTTCAGGATTCCTTCTCGCAGACCCAGGTGAGAGCCCGAGTCAGCAGCCAGGCCCTGGGTGCGGCGGTAGGGAGGAGCCTGGCCTAGGTGAGCATCCAGGTCCCCAGCCCCTCGACCTTGAGGAGCTAGTCCGAACCCCAGGAGTAACCCGCCCTCCTTGGCCGGGACTTCACGCGTCTCCGGCGCGGGGGGAGACGGCCGCAGCCTGCCGAGGCCACCCCAGGGCCCGAGGGAGCTCGGCGGGGAGGACGGGCAGCTCGAAGGTGATCTCAGGCTCCATTTTCTTCCTCCGTCCCTAAGAGCCAGGCTGAGGCCCACTACAAGGGCAATCGCCACGCCCGAAGAGTCAAAGGCATCGAGGCTGCCAAGACGCGAGGCAGGGAGCCCGGCGCCCGGGAACCCGGAGACCCAGCTCCCCCGGGCGGTGCCCCCCCAAACGGGGATGGTGCAGCGGCCCGTCCAGGTGTGTCCGAACCCGACCCCCCCACCGGTTCAACTGCTCCTCTGTTCTTCCCCTCTTCCCAGAAGTCTCCTCTGCTTTCATCTCCCTCCTCCTCACCCCCACCCCACCCTACCCAAGGTGAGTCCTGGAGCCAAGCACAGTGATACAGAGTTTCCATCGTGTCACCCCCACTCCCGCCCCAGCATCCCCCCGTCTGTCCTCCCCGCCGCCTAGTGACTCAGAGAGGGGCTAGGGTGAGGCCAGACTCGCTCCAATCCAGGGAGAGGCTCCTCCATCTTGGGGGGGGGCAGGGAGGGCCCAGGGCCTGCCCCCCAGGGTTCCCCGTGGGGGAGACCGAGAGCTCAGGAGACCCCAGCCACCCCCTGTATGGTCTCAGGTGGTCTCCGGACCTCCCTGGGCCAAAGTGGTCTTTCCTGGGAATGAGGCTTTAAGATGCTCCAGGTCTTTTCCAGGTTTACCAAAAGCAAGTCTGAGATTCCTTCTCCCCCATGGCTGGTGGCCACCCTCCATCACGCTCCCAGCCCAGAAATTGAAAGGAAGGCGTATCAAGGCAGGAGGATGCGAGCCTCCCCCTCCTGGGATTACCACATCAGCTCTCGGTCATGAGCACCCCGGAGGACCCAAATACCCCCATTCCCTCTTCTCCTTGCCTGTCCTTTCTGCCCCGCCCCCAGGAGAGTGAGAAGCAGGCATCGGCGTCACCGGCGTGGGAACCAGGACCCCACTGGGCGCACACCCCCGGGGGCACGGATAGGGCAGGCAGCGGAGTCTTGATGTGCTCTGGCCGCTTCTTAGCCTGATCATCGTGTTGTTGTGTTTTTTTTTTTAAGATTTTATTTATTTATTCATGAAAGAGACACAGAGAGAGAGAGAGGCAGAGACACAGGCAGAGGGAGAAGCAGGCTCCATGCAGGGAGCCCGATGCGGGACTCGATCCTGGGACTCCAGGATCACGCCCTGGGCTGCAGGCGGCGCTAAACCGCTGAGCCACCCGGGCTGCCCTGATCATCCTTTTTTAACTTGGCAACGTCTCTATAAAATGGGGATGGGGTGGTGGTGGCGGCGGTGGCTGACATCCCTTGGCTGTCACTGTTCTGGTGCTTTATGTGTCTTATTACCTCATTTAGCGAGGCCCATCCACTGGCTGATCTCTGAGGAGACCGGACACTGCCCTCCTTTGTAAACCATGAAGCCCCGACCCCGACTGAGATGGGGTGCGCCCCCTGGGCTGAAATGGAGGTGCTGGGAGACGGAGATGAGAAATAAAGGGAGGCGGCACAGGGTGGATAAGCGAACGCACGCCCGCGGGCAGGGCCCCCCACCCGGGCCCGCCCCGCTGCCAGCCTCCCCACGACCCGGAAACTGGATCGGCCGCTGGAGCAAGAACGGGAGGGAGCGCTAGAGTTTCCCCGCGCAGAGGCCAGAGCCCAGCGCCGAGGGCTGCGGCCTGTGCATCTTTAATCAAGCCATGAATTATACAGCAGCCTGCATCCCTGCTCCCTCTCCGGTTCTGCTCTTGCTATTGCCCTTTTGCCGCGTCTGTAACTGTCTCTCCTGACCTCTCGGGCTGCGCCTGCCCCTTCCTAGAGCGCTTTGGCAGGCCTCCCTAGGGACTGGGCAGGACTCTGGGAAGGGGCTGGCCAGGCAGGCAGCCCGGGCCGGGTGGTAGGCCATTGAGGGGCAAGTCCTTGTTCCGTGCCTCTCCCCGTGGCCAGGCTGGGTGCCAGCTTCACCCTGAAAAGGAGGCCACTGGGGCTGGACCCCTCAACCGTTCCCAGCTTCTGGAGCATGAGCCAGGCGTTGGAGCCTCACACCCAGCCTGCAGCAGCTAGACCACATCTGGCTCCGGCCCAGGGCATGAGAGCATGCATGTTGTCACAGGGTGGGGACTCCTGGGCCCTTGCCCTCCAGGAAATGAGGGTGGGTTTCCTCCACATAAGGAATCGTCTCCGAAACCATCTGGGGTGACCCCTCTGTTTCTCCCCTAACAACAGTTTCCATGGAGAATGGACTGGGTCCAGCCCCGGGATCCCCAGAGAAACAGCCTGGCTCCCCATCTCCTCCCAGCATTCCGGAGACTGGTCAAGGTACAACCAAGGGTGAAGGCGGGACTCCAGCCCCAGCTGCCCTGCCGGGGGGCAGCAAGGAAGAAGAGGAAAAGGCCAAGCGGCTGCTCTACTGTGCTCTGTGCAAGGTGGCAGTGAACTCCCTGTCCCAGCTTGAGGCTCACAACAAAGGTATGGCCTCTCCTACCCCCACCCCTACTCCCCTCTTCTCAGCCCACTCCTGCTCCCTACCTCCTAGCCCCGCTGGTTTCCAACATCCTGGACCCTCCGAGGCTTACCAGCCCATCTCCCTCCTTCATCATGTGCTCCCTTCCTTAGCTAACTCCTCTGCCTGACTTAACCTCTTCACCTGCGACCCCGTCCCGACCCACCTTGCCTTCGGGGGCACCCACAAGGGGCTTGGAAAATCCCCACACTTGATGCTCCCTCGTATTTTGTTTTAAAGATTTTATTTATTTACTCATGAGACACACACAGAGAGAGAGGCAGAGACCCAGGCAGAGGGAGAAGCAGGTTCCCTGCGGGGAGCCGGATGCGGAATCCCCGGACCCTGGGGTCACGCCCTGGGCTGAAGGCCGCTGCTAACCCTCTGGCCCAGGGATCCCGCGGCTCATATTTTAATTGGGAACATGCTTGTCACCTAGTAGGCCTGGAGGGTTTTCCTCCACCCTTACCTTCAGCCTTCCGCGCTCCAGGTACTAAGCACAAGACCATTCTGGAGGCCCGAAGTGGGCTGGGCCCCATCAAAGCTTACCCTCGCCTGGGGCCGCCCACTCCCGGGGAACCGGAGGCCCCTGCCCAGGACCGAACCTTCCACTGTGAGATCTGCAATGTCAAGGTCAACTCGGAGGTCCAGCTGAAACAGGTGGGCCCCAGGCCGTCCCCAGGGGCTCGGGGGAGCGCTGCTCCCTAAGGCCGGAGGGGAATGGGGAACCTCCAGGGTCTGCCCGGGCTCACAGCCCCCTGCACCCACCCCCGCAGCACATTTCCAGCCGGCGGCACCGAGACGGCGTGGCCGGGAAGCCCAACCCGCTCCTGAGCCGTCACAAGAAGCCTAGGGGCGCGGCGGAGCTGGCGGTGAGGCCTGGGCGCGGGGAGGGGAGGGGGGGCGCAGGGGGAGGGGCGCGGAGGGGAGGGGGACACGGGGTGGGGCAGGGGGCGCGGGGGGAGGGGGGCCTGCTGGGGTGGGGGCGGGGGGCGGGGTTGCGGGCCGCGGGGTGACCCCTGCGCCCGCCCCTCTCCCCCCTGCAGGGCACGCTGACTTTCTCCAAGGAGCTGCCCAAGTCCCTGGCGGGCGGCCTGCTCCCCAGCCCCCTGGCGGTGGCTGCGGTGATGGCAGCGGCCGCGGGCTCCCCGCTGTCCCTGCGCCCCGCCCCGGCCGCGCCTCTCCTCCAGGGACCGCCCATCACCCACCCCTTGCTCCACCCGGCCCCCGGGCCCATCCGAACTGCGCACGGACCCATCCTCTTCTCCCCCTACTGACCCGAACCCCCAGCCCCCCCCGTGCGACCCCCCACCTCCAGCCGGGACCCAGGCCTCCAGGCTCCAAGCCTGCCCCCACTCCCGGCGCTCCCTGAATGATCTCTCTCCTTCCCCCCCGCCCCGAGGTACGGGGTTCCAGGAAAGGGGAGGGGTAGCGGGGGAGGGGGGCTTCAGAAGGGGGGGAACACCCCAGATCTCAGGGAACCCCGCCCCCTGCCCTTCCCTCTCCCCTAGAAAAGGGGGGGCCGTCTCACCCCCGAGCCCCCTTGGAGACACCCCCCCTCCCAAAAGCCATGTCCATTCAGCCCTTCCCCCCCAAACCTAGCACAAAACGGGGTTCACAAGCCATGGTCGGAGTCCGGGGGGCAGAAATGGATTTTCCTGGCAATAAGCGGACTCTGGGACTCCGGCCCCCTGCCCCCAAACTGAAGCGCTTCCGTGAACACCCCCGTCCTCCGCAGGGGGAGGGGAGCAGGCGGGGTCCTGGGTCCCTCCAAAGCACTTGGGTGTTCCCGCCTGCAACCTCACTGTGCCCGGCGCACCTTGCCCGACCCAGGCCCCGGGGGCGCGGGGCCGCTCGGGGGCATCTCCGGCACTTGGGTGGGACCAAGTAGATGCCCCCACAGGCCCCTCCCTCACCTCCTCCTCCCCACCCAGTCTGGATTCCATTCTTTTCACCAGCACCCATCGCCCAAGGGGTACCGAGGGGGGCAAGGGGTGTCCAGTCCAAGCCCACCCCCGCCTCGCCTTCCGCAAAACTGTGAGCAAAAAGCAATAGAAGCCTCGCCCCCGCCCCGGCCCTTTCCGCAGGATTCGCTGAGTCTGTAGCCTCCCCCGTCCCAGCTCCTAGACCTCGTGGCTGTCCCCCCACCAGACACCCACTACTGCACAACTCGGGCGGGGCGTGACCTCCCCGCCTCCGTGGTTTCCGTGTCGTCAGCCCCGCCAGCAGCCGACCCGGAGGGGGACGGGCCCCACTGGCCTTCCCGTCCCCACCAACTCTTACGCTTGACGATGTAGCAACCCCGGCCCCCCCACGTCCTCCCCTCCTCTCCTTGACAATAAAGTCTGGATTCGTTGCCCTCCGTCCCCCAGGCTCGGACTCTCGATGTTGGCCCCGGCTGCGGGGAGGGCCCAGCAGGTGCAGCAGCAGGTGCGGCGGCAGGTCCCACGGGAAGCGGCCCGGGCATCCTCTGCCCAGAGCGGGTCGCGGCCACGGGAGCTCCCCCGGCTCCTCCAGGCGGCGCCCACGACCTGGGGCTGCGGCGGGAGCAGGTGCAGGTCCCCCTCGGACAAAGGACACGATCCAGGCTCTTGTGCTTCTCCCTGATGGAAAACCCAAGCCAGCAACACGCGAGGCGTGGGGAGAAGCAGCGGGTGCAGAGACTAGGGAGCTGACTCCAGGCTCTGCTGGGCCCCGCCAGGGTCACCTTGAGTTAGTCCTTCCCCTGGCTGGGCCTCAGTTTCCCCATAGGGAAAATGAGATTTGGGTCTCTTCAAAGTGCATGGAGACTTCGTGTCCCAAGACTCAAGGACTGGGGCCGTGCCGCTTACAGATGCGCAGATACACTAGAAGACCTTCTCTTCTGGTCCCATAAACGGCCCCAGAGAAGCAGACTCTGTTCAGCTGCCCCCCCCCCCCCCGGGGCAAGGGGCTCCTCATTATCTCCGGAATTCAGGGTATTCAGGGCAACCACACACACCCCTATGTGACCCCTTCCCTCCAGCCCTGCTGGGTGGCAAGAAAGTCCAACAAAAAAGGCCAAACCAGAACGTGGCATCTCCCCAGGGCCCCCCTGAATTGCATCTTCTTTGCTCACTTCCCCCTCTCCACGCATTTCCCCCTTTTTCAGAGGGAATGGGGAGGGAAGGTGAGATGATGTCTGTTAAAGAGGAAGGAGGGGAAACGGGCCCCCTGGGTTTGTAAGTCATGAAACTGAGGATAGGAGTTCACTGTGGGTTTAGAAATGCAACCCAACAAGGAGTTTGGGGGCGGTCAGATTTTTTTCAGGTCTATCTAGCTAAAAAAGAAAAAAGAAAAAGGCAAAGGCTGGAGATCCGGAACTCTGAGGGGCAAGCGTGGCCCTCTAGGAGAGGGTGGTGCAGAGCAGGGGCTGGGTCACATGTGGAGATAGAGAAAGCGACTACAAGGAACCGGAGTGAGAGGGACTGGGATACATACCTCCAACCTGGGTTTTTTTTTTTTAATTTTATTTTCTTAAGATATTTATTCATTTATGAGAGACACAGAGAGAGAGAGAGAGGCAGAGACACAGGCAGAGGGAGAAGCAGGCCCCATGCAGGGAGCCCAACATGGGACTGGATCCCCAGTCTCCAGGATCAGGCCTTGGGCTCAAGGTGGCGCTAAACCACTGAGCCACCAGGGCTCCCTCCAACCTGGTTTAAAACTGAACTCTGGAGGGACACCTGGGTGGCTCGGTTTGACGCCTGCCTTCAGCCCAGGGACTGATCCTGGGGTCTCGGATCAAGTCCCACATCGGGCTCCCTGCATGGAGCCTGCTTCTCCCTCTGCCTGTGTCTCTGCCTCTCTCTCTCTGCGTCTCTCTCATGAGTAAATAAAATAAAATAATAAATAAATAAATAAATGTGAACTCTTGATTTCCCCGTTCCCTGCCGCGCTGCGCATTCCCTATCTCTGATGCACCACCATCCACGGGGAAGACCAGAAGTCGTCCTAGCCTTTCCTTCTCCTGACCCGTCACCAGTGAATCACCAGACGAATCCTATTCGACCTCTTAATGACCCCATGCATCCTCATCCTTGTTCTCGATGCCCACAGCCGCTGCCCTAACCAAGACGGCTACAGCGTGTGGGCCCAGTGCAAATGAACAAGCAGGGCCACCTGTTGAAACTAGACCTTCAGGGGGGATCCCTGGGTGGCTCAGCGGTTTAGCACCTGCCTTTGGCCCAGGGCGTGATCCTGGAGTCCCAGGATCGAGTCCCTCGTCGGGCTCCCTGCATGGAGCCTGCTTCTCCCTCCTCCTGTGTCTCTGCCCCTCTCTTTCTCTCTCTCTATCACAAATAAATAAATAAATCTTAAAAAAAAAAAAGAAAGAAAGAAAGAAAGAAAGAAAGAAAGAAAGAAAGAAAGAAAGAAAGAAAGAAAGAAAGAAAGAAAGAAAAGAAACTGGATCTTCAGACAGTGCGAGTGACAAACCAAGCCCGGCCCCGTGTAAGTGTGGGGCCCTACGCGATTCCACACGCAGCATGTCCAGGAAGCCAGTCCTGGCTCAAGCCCTGCCTCACTCTTGTCTGAACTGGAGGCACTTTACTGGCCTCTCTCACGTCTGGCCTGCGTGCTTTCACGCCTTACGCACAGCTACTGGAGTGCAAGTCTTCCCTGGCCTTCGGGATAAAACCCCAGCTCCTCAGCACGATGCGCAGGACTTCGGATCCCGGCCCTGCTCACTTCTCCAGGATCTTCTCTGTTGCTCCCCACCCCCCTTTTTTTTTTTTAGGATTTTATTTATTTATTCATGCGAGACACAGAGAGGGACGCCTGGGTGGCTCAGCAGTTGAGTGGCTGCCGGTGGCCCAGAGCATGACCCTAAAGTCCCAGGATCGAGTCCCATATCAGGCTCCCTGCATGGAGCCTGCTTCTCCCTCTGCCTGCGTCTCTGTTTCTCTTTCTGTCTCTCATTCCCTCTTTTTTTAAGATTTTATTTATTTATTCATGAGAGACAGACAGAGGCAGAGACTCTGGGGTCACGCCCGCTAAGCCACCAGGCGTACTCCCACCTCCCATTCCTTGTTAATCTCCACCTAGACCTCTGTGACTCTATGAACCCGGTTCCCTTTGCCTAGGATGTCCTTCTTCTTCCACCCCCCTTCCCCAAAAACCTCCTGTTCATCATTCAAAACCCGGCGCGGATATCTCTCTGTGAACCTTCCCCTGACCTCCTCCTCAGCCATCTCACTCCTTTTCTCTACGCCCCGATACACTTTAGAGTGAGGGTCAACAAACTTTTTCTTAAATAGCCAGATGGTAACTATTTCAGGTCTTGCTCACTGAGAGGCAAAACCGAGGGAGAATACCATAGAGTAGGTACTTCTATAACCATTTTAAGGGGGGGACATTCCTGGCTCATGGCCCATATAAAAACAGATGGATGGGGGTCGGCGTGCCTGGCTGGCTCAGTTGGGAGAGCCTGGAACTCTTGATCTCAGGGGTCATGAGTTCAAACCCCATGTTGGGTGTAGACCTTACTGTAAAAAAACAAAACAAGACTGCTGATGGTCCATAAGCCAGAGTTTGCGGACCCCTCCTTTAGAAAATCAATTAAGGGGGATCCCTGGGTGGCTCAGCGGTCTAGCGCCTGCCTTCAGCCCAGGGCGCGATCCTGGAGTCCCGGGATCGAGTCCCATGTCGGGCTCCCTGCATGGAGCCTGCTTCTCCCTCCGCCTGTGTCTCTGCCTCTCTCTCTCCCTCTCTCTCTCTCTGCCTATCATAAATAAATAAATAAATAAATAAATAAATAAATAAATAAATACTTTTAAAAAAGAAAGAAAATCAATTAAGCATTTAAATATTTACATACGTGTGTCCCCTGCTGGACCCGTGCAAGCCCACGTATCATACCCCCCTGTATCCCCAGGGTCTAGCTCAGAGTCCAGCACGTCACCTCTGTCAGTTGGATGAACAGGTGAATGAATGAACCACTGAACAGTGGCCCACACCCCCGTGTGGAGTGAAGCCAAGATCCTGGATGCTTCTTTTGCTACCTTTCTTCATCCGGCTCCTCTTATCAACTATGCTATCAACTATCAACTATGGGACCCCCTAATCTGAACCACCTTTGAATCCTGGAGAGAAGGCAGGCAGCGCTCCCTCCTAATAAACTCAAGGCTTCCTGGGTGTCCCGAGCTGCTCCTGCAGCTTGGTCTTGTCTTCGGCCCCTAGAGAAGCGGCCCGGACATTCTGACGGTCTGTCTCCACGTCGCGACAATTCTTGGCAATGAACCTATATGTGTCCTGCTGTGCAACGAGAGGAAGGAAACGACTTGGGTCTTTAGGAAGGGGTGAAACAGCTTTGGTGTAAGTAGTAGGGGGATTTTCAACAGAGAGGCCCCAATTGCACTAGCCAAGGGCAAGGGAAGTGAGGGAGGAAGTGGCTGACGTTGGGTAATCGGGGAGTTTCTTATCCATTCAGGCTCGTATGGGATCATGTCTTGAAGCCCGACGGCCCACCAGAAGAGACGGCTCTCCGAGTGAGCTGGGCTCCTTCCACGGGAGTGCGAACTGAAGCCTGGGAGCCTCAGGTGAGTCCTTCTGTCGTGGGTGTACCTTTACCTTGTCTCATCTCCCAGGTGGTAAAAATAGAAAAACAAAGCAAACCTGAGGCCTGTGTGCGTAGCAGACAGGGGCAGCGGGGGCGACAGTAGCATCCGGATAGAGGGAGGGGAAAGGGCAAAGATTAGACAGTAAGAGGCTGCTGGGGCTACGGAGGACATCTGCATGGACACTGGAGGGGCCTGGAGCTTGGACCCGTTGGACGCCGAGACATATTTGGATGAGAATTGGGGGAAATCGTTGAGAATGGGAAAGGACTCCGAGAGCCTCAGGCAAGGGTGAGGATGCAGAGGCCTGGCCGCGGCTGGGCAGACTGGCGAGCTTCCAAACCAGTTCGGTGTCCAGGGGCCAAGAGCTGAGTTCGAGACCAGGTTCTGACTCCTTCTCCCCCCCGTACCCACCTCTTTAGCCTCCGTCATGTGGAACACCTCCGATGCCAACTTCTCCTGCTACCATGAGTCCGTTCTGGGCTACCGTTACGCTGCAGTTGTGTGGGGGGTGGTGGTCGCTGTCACAGGCACCGCGGGCAACGCGCTCACCCTGCTGGCCTTGGCCATCCAGCCCAAGCTCCGCACCCGCTTCAACCTGCTCATCGCCAACCTCACGGTGGCCGACCTGCTCTACTGCACCCTCCTCCAGCCCTTCTCCGTGGACACCTACCTCCACCTGCGCTGGCGCACTGGCGCCACCTTCTGCAGGGTCTTCGGGCTCCTCCTCTTTGCGTCCAACTCTGTGTCCATCCTCACCCTCTGCCTCATCGCCCTGGCCCGCTACCTCCTTATTGCCCACCCTAAGCTCTTTCCCCGGGTCTTCAGTGCCAAGGGCATGCTGCTGGCCCTGGTGAGCACTTGGGTGGTGGCCGTAGGCAGCTTTGCCCCTCTCTGGTCCGTCTATGTCTTGGTGCCCGTGGTCTGCACCTGCAGCTTTGACCACATCCGAGGCCGGCCCTACACCACCATCCTCATGGGCATCTACTTCGTGCTGGGTCTCAGCAGCGTTGGCGTCTTCTATTGCCTCATCCACCGCCAGGTGAAGCGAGCAGCCCAGGCGCTGGATCGGTACAAGCAGGCAAGCGTCCGCTCCAACCATGTGGCTGGGATAGAGGCGACCCCCGGCCGTTTCCAGGAGCTGGACAGCGGGCTGGCGTCAGAGAGGCCCAGCGAGGGCACTTCGTCCGAGCCAGCCAGCTCTGCCACGGCCCAGACCCTGGAATGGGCCCCTTCAGAGCTGGGGGACCAGCACGGCAGGGAGGAAGCTCAGCAGAGGGCAGAGAAGGGCCGGCCAGGAGCACCCGCCAGGACCAGGCCAGCCCAAAGAGCCCCGAGAACTCAGGACTCCCCATCGGAGTTTGGGAAAGTGACTCGGATGTGTTTTGCTGTGTTCCTCTGCTTCTCCCTGAGCTACATCCCCTTCTTGCTGCTCAACATCCTGGATGCCAAGGCCGAGGCTCCTCGGGTTGTCCACATGCTCGCTGCCAACCTCACCTGGCTCAACGGTTGCATCAACCCCCTGCTCTACGCGGCCATGAACCGGCACTTCCGCCAAGCCTACGCCTCCCTCCTGAGACGAGGGCCCCAGAGTTTCCGTAGGTTCCACTAGAACCGTCCCCAGTTGTCACCAGAACCCGAGGCCGACTCCCCCAGAGCCGCGTGGCCGGGTGGCCGGGTGCGGGGGAGGAGGTGCAGGAAGAGGGGGCCTTTTCACAGGCGACTGTCCTCCTAGCCCCAACCGGCCCGTCCCCTGATCAACGCTTGGGCCCTAGGCTGCCCGAGGTGGGTCACCAATAAACGCGTTTGATCCTTTTAAGGCTCAGGTGTGGTTTTGGGGACAGATAGGCCAGGATTGGTTGCAGCTGGCCCTAAGAGTTGAGAGTTTTGGGGGGGGGCTGGGTCACTGCGGGGTCAGGAGGCAGTGGGCCCAGGACGCAGCCTTCAGCTGAGGGGTTTCGGGTATAAAACACGAGTTGGCTTAAGAGGATCCCCCTGTCTTCTTGTGTGACTTCCCAGAAATGGCCCCTGCCCCTAAGTGGCGCCGCCAGGACCCCCCCCCCCCCCCCCCCCCCGCAAACAGGTTCCTCAGCTCCCCAGAGCTCTGGGATCCAGCTCTGACAGCCCTCCGGCGAGCCCCGCGCCCAGTCCTGGCCCCAGGCAGGGAGCCTCCGGGACAGGACCCCGCGTCCCGGGAGCAGTGGCACACGGGGAGGGTCGGGCTGCCCTCGCGTCGCTCAGGTCACAGCTGACCACTGGAGGCCCGGCCCTCGCTCCCCCGACTTGCTCGGCACCCTGCGTGGGGAGAGCGGACAGAGACTGGGTGAGCGCGGGGGGCCAGGGCCCAGCTGGGGGACACCCCAGGGCTCCCCCTCCAGCTCCGTCAGCCGTCGCCGCAGCCGCGCACTCTGCGAACCTAAGGTACCTGTGGCCACCAGGTGACGCTGGTTCTCTGTGTTTGTTCCTCGGTGTCCCTGCTGCGGCCGGGACGGGGGGCGGGGAGGCCACAGGCCGGGCGGGGTGGGGACTCGGCTCCCGCGGCCTCTCCCCCAGAGCTCAGGAGGGGAGGTTTGGCGGAGTGGACGTGACCGTTCCCGGGGTACTTGCCCCCGTCGGGCTGGGGTGAGGGACGCAGGGCGCGAGGGGCACCCACGTGGGGCTGTGCAGGCAGCGAGGCAGCTGGGCCGCCCGCCGCCCCCTCGGCTCCTAGGCCAGGGCCCCACGGAATAGGCGAAGACCAGGGACAGGAGAGGGACAGCCAGGTCGGGGGGACATCGATGTCCCCACACTCGACGCGCCTCGAGGCCCTGGAGTCCCGCGGCCTAATCACGACACGTGTTTCTGGGAGCCCGTGCTCCACAGAAACCACAGCCAGGGAAACTGAGGCAAGCTCAGGCCACTGAGGCAGGGGTGCAGCCAGGTGGGGTGAGCAGTGGGGACGAGGGGTCCAGTCGGGGCGCCCTGGTAGTTAGCTTTGGGGCCTGGGCCCCCCTGGAGCCTCTGGGCCACCGGGGCTTGATTTTTGTTTTTTCTTTCTTTTTTTTTTTTTTTTATTTTTGTTTTCAATTAAAGATTTGTATTTATTTGAGAGAAAGAAAGAGTGGGGGGGGGATGGAGGAGAGGAGGGGAGGGGAAGGGGGGAGAGGCAGCCCCCCCAAGCCGGGCTCATCTCAGGACCTGAGCGGAAGGCAGGCAGGTGCTTGACCCACCGAGCCCCGCAGGTGCGCCTGGGCCACGGGTTCTATCCTGGGCACCGGGTTTGGGGGCGCTGCCCTCTTACCCGTGCCCAGCGCGGCCCAAACCCTCGGAATTCTTACGGAGTTTACCGAGGAGGCTTTATTATGGCCTCGTTCTTAGAAATGAAAAAAATGGGAGCACGAAGAGGTTGCGCGCTTCGTGCAAAGCGCAGGACGTCCCAGGAGGTGGCGGGACTGGAGGGCGGGGTCCCCGTCACCACGTGTCCGGCAGGGAGAGCCGACAATTGTCCCAAGGGCTGTGAGAGGGCTCCCCTTCCACATCCCTTGAAGGCAGTTCAGAAGCTTTGGGGCAGGTAGAAAGCAGCAGCAGCAGAGACTGGAGTTAGACCTAAGGAGGGACTTCCCAGTTCTCGGCCGCCGGAGAAGACGACTCACGGGCCACAAGGAGGAAACGAGTCCGCGCCCCGAGAGGCCGGACCCCGGCAAGGACGCAGCCCCCGCCTCCCTCACCCTCCGCGCCCCCCCACCCCCGCCTCTAATTTCGCTAAAATCCTAGGAAAATGGGGCGGAAGGAAGGAAGGACGGCCAGGCGGCGGCCGCGGGGTCCACGCGCGAGCCCGGGGCGCCCCCGCGGCTTCCCTTTGTCCCGCGTCCGTCCGTCCGCCCCGCGGGCCGCCCCCGCTCCTCCTCCCCTCCCCTCCCCTCCCCTCCCCGCCCCCCCGCTCGCCCCCGCCGTCGCTCCGGGCAGATTTATGGCCCGCCCAGGGCTTCTCATTGGCCGCGCGCTGACAGCGCTTGATTTAACGCCTCCCCCCATTGGCGGAGCCTGACAGCCCGATTTACGAGCCGCCCTGCCATTGGCCGCCCGGCCCGCGCCCTGATTTACGGCTCCGCGGCCGCGGAGGGAGGGAGGGAGGGGAGGGGAGGGGAGGGGGCGGCGGGCCCGAGGAGGCCCCTCCCCTCCGCTCCTTCCCTCCCTCCCTCCCTCCGCGGCCGCCTCCCTCCGCCTCGCGAGCCGCCCTCGGGTGCCTGTTCCTGCGGCGCCTCCGCCCTGTCACCCCGGGGAGGGCAGGGGAGGGGAGTGGAGGGAGCGCGAGGGCGGCCGAGGGGACCACGGGGGTGACGGGCGAGGGGAGGCCGCGGGCGGGGAGCAGGGAGGGGGGCCGCGGGACGGGGCGCTGGCCTAGGGGTGCGGGGGCCTGGGGCAGGGGGGAGGCGGGGGGAGATCCCGCCCCGACGGCGGCCCGAGGACGGAGAGGCCTAGAGCAGCGGGGCGCGGCGGCGAGGGGACAGCGGCAGGGACGGAGCCCGCGGGACGGCGACGGGACGGCGGGGACGGGCCCAGCGGCTGCCCCCGGCCCGCCCCCCCCGCCCCCCCCCCCCCCCCGTCCGCGTCCAGGCCCGGCCTTAGCGGTACTGGCGCTTCCGTGCGCGGCGCCCTCCTCCGCGAGCCCACGCCCGGGGCCGCCCACACCCCGTCGGCCGAGCCGGGAAGGGGCGCCGCGGGGCGGGAGTGGGCGGGCCAGGAAGGGCTCCACCTGCAGGCCCCGCGGGCAGCTGCCCGGCCGCCGGGAGGCCGAGCAGGGCTGGGGGGAGCGTCGCAGGGGCGCCCGGCGGGCGGACGGGTCGGGGAGCCGCCCCCTCCCCGGGCCAGCTGCGCTGCGGAGCGGTAGGCCGGAGGGGCCGGGATTAGACGCGGGTGTCTGTGGCCCGCCCCCCTCGAGGGGCAGGAAGACGTGAGCCAGAGCACAGCCTGGGCCCCGGGAGAGCAGGCCAGGAGTGGGGGGCTCAGGGCGTTTCCCAGAGCTCCCGGCCCCCGCCTGTGCACCCCGGCCTGTGCACCCCCCGGCCTTTGCACCCCGGGCCTGTGCACTCAGACCTGCGCACCCCAGGCCTGTGCACCCCCTGGCCTATGCACCCCCCACCTGTGCACTCTGGCCTGTGCAGCCCCGGCCTGTCCACCCCCAGCCTGTGCACCCCCAGCCTAGGCCCCCCTGCCTGTGCAAAGCTGGCCTGTGCAGCCCCGGCCTGTGCACCCCCAGCCTGTGCACTCTGGCCTGTGCAGCCCTGGCCTGTGCACCCCTGGCCTGTGGAGCCCCAGCCTGTGCAGCCCCGGCCTGTGCACCCCCAGCCTGTGCACCCCCAGCCTGTGCACCCCCAGCCTAGGCCCCCCTGGCCTGTGCAACCCTGGCCTGTGGAGCCCTGGCCTGTGGAGCCCCGGCCTGTGGAGCCCCAGCCTGTGCACTCCAGCCTGTGCAGCCCCAGCCTGTGCACCCCCAGCCTAGGCCCCCCTGGCCTGTGGAGCCCCAGCCTGTGCACCCCCCGCATGGGCACCCCTGGCCTGTGCACTCCAGCCAGTGCACCCCTGGCCTGTGCAGCCCCAGCCTGTGCACTCCAGCCTGTGCACCCCCAGCCTGTGCACCCCGACCTGTGCAGCCGGGAATTAAAAGCAGCCAGTAGTGCTGATGCTCCCTGCCCGGCCTCCAGGACGTTGGAGGGACAGCGTCTGCTGCAGCCCCACCCCCACTAAGAACCGCGTGTCTGTGCCCCCCCCCCTGCTGGGGGGACTCGCTCTGGGCTCAGGGTGGGCAGTGCACACACGCGGGGCACGGGGCGCAGGGCGTGGGGATGGGGGCGTCCAAGGGCACGCCGAGCTGCCGGGAGCCGCCGCCCCACACCCCCCCACACACCGTGCCCTCCACCCACTGGGAAGGCCGCAGCAGCTCGTGCACCAGACCCGCTGCCCGGGGGCCTGGCGGCGGGGGGGCGGGGGGGCTCCTAGGCTGGCCCTTTAAGAGCCACTTAGGGTCAGAAAGCCTGGGCTCCAGACGGGGAAGGAGCTGATGTCAGAAGACGGATGGGCGGCAAGATGGGGATTGATGCTAATGGGGGAGTTAAAGCTAAGTACCCAGACACTCCGAGGGCAGGCCTGCAGATCCGTCTTCCTTACGCTCCCCCCAAACCCGGGCTGTAAATCTGCCTTCTCAACTGGGGGAAGGGGACTGAGGAGAAGCGAGATGCTCTCTTCCCTTTTCCTGTGCTCTCCTTAACCTGCGCCATCCCCCACCCCGTTCCTTTGTCCTCTCCCGATCCACGCTGCTTTCCACTAAGATTTCTGATTTTGGGCTTTCCATCAGGAATTGAGGTGGTGATTTCAGCTTGCGGGAGGAGGCCACCAGGAGGGAGGGCCGGGCGGGGAGGGGGGGTGCTGTGGAGAGAGGCCAGGGCAGGCAGCTCCCGGCTGCCTCAGTTTCTCTTCCTTCCACCGTCTGCTCTCGCGCAGAGGGGGCTCTAGCAGCTTCTCCCGGGACAGTGAAGGCAGCCGGGGACGCTTGGGGCGCCGGGAGCGGGCCGGGAGCTGCAGAGCTGGGCTCGTGGGGCCTGGGACACCAGGGGAGGCTGCGCGAGCTGTCCACGGCAGGATGCTCGGCCTGGCTTCCCGGAAAGCCCTGGCCCACGCTGTCCCTCCCCGGCCACGTCCCCTGCCTGCGAGCAGGCAAGGTCGGGCCCACAGTCTATGGGAAAGGCAGGGGCAGCTGGGGTCTGAGCGAGGAAGGCCTCGGATGGCGGGAGCCAGTGGCCCCGGGGGACTCCGCGCCTGCGTCACCTTCAGCGGAGTCCTGGGCTCTCTGGCCCGGCAGGCCCGGCCTGTCCCCTGTCCTAGGAAGGACACCTCCCTGCGTCTCCGGCTGCAGCAGCTGCAGCGCTGGACCTGGTGGCCTTCCAGTCCTGAGCCCCGCTGCCTGCGGGCTCCCCACTCCCCAGATCCTCCTCAGGGTCCATACAGACAGACCTGAAGACACCTCCCTTCCCCAGGCTCCCTTCAGGACCCTGAAGTCACCTCGAGGCCGCCCTCCATCTCCTAAGTGTCTCCTAAGTGTCGGGGCCGGGGCCGGGTCCGGAGCGAGCGAGGTCGAGGTCACGGTGAGAAAAGTTGGGGACCCAGGCTTCCAGCTGCCCGGTGTCCGGCCCAGCGCCCCCCCCCCCCCCCGCCACCCCAGGGAGGTCAGCCAGGGCCCTCAGCCCCACTCCGACCATAAATCCTGTCTTTGTCTCCCCCTCGGAGCCGGCCCCAGGCGGCTGGGGGTCAGCGGCGGGGAGGGGTCAGGCCGCAGCGGGGAGGGGAGCCCGAGGGAGGGGAGCCCGAGGAGACGGGGGAGAGGACGGACAGGGGCAGCTGGTGGGCAGGGGGTGGGCAGGGGTGGGCAGGGGGTGGGCGGGCTCCGCATCCTTCAGATCCCCACTGCACATTCCTGCAGGGCGGCACTGCGGGGCGGGACTCCTAAGACCAGGACACCTTGGGAAGGACCTCTGGGAGTCAGGAATCCTGGGGGGTGGGTAGGGGTGGGGGTGCCGGAGGAAGGGAGCGCAGAAAGACATGGGGGAATGGGCCTATTCCGAGAATCAAACTCCTGCCCACCAGACCCCCTGTGCGTGTGCACGGGGACACACTCGGGCACGGGACACACTCGGGCCACATCCCAGGTTCGGGGAGGGCAGGAGGGAGCCCCGCAGAGCCCCTCCCCAGCGGCCTTCCTGCTGGGACGTCCCTTCTCCATCTCTCCGTCCTTTGCTGTCCCCAGGCTTGCGGCTCCCTCCTCCGAGTTTCTCTCCCTCTCCAGCCGCTTCTGGCGGCCTCTGCTAACCCTCGGCCTCGGTCTCTCGTCTCTTCTTCTCCCTCGGTTCCTCCATCTACGCCCCCCCCTTCCTTGAACTCTCCATCTCTCCTGCTCCTCAGCCCAACCACGTCCTGCTCCCTCGGCGGCCACCGGAGCCTCAGGGTGACACCCGGAGCCTCAGGGTGACAGGAAGGAGAAAGAGGCTCTGAATGGGCCCCTGCTTTGCTGGGCGGCCTGGGGCCATGCTGTGTTCCAGTATGGGCTGTAGGGGGGCAGGGGAGCCAGGCAACCAGGACAAAAGCTCAACCAAGGGAGGAGAGCTGAAGGGATGGAAGAGAAAAGACAGAAGAGCAAACAGTAGGGACGCCTGCGTGGCTCAGTGGTTGAGCCTTGGCCTTCGCCCTGGGCTGGTCCTGGGGTCCTGGGATCGAGTCCTGCGTCGGGCTCCCTGCATGGGGCCCGCTGCTCCCTCTTCTCCCTCTGCCTGTGTCTCTGCCTGTCTCTCTCTCTCTGTGTGTCTCTCATGAATAAATAACATCTTAAAAAAAAAAAGAAAAAGAAAAGAACAAGCAGTAAAGAGGGGAGGGTAAGGACTAAAGGTTCCCTTTAAGCATATTTTGGGTCGGCCTGAATGGGAGGAGCTGAGGGGCATCTCCTGAGTCAGAGAGAGAACCCTCCGGCAACAGGGCCCGGAGACTCAGCCAGAGAAACAGAGATGTGGTGCCCGCCAGGCAGCCGGTTCTGGGCTCTCTGGCTTACCGAGGGCTCACGGGCTCACGGACCTCTCTCCTGCCTGCAGGCCCGCAGGCCGTCGTCGTGGAGTGCCGGGTCCCTCCCCACTCTCCTCCTCCTCCCCCAACACCCGCCCTGCCACCAGTGCGAATGACATCAGCTCTGGCTGCCACTGTCCTCAGCCCTGCTGATGTACTCTTCCATGGGTGAAAGCGAGGCCCACCGGCCCTGCTCCACCCATTCATTCTCTCGTCCAGGAGCTGGGGCTTAGACATCCCAGCACCCCGGGGTGGAGTAGGACGGGCTGTACCAGGAAGCCATCTGCAGGACTTGGTGGGGAAAAAGGGGAGGGCCTGGGCACCAGGGGGAGGGATTGGGGCTGGAAGGGGGCACTTGGGGAAGAGGGGCTGCGGCACTAAATCACACTGTGGGGGGGCTCTCTCTGGCTGAGCTCAGTGGGGTGGGTAAAGGATAGACATTTGAGGAGGGGGAAAGAAGAATGGGGGATCGCCACATCTGGCAGGCAGGTGTCTGGCACCGTTCAGGCTGCAGTCACTTTCCCAGCCAAAGGGGAGGACGTGGAGACGGGAGGAGGGGCTTCCCAGGGCCCCCTGGGGAAGAGGGAAAAGCTTGCAAACACACACCCAGAGGCCCAGAGTCAGATGGAGACCGATGGAGGGAGATCATCAGACCCTGCTCCCCAGTCTGTGCTTCAGTCGGTCCCGGAGAAGGGAGAAGGGATTAGGGTTTGTCCCTAGTCCTGAAAGAAACCCGCTGGCCAGAGAGCTGGACAGGCCAGGGCACCCGAGTTCCCCTCCTCACGGGAAACAGAGGCAGGAAGGGCCAAAGCAGGCGAGGCCGAGGCCGGGGAAACCAGCTCAGAGGATTTCAAGTTTGAGAGCTGCTGAGAACTGGGCTCTCCACGCCGACCCCAGCCGCTCTCACGCGGACGTGCCCTCCCGCAACCGGGGTCGGGGCTGGGTGATGCAGGAAGACTAGGGTGGTGGGGCCGGACGCCGCTTCCCGTGGCCGGCAGGCTAAAACCGGGGTGCCTGGCCCTCCTCCAAACCCCTGCACCCCAACTTTCAGAGCAGACGACGGGGTGATAACCCAAGCGTCTTTTTTTTTCTACCTGCTAAGGGGGATTCCGGGCACAGGTTCCCCACAGGTGCTGAGCTCTACTGCCGGGTTCTCCTACAGCGGGGAGGGCTGGACAACCCGGGTTCGGTCTTGATGCTGGAGAGGCTCTTCCCAACCCCAGTACCTTCCTTCCCTCATCCTCTCCGGAGGCCCTAACATGGTGTCTCCTGCCTTCTCCCGGGACTGCGGCCCCATGCGGGGCCGGAGGGGGGCCGGGGAGGAGACCCTTGGCGACTGCAGCGCAGAGGAGGGCTCCCCGCACCGCCCCTCCTCCCCTCCTCCCCTCCTCCCTGCCGGGCCGGGCCGGGGCCGGGCCGGGCCGGGGAGAACGCCAAGGCCCTCCGGTCGCCGCGGCAACCACAAGCCCCGCGAAATCCATCTTGTGAGCTCAGCGCCCATTAGGATGCAGGGCCAGGCTCCGCGCCAGCCCAGCCACATTCATTTGCGCGCGCAGAGGGGAGGCGGGCGGGCGCCGGCCGCGGCGGGGGCGCTTATTTACACGCGGCCTGACCTTCCGCAGCGCGCCCGGCCCGGCCCGATAAATAACGGCCGCGCGGGGCGGAGGGGAGGCGGGGGGGGGGGGGGGCGCGGGGGGCGCGGGACGGGCAGGGCGCGGGCCCCACGCAGGTGCGCGTCTCCGGGTTACTAATGGCCGAGGCGGGAGCCGGCAGCTGGCTTTGGGGGCGGCGGGGGGCGGTCGGTTCCCCGGGACTCCCACCGCGCGAACGGCACCCCCGCCCCACCCCTGGCGCCGATTTCCAGGCGAGGGGACGGAGAGATGCCAAGGAGGCAAACAGCCCCGTAAATTAGGGACGGGGGTGGAATGCTGGGGAGTCTCCGAGGCAGGAGGGAAGAAATATTGTAAGACGGGGAGTGATGGGGGGGCAGAGGAGTGGAAGCAGCTGCCAAAAAGAGAGGAAGAGGAACAGAAACATCACACAAAGGCAGTTTGGAAAAAGAAATCGGTTTTATTCCTCTTTGCACAGAGCAGGATGTGAAGGTGGCTCTCTGCGGACTCCAGACCTCTCCCACCCAAAAATGCCCCCTCCAATATGCCCCGTTACTCGCCCCACCTCAGTCTTGGAGAACTGGCAGGTAGTGGGTGGGACGGAAGGCTGAAGTCTCAGGAAGGATTTTTTGAGACATTTTTGTGGGAAGTTTTGGGTCAAGGGGAAAGATTAGACCCAAGAGTGGGTGTTCCAGCCTCCATCTTCCCGGGGAAATCCAAATCCCAAAGGTTTTCTCAAGAAAGGCACCTCTCTCAGCGGCCTAGGGAGGGAAAGAGCCCAGACCTACTGCCTGGATGTAAGGCTGAGGCACAGAGGAGGAAGGCCCGAGGCAGGGGAAGTGCATGTGGGGAAGCCGGGGGCCAGAGCCCAGAGGCCAGAGGCCCAGTCATAAATCCGTCCCCCGCCCCAGCTCTGAGCAAAAACTCTCCTTCCCAAGACTAAAATGGAGTTTTAGGTCGGGGGACTGGCTTTGCTCCAGGGCACAGAGGGGATGAGCCAGGCCGGGATCCCACAGGTCAATCCCACGGGTCGTGACGCTGGAGAGTCGAGGGAGTGGGCCAGGGGACAGACACCGCAGTGAACACTCACAAACCACAGTGGCTCTGAAGCTATGAGCCAGGATCAGGGTAAAGAATGCAGCTGCGACTGAAATACAGAATTTTATAAGCCCTATCCAATAAAATGTAAATCCCTGCGTCTTCCACTCTGTCCCCTGCCCATGAGAAAACCAGCAATCTTTTTTTTTCCAAGGCTGGAGGACAGGGCAGTAAGAAGGAATGGGAGGAAATGCTGAGGCCACTAAGTGGGGCTGTGGCTGAGCTGGGATATGCCACCCCCCACTCATCCTATAGAAAAGAATTCTCTCTCCCCCTCCCCTTGCTAACATATGGGCTGCTGGGAAAAAGGCCCAGTAAAGGCAAAGGGAGGAAAACACTCAGCACATTCTTTCTCCTGCTTTGATCTCAAGTGTAACTGCAGCAAAGGGCACAGGAGTTGAGAAGAAAATATGGGGGGTAGGAGAGCATGAGAGCAAAATCTGGTGTAAAAAGGAAAAGGGTGCTTCCCTTACCCTACGCTTGAATCTGCTGGGAGCTTTACTCCCAGACTGCAAAAACAGTGAGACAGAAGAGGAAGTATACGTGGGGGTTTGGGGAGCAATCACAGACAGAATGGAGATTTAAGGATCCCTTGTGATCCCCGAGATGACCCTGAGAGCATCAGTTGGGGGACTGGATGAGAAGTCACAGCAGACGTGTGGATTTTTTGAGGGGGTGAGGAGCCGGGAACAGTGAGGTCTTCACCGAAGGAGTGACCACTTGATCTGTTCTTTGGCTGACTGCAGCACCTGCAGGGACAAGGGCGGCAGTGAGGGGCTTGCCTGGGGCAGGGCAAGGTCAGAGACCGGGGCTCTCCTTCCCCTCACTTGCCTTCCCTGTCCTTAGGAGAATGGCAAATACAAAATCCCCAAGGGTAGAGGGATGGGAAGAAGCTCTCTAAGGCCCTAGAGGGTTGTCAGTTTGGGAAATTCCAAAAAAACTCAAATCCACTGGGGGGATGAAGAGAGAAGAGGTATACCTGGGAGGAAAGAAAAAAACTGGGGGTTACTGGACATATGTTAGAAAGGAGGGGTTACCACATCCAGATGGACTTCTTGGTGAGAATTCCAAATAGATAGAAAACAGAATCCCTCCCTTGCCTCCCGCATCAGGTAGGCAATCTATCCATTAAGGAGCAGGATGGATCTGCAAACCTGCTTATTCTAGGATATGCATTTCCAGCTTAGCCTCATTTGAATAATAAGAAAAGAGAGAGAGAGAGAGTGTGTGTGTGTGTGTGTGCACGCGCGCACGCACACAGACCATCTGTTTAAGGCAAGCCTCTGCTGGGGAATAAATCACTGAATGAGGCATCAGGCAGGGAGGGTTTGAAGGGTACAGAGCAAGGCTGACAGCCACTGCTCACAGCAAAGTGGGATAGGAGTTGGGTGGGCAGGGCGTGTTGGCTGGATAAGGCCCAGTCCTCTGGAATACTAGGGAGCCAAGAAAGATGGATCTTCAGTCTCTAGACTCATTCAGACTTGGGCTGGGATGGAATGCTACTCCAGCCTCTTTAGTGGCCCCATCCATCCTGGAGAGGAAGAAAGGAGAAAGTCCTACCTGAGACACGGTCTGCTCCGTGAGGGGGACATCTTCACCCTACGGCACAGAGAGACAAACATTTAGCACGGGAGAAAGCTGGAGTAAGACCTGACCGGAGTCAGTAGTGGAGAAGGAAAAGGTGGTCCTTTCAACTGTAGCAGGAGGCAGATGCCTGACTTCTGAGTCCCTTCTAGGTAGTAGAGCCACAGTTTTCTTGGCCAGAGGGACTGTGAGCAGGAAAGGGTCATTTCATCCATCCTCTAAGGCAGGAGGACTTCTTAAAAGATTTATTCCATTCCAAGTAATCAGCAGGTTATCTGATCCTCAACTTGGGGGTGGGGGACCTGATTCCCTAGTCAGAGAAGACCTTCCCTGAATATCAATATCACCAGGGAAAGGATGAGGGGGAGCCAGGGGTAATTTAATGGATCCCGCAAGGCCTGATGGGTAACGACAGCATGTTAATTTGAAGAAATAAACTGCTGCAACAGCAGCCTGAGAAGGGGAAGGCGGGAGTGGGGGGGACCCTCTCTCTTGCCACATAGAGACATATGTTAGAGGAGAAGATTAAACTATGCAAATGGAGCCCACGGCAGTTAAGGGAGAAGATTTCCCATTACCCGGCACTGTCAGCCTTCACTCTGTGGAGGTCAGAGCTGGGACATTCCATGAATGGGGAGATTTGCTTTGCTCAAACACCTCTGCACCCCAAAATTTACTGGTGGGCTCTCCCTGTACCCACCATTATCTCCCCAGTGGACCTGGAGACGTCTGTGGTTAACTCAGAGGCCCCTTTTGGAGATTACTACTACCAGGAGAGGACTGAGGTTCTGGCAAATAAATGCTTCCTGAGAGAGAGGTGCTGTCCTCACTTACATAAGAGTTTAAGACAAGGAAGACACTCCTCTGCCTCACCTGACTGGGATCCGTCCCTAAAGGGAGCAGAAGTCAACCTCAAGCTCCTTTATAATTTCAGAAGTATTAATATCAAAGTTTCTTTTATTCATCATTGATTCACTTAAGGATATATTAAATGACCCTCTGTGCAAAGACTGTAAGGGACGCTAGGTATCAGGTAAAGCGGCAAAAGAATGCTGCTTCTGCTTCCTCTCTTTGAGACAATGAGAATTTGAATGGGAAGAAGAAGGCCATATGGATTCTATAAGCCCTGACCTTCGTAGGCATTTAGCAGGTCGGCCCTGGAGGGTGAGTAGATGGGGGAAGAAGGGGAGCACACTCCTGCTTACCCTTAATGCCACCCGGTGTACCACTTGCTGGGGATCACTCTCTAGGATCACCCTAAGAAGATAAAGAAGAGACCATCATTCATTCTGTCCTATAAGACAAACTCATTCACTGTAGGGAAACTCTGGTCACTCAGGCCACTCGCCTTAGGACAGAGGCAATTACTCCATCCCCTCACCCCAGATCCAAGGCAGGTCAGAAAACTCACCCTCCATCTACAATTTCATCCACGGCCAAGAAGAGCCCCTCCATGTTCTCCAGCAGAGCTCGCTTTTCTACATTTTTCCTGAGTCCCCAAGAGAAGAGAGAAAAACCAGCCTGTGTGTAAAAGGAACCCTAGGACATTGTTGAGTTGGAGATCCAAAACTAGACCTATAAAATGTCTCCACCAACCACACAGACTAAAAAGTAAATAAGAACTTTTTGGCTTATCCACTCTAAACCTCTTCTTACTCTTAGTTGCTAATAAGTAAGGATCAGGAATGTCAACAAAGAGATTCAAAGAATATAGGCAATTTCTGACTATTCAAGGGTTGATTATCCAGCTAGTTTCTTCCCTACCTACCGCGATGCTGCTAGTGACACTGCTCGTAAACACTGACATCACTGGGTGGAAAAAAGGAAATAAACAGCTAAACTCAATCTGGAGGTGGTGGGAGGGTGGAGAGGAGTTGAGTGCAAAGTCTATTTGTACTTCAGCTCTGACAACCCTTCTAAGCCTCGCTCCACTCCCCCCGCCTCCCCCTCCCTCACCAGCTCTTCTCAGGCCTTGAAAAGAAGCCCAACTAGGGGGCTGGGAACAGTCAGGGCCCTCGTCCACCAGCCTTAGATCCGGTGGTTGTGCATGTGGCCAGTCACATCCGTCAGTCTGACTCTTTCACTAGATCACTGAAATGAAGTCTATTCATTCACCTGGCTAAGAAATAAATCATCCCCTTCCTGAGGAAATCTGAGCCATTCGCCCTGCTGATTTTGTGGGGCTGAGAGCGCCTGCTGTTCTGCTCCGGATGGCGGATGGCTGTCTGTACTGGGTTCACTTGGGAGCTGCTAGGGGAATGAAGTTCAGAGCCCTGGATGTTTTCAGGAAAAGTATCTTATATCTCCTCTGTTGCCCGTCTACATGGGGAACAGGGCTGCTGGGGAGGTGGAAAGGGAGGGGAAGGTAAATGGCATATTCTTCCTGTTTTAAAGAAGGGAAAATCTAAGGGCTAAAGTTAAAAATTGGGAGCGCTGCCTCCTTTCCCAGGGTACTGATGTTACATCTGGGACATTCCCCTATGCTTGCCCTTTCCCTACCCTCTAATGAGGTCTAGGAAAGCACCATAAGGGTGCTCAGGACTCTGACAGAGCCACTGGGTAACATGAGAGTAGACAGACATTGCTCCTCCCCGTCCCCGTTCTTAGGAGAATTATCCCACAGGAGGGACATACTTTCCATCCAGTCCTCCCCATCAGTGCGAATTACTCTGAAATAATAAGCCTCACTTCTCAAGGTAAATCAATTCCCGGGAGCCCCTGCTAATTCCCCCCCAAATCCCTGGGCCTGATGAATATGACTTTCTCTCCCCAACAGATGTCAAGAATGGCCTGCTCACCTCAGCATCTGGCTCAATGAGTCAAAGAGGCAATTCAGAACAGCCATGAGCATCAGCTGTTGGGAGACAGAAGAAGCAGAAGGATAAGGTTCAAGGCCCTGAAAACTGCTACCTGAACACAAAACTCACTAATTCATTAAGCGTCAAAAGACACAGGCTTTCTTTCACAAAGGACCAAAAGCATAAGGTGAAGACCGAGCAAAACAGAAGAGGGCCAGTGAGTTCTCACAGAAATAAATTCTGCTATACGATCCCACAATTTGAGGTCTGTCTTTGGCCAGACTGTTCAAACTTTCCTATCATAGTCCCCAACACGTCTTTACCAACTCTGTATGTGTCACCCAGTATCTTAGGTAAAGAAGTCATTAACCAAACAATAGCTCAGCTCAGAGTCAGTGGAAGGAGCATGGCCTTTTGGAGTAAGATAGATCTGGGCTTAAATCCCAGCTGAGCCATTCCTAAATGTGTGACCCCAGGAAAGTTATTAGGTTGAACCATATGAAACTGCCACTTCTGTAGTTCAACAGTGGCCATATGCACGGAATTTCATTACATTCCTCATGGCTTGGTTTCCTCATCTATAAAATAAGGGCACAGGGCAGCCTGGGTGGCTGAGCGGTTGAGCGTCTGCCTTTGGCTCAAGGTGTGACCCCGGCATCCAGGGATCAGGTCCCGCATCAGGCTCCCCGCATGAAGCCTGCTTCTCCCTCTGCCTAAGTCTCTGCCTCTCTCTCTCTGTATCTCTTACGAATAAACAAATAAAATCTTTTTTTTAATATGTTAACCCCAATTTGACCCATCCTAGTAACTCATTTTTAAAAAATATTTTATTTATTTATTCAGGACAGAGAGAGGCAGAGACACAGGCAGAGGGAGACGCAGGCTCCACGCAGGGAGACTGATGTGGGACGATCCTGGGACCCCGGGATCACGCCCTGAGCTGAAGGCAGGTGCTCAACCACTGAGCCACCCAGGTGTCCCAAATAAAATCTTAAAAACAAAAAAGAAAGGGCACAAATGACCATAACCCAGAAGTGCCATAAGATAGAAGTAACAAAGCACTTAAAGTAGTAAGAGCTTCAAAAGAGTTGGTTCTCTCAAACTTTAACTTTTGCTTCAAATTATGTGGGGGCTTATTTCTACTTATCTACTCCTGTAGACGTTGCACCTGAGGTAAGTAGCCTTTCCTGCACAGGCAGCAGGTTAGGACTGTACCCACAGTCTTCTCAATTTGATCCATTCAGGATGTATGGCTTCATTCAACATGACCCCAAATATTGTCTAACTCATCCAAACTCAGTTAGGTGTGCACCCTACGTAGCAGGAAGAAGCATCCTTCCAACCTTGACCACACCTCAGAAATCCATCTTTTATGGATGCCTGGATGGTTCAGTCAGTTAAGTGTCCAATTCTCAATTTTGGCTCAGGTCATGATCTCAGGGTCATGAGATCAAGCCCGGTATTAGGCTCAGTGCTCAGCACAGAGTCTACTGGAGATTCTTTCTCCCTCTCTTTCTGCCTCTGCCCCCCACACCCCTACCATTTGCACTTGCTTTCTCTCTCTCTCAATAAATAAAATCTTTTTAAAAACCTCATATTAGCCCCCCACTGGGTGTAGACATTACTTAAATAACAAAACTTGAAAGAAAGAAAAAGAAAGAACGAAAAAGAGAAAAAGAAAGAGAAAAAGAAAAAAAAGAAAAAAAAGAGAAAAGAAAGAAACGAAAGAGAAACGAAAGAGAAAGGAAAGAGAAAGGAAAGGAAAGGAAAGGAAAGGAAGAGCGAGCAATTGGGGGAAACGACCACTCTAGGCTGATTTGCTAGGCCACATTTGTGAGGTCAACAGTGATCTCTGACAACTTTTTTAGCCCAGAGGGACGTGGCACTCCTGGGGTCCAGACCCAATGACTATGTCCTGCCTTTGGTTTAGGAAGTGGGATCAGAGCGAGCGAAGAGGAGTGGGATTCTCACCTCATTTTCATAGGAGCTGCCAATCACATAGAAATAGAGATCGATACTGCTCTTGTATACCACCGTCAGGCCTTCCAAGAGGGCGATTTCACCTGGGGAGGGGGAGAAAGGGAAGGCGCAAATAGTGGGTGGCCTGAGATAAGGAAGTAAGATAGAAGGAGTTGCCGCGAACTCCTGGTACCCAGCTCCTTGGGCTTAAGTAAGGTAAGTCATAATAACCCCCAAAGACCAAAGTTCGCCTGCTTTTTCCTTCTGAGTGGTAGCACAAGAAGGGAAGTACTAACTTGGGGGAATCAAAATGTATCTTCTCCTAACCACCTCCCCAACAACTACCCTTATTTCCCTCCTTGTATAGGAGACAGGATACTAGTCGATCCTTCGGAGGTGAAAATGCAGAGCGGTCACCTTTACAGACTTCCATTTACCTGCCCTAATGGATGCGGTACAATAAGCAGAGCTGCAGTTAAATTTGTCAAGTGAGGCTCATAAATCCAGGGACTAGACAGGTAGCTAACAGCCAACCTTCCAGCACGGTATTCCCACGTGAGGTACACTCACCTCCCCATTACATTCTGAAGAGTTTATTATATGAGGGGAGGAGGAAAAAAGAGAAAAAGGAGGCAGTCATTTTATCCTTTCTCTGCAGTCCTGCTGCCACCCCCTGCCCACTATGGTTCCCCCAGCACAGGGAGCAGCGAAAGGAAAATGACCTACTGTCAGTCCGATGGGTCTTGTTGAAAATGTTCTTCTCAAAGGCCTTTTGCTCCTTGACACTGGGGTAGGTGTCGTCATAGTACTGGTCGAGGGAAAGGAGATGGGTTGGGTCATTAGAGCTGGGAGCCCAGAATGATTAGTGACTGTGTTTTGCCCTGGATCTTGGATTTCTCGCCTTTAAGGCATGGGGTGAGGGAAAAATACTGGCACGAAGGAAGAACTACGGAGGTAGGGAATGGTCAGTGAGTAACTGAATATAAAAAAAAGAAAAAAAAAAAAAAAAAGCTCTTGTAAAGACCCTGCCATAAGCACGCCCACCTCACATCCCTAAGACCCTAAGGACGGAGGCCTGTGATGAAGCTCTACCCCTGTCTGCATTCTCGGAAAGCAACCCTGAGGCCACTCTCATCCAGTGCTTCCTAGGAGCTATCCCATGGCAGGGAGTAGGGAACACAAAAGGCACTAGGGCACAGAACACGCCTTTTAGACCCTCACTCACACTATGAAGCTGAGGAATGGGAATGGGGAAAGGCTGCAAGAACCTCCTCTAAAGAAAGGCAAACCCGACTCCATCTCTTGCAGATCTCAGCTCTCTTTTCTGCAAACTGAAAGAAGCAGGAGACAGCCGAGCACATTGTTGAGCCCACTCCCAAGCTCTCCCTGGCTGGCAAGGGGTAGAGATACAGGCTGCTAAATCGCTCTGCTCTTTAGGGGCTAATCCGTCGCAGTCAGCTGAAGACCTATGACAGGTCTGGCATTTAGTAACTGGATAACTGTTTCAAAAGGTGTCCTGCATAGTTACATCCAATTACAGGGAGGAACAGCTGGTGAATTCTAAACTAATCTCTACCTGCTGATTGATTTATGCTGTGCTCGCCCGGAGTGAATACACCAGGGACAGAAAAAATTTCCACAGGAGGGGGAGAATATGGAGGGAGAGGAGAGGGGTGTCCTTTCTCCTCTCTTTCAATAGATCCAAAGTTAGAAACATCACACTGGGGACGTCAGGAGGTAACAAGCCTGGTGGTGACTGCAGACCTAGGGCTGGAACCCTGGAACTGCCAGGAGAATTCCTGGAAAAACCCAGGCAGGGTGACAAGGCAGAAGGAAAGGGGACAGGAATAATGGGCCTGGGCAACCTGCTTCTCACATCCAAACACTGTATTGTTCAGAAACCAAGGTTCCCAAGCTTTTCCCTGCTCTGGTACAACAAAGGAGGTCAGAATCTGTGGGAGGCAAGTATGGAAGCAGGGCAACCAAGATACAGAAATGGTTTTATCTGGAGTAGGCACAAGAAAGAATTCTCAAAATTATAGTATCAAGGACTATGAAACAGGGGCAGTCCCAAATCCATCCAAATTTCAAAATAAGTCTTTGTCTTGCTCCTAAATGAATTTCAAAGGGAATCTCACCTTGGCAAAAAGTCGATCTCCATCATTGTCCAGAATCAGGATGGCTTTGACAGTATACAGGGAGGGTTCCTGAAGAGATATGAACATACCTTCAGTCCTGAAGGCTCCTGCCACCCCTGGCAAACCAGATATCTTCCCCTAGTCCCAGTGGGGCTGCAAGGGGATACAGAGGTGCCTCCGTATGTCCCCTATCCCGAATGGTTACATTTAGACAATCCCCACCGAGAACGATCAAGTGGTGAATGAACTGAATTGGGGGGGGGGGGGGGGGCTTTCAACAAAGGACTCTAAAGCAGCATCAGAGAAACAGTTTCTCTGAGCCAGACTCACAGAGGGTTTAATAAAGGTAGGTCATGCTCTTATTTTCAAATATTATGCTACAGTTATTTTCCAAATTACCCTCTCTCCCTGGTCTCCCATGTGCAGGTAGGTATGGAATGCGACCAGATTAATTAGTAGGCACCGCACGAGGCTATCTGAAAATAGGGCTGAATGCCCTAGTGTACTTGAAGTTTCTGCAGTCCCAATGCAGTAGCAATGCAGAGGCATAAAGCAAGCCTTCCCTAAACCACCCACACACCGAGCAGAGGGAAACGAGCACGCATGCGTGCACACACACTCATACACACAAACACACCAGTTCTGAATGCAGCCCAGTGAGACATCCATCTTCCAAGACTTCCCCTATGATCCCAATTCCTCTAGTACACCCCCAACCACTACCACTTAACCTGCCAAGACAAAAACCAATCTGAATTTTGGAGGAATTAAGTAGTAAGAAAAGGATCTACGAAGCCTGGAGCCTGGATATAATGAGCAAGAGGGGAGTGTTCTTTTACTACCAAAAATCAAATTTTGAGGATAATAGCTCTCATGAAGGAACTGCAGCCTCAGCCTTAATGGTTACACTCAAACAAATGCAAAACATAGCACTTTGCAAAAGCTCCTCTACTCCTGCAACTTCTAGGGAACCAGCTAACAGAAGAGGAAGAGGAAGGAAAGGGAGGCAGTGTGATGTGTATGGAAGGCTCTGCAGGCTCACATTCCTCGAATTTCTTTCTTTCTTTTTTTTTTTTTATATGTTTTTTAAGCAGGCTCCACGCCCAGTGTACTCACAACCCCAACATCAAGAGTCCCATGCTCTACCAACTGAGCCAGGTGGTGCCCCTCACATTCCTTGAATTTCTAATCAACATTACTTACCATTGCTATCCCTCCCCTGTGCTATGAGAAAGGGCTGTTGCTTTGCTGCCTCCCTTTCCTGGCCTTACTTAGGAAACCCGCAGTCCTCACAGGGGCTAAATATAATCTCCAAGCATGTGTTTAACAAAAACCCAAGAGTGAAGATGGAAGAATTATTGCCAAGGATCCTGAAACTGCAACCTCTACAAAGGTAAACTGTCCCATGAGGCTCCAGGAGGTTTATGGTTCCACGAAAAGAACCAACCCTACCTTGGGGAGTTAAGAATGAGAGTAAAGGGAACCCAGTCTTTTGACAACAGGGTGATGAAGAATGCGTGCTTTCCCCACTTGGAATTCTTGAGAATAGCAATTTTTGTGTTTTGCTCACTGATTTATTCCAAGTGTCCTGAACAATGTGTGACATACACTAAACTCTCAGTACTTGCTGAATGATTAAGAGAATTAATGAAGTTTGAGAATAAAGAAAAACTTCCTGAAGCAGTAAGCATCTCGGGGACCCTCTTATAAGTCGACTTCCAGATACAGGTAGACATTCTGCTGTGGCCATCTTGGGTGACATTACTACCAATTTCTCTCTCCTCTGATAAACACTCCTTAGAGACGCCCACCTATACACACTACCCCCTGGAATAAATACACTGTCTGACTAAGGAACTCTGCGTCTAGCAGAGGGCAGTCCCCCAGAGGATCATCTAAAGGGTCACAAGTAGAGAAGCTTTCCTAACTCTTAAACCCCACAGAAAGCTCTTCCCATAAAGCAGGCTCGATTCTATAGCAACTGGATCCTCAATTCATCAAAAAGGGAGACACCAATGGGAATGAGTGTCCTTAATAGGAAAAGAAGCCCACAGGGAAGGAAATTCACAAGAGATCATTTTCCCTACAACCTCTTCCCTGGAAATCCTTGGCTCTGTTCCTCTCTCCACATTCACAGGAACACTGGAGAGCTTCCTAAAGGTTTACGCTGGGCACTGATCTGGCATCGGTGACTGGTTCCTGCAGCCACAGACTCTGGCATCCCTAGAAAGAATGGGATGGATCCCAAAGAAAAGAAAGACTCTCTTAGCCAATGGGGTACGAGTGCCTACAACTGCTGGCAAAGGCAGAAACAGATCCCTGGGCTAACCCCAAAATAGGAACTGGATCTCTGTGGGAAGGATGAAAGACGGGCAAAGGCAGGCAGGGGAAGACCAGACCCAGCCTACCAGCGCTCTCAGGAGGGCAGACGCGCTAGAGAAAAGGCTGATCATTTCAAACTTCAAAGGAATAAGCACACTAAACACAGCCGAGAACTCAGCCCTGAGTGTAAAAGCTGCTTCAGTTCTCCACTGTGCACAGCGGGAGCCAGCAGCTTCTCCTTTCCTTGGGGGGGGGGGGAGGGGGGCTCCACCTCTCAGGGGTGGGGAGGCCACGAGTTCCTCTCCTACCATAAAACCAGCCAGTTTAAAGGCCCCAGAAGCCATTACTGATAATGTAATTTCATCTTAAGTTTTTGCAAAGGGCAAGTTTATAAATAACTCCTGGCTATTGAGAAATGGGCCTCCCGGACAAGGGACTAGGCCCGACCTTGTAACATATTAAATGCCGATGGCTGAAAAAGACCCTACAAGCTTAGGGCCATGTTCAAAGGATCTTAAAGGTCTATTCTTCCCTCCCATTCCCCAATGTGTAGCTGCTAGAAAGCTTTCGAGACAAAGTTCTGTGATGCACTGACTTTCAGAGAGCCACAGCCTGAGTGTATAACAGAACTTCACCTCAAATGCTAATTGTGCCTGGGAATGACATGCAGGCAGACTGGTTTGTGGGAGGTTGGGTGGCTCAGATACAGATTTCCTTGTATGTTTTTATTATCAAGAGAACTAGACCGGGCTCCTCAGGAGAGCTGAAACAACACGGAACAAGCAACCAGCCTGCTGCAAAGGAGTCTTTGATCTCAATCGGAGGCTTTCTGAAGCCTGGTGGAAAACATCATCTCCCAGCACCCCCGCCCCCGGCACAGAGGGGACAAGCTGGGGCCGCCGTTCCTAGTGCTGCCCCCTGTGGGCCTTCGAATGACCTGCAGCTTTCTCAGGATAACAGCAAAAATCTTAAAAGGCAGCTCTGCATAAAAGCTCTCTAATTGTGTGTCTCCTAAGTCAAACTAGGAGAGATGGGTCCTGAAAAAGCACCGAATTAAGTCAGTTCACAACGTACACAGTAAGAGGGCACTCTGGGATAAGATCACGAAACGCCACCAGAAGGGCCTGGGATTGCAGCAGGCAGACAGGATATTTGAGGGCTAAGCCTGATTATTTAATTCACCGGGCGGGGGGGGGGGGGGGGGAGGGGAAGGATACGACCCAGAAGCCTCTGTGGAGTTAGAGGAGGATGCCATCCACGCGGCTGAAAGGACACAAGTAAGAATCCGGTTGAGATTCCTAGAAAGTTCTTCATTTTCCACTTATAAAGAAATCTTTATGGCCATGCCAAAAGTAATACCCTGGCTTGGCAATAGGTCCTAAACAACAACAAACCAAGATGCTCTTCCCTCGACCCTATTTATAACGTAAAACCAAGACAGGATACCGCTCCCAGCTCCACAGAGCTAAGCAGGTATTGCTCCCTGATTCTGTGCCAACTTCTTTAAAATGAAAAGCTCCTCTGGGGTTGAGGGCTTCAATTTGCCAGCCACGACCCAAGGGACTTCAAACGAAAAGAATTAGCTCAAGGCTTCGACAAGGAAGCGCAGTGTTTACACACTACCCAAAGGTTCGCTTGGATTCAAGCACAACTCAGGAGAGACCAGGAGCCACAGGTACCAGAGAACGGAACCCAGATGCCATGAGACCAGGTATTGGCTATAAAGAGGAAACCGAACACGAGTCTTAGGAAGGAAGAAGTGATGTCAGGAAGAGACACCTGGAGAATCTTCCTACCTGACACAGATATAAAACGTGAAAGCGCAGCGACTGCCAACAACTCATGACCTACAGGAGAAAATGTCTCTCGACACTTAAAATCCTTTATTATAATCTGGGTCCGCCATTAACTCAAATTCTACCTTTCTTGGGACTCCACTGCTTCATCAGAGAAACGAGAGGCCTGACCCAGATCAATTAAAGTGAATACCTTAAGTTACAGCAGAACTCTTGGGTAAGCTGGTGAAATCTATGGACCCTGTTCCCAGAAAAATATACATTCGCAAATTTTTATGATTTCATGGAGCTCAGTAAGAATTAAATATGATACTTGGTGAGGATAATAAGATCATGTGGAGAGGGGAGGGGAAAAAAAGGGGAAATGAGTGATACTTTTGTAAATCACCCCCCCCTTTCCTCTGCCTGGCACCAAATCATGATTTCAACAAATATGTGTGTGGCCTTCATAAATTCATGAATATGACTGAGAAAACCTGCAGCCAGCAGGGGGAGCAAAGGTCAGCACCTTTCAATGACTAAATTTGGCGGCTATGAGACAGGAAGGACAAAGATAACCAAGCCCAAGCTCTTCAGGAATGCAAAATTTTTTTAAATATTTTATTTATTTATTCATGACAGAGGAAGAGAGAGAGAGAGAGAGAGGCAGAGACACAGGCAGAGGGAGGGACACAGGCAAGCTCCATGCAGGGAGCCCGACGTGGGACTCGATCCGGGGTCTCCAGGATCTCGCCCTGGGCTGCAGGCGGCGCTAAACCGCTGGGCCACCCGGGCTGCCCAGGAATGCAAAATCTTAAATCCTCTCTTAAAATTCAAAAAGCCGGGAGCCTGGCTGGCTCAGCTGGTTGAGCAGGCAACTCTTAGTGTCAGGGTTGTGACTCTGAGCCCCATATTAGGCCAAGAACTGATTAAAAAAAATTTTTCTTTAGAAAGTCGATCTGCAGGATTTTTCCCCGGGGGCCACACAGTAAAATCTCCAACTACTATGAAGGTGAAAGAATTACAGAAACGCAGCACTGGAAAGAGGAGGTGAACAAGCAGAAATCAAAGTACCCGCACCCGGGGCCTGACAGCAACACTGGAACTTCCTGCCTTCCCAGGTCTGTAACACAAGCGCCCTCATTTAAATACCATTCGGGGGATCCCTGGGTGGTGCAGCGGTTTGGCGCCTGCCTTTGGCCCAGGGCGCGATCCTGGAGACCCGGGATCGAATCCCACATCGGGCTCCCGGTGCATGGAGCCTGCTTCTCCCTCTGCCTGTGTCTCTGTGCCTCTCTCTCTATCTGTGACTATCATAAATAAAAAAATAAATAAATAAATAAAAAATAAATAAGTAAATAAATAAATACCATTCGGTAAAGGGAAAAATCAAGTGGAACTAGATCGACTTCTGCCGAGTCCTGGTTATGATCATGTCTAAGGCTATCCGTGCCCCCCGCCCCCCGTCTGCTGGTGTGAGAACGAGCTGACAGCCTCTGTGCTCACCTTACCGTCTACCAACCCAGAATTCCAAATCACACTCGGAGGGGTAACTGCTACCCTCTGCCCCAGTCTGTCACCCTCTGAGACGTCCACAAATAACAAACGCAGTTGAAGGAAGTTGGCAGAGCGACCCAAAGCTGTGGCTCTAGGTGGGGACTATCTGCCTTGACCGTGTGAAAACGAAACAGCCAGAGAGACGTGTGCTTCACCTGCAGCCTGTGATTTAGTTCCAGGGCAGAAAATACTTCTGAAGCGATGGGCGTGGTCTAACGCCAGAAAAACCCCGGAAGCTAGGAAATCTAAGGATAAGAGAACTTCTCTAATAATGTGACCTGAGAGAGAGCCTTCTTCTGTGGGGAATCAGGCAAGACAGATGTGAGAGGGCCTTTGCCAGGCCTGGCATCTCCTAACGCGCACGGCCTCCACGTCCGGCCCAGCGGGTCAGCCGCCCGCGGGCCCTCTGCTCGCCGTCCCCCTCATCACTCCCGCACAAGAGGATCGGCAGGCACAGATTCCTTATTCCTGTTCGACCCTTTATCTGCTTCTCGACTTCCCCTTTCCGTAACTAGTCGTCTTGTCAGTATCCTAACTCTAACCAAGTCGGGTCAGTGGAGTAAAAAACAGTAGCAAATATCTAGATGAAAAAGACCCTAAATCTGCCACTAGCCTCCCTCAAATAACGGGATAATTGCATTCATCCTCTGCCTCACAGGGAAGACCTGGCTTCTCAAAGACCTGGCTTTCTTCACATGGAGACCCCCTCCTCCTCTCTTGACCGTGTGACAGCTCCCCTAGACCTCTGATATAATTTATACCTTGCCAGGGACCAACTCTTTCCCACCACTGTGAAGGAGAGGGAAAAAATATATATAAATACGTCGGAAATCTATAACGAGGTCTTCTTGGAGGGCAAGACATGGAGAGAGTTAGAAGCAGCGTCAATTGCTCTTTGGGGGTTTTAGTTCAAGCCGAGGTCTGCTTCCAGCAATCAACCATTAAAACAAGCCGGCCAGAGTAACAGCACAGTTTATTCTGATCATTTAATTTGAAGTGTCAATAAATTAAACTTCAATCAATTAAACTAGGTGTGCAATAACCCAGATGGACACCCCGACACCAACATAATCACAATAAAAATTTTTATGGCTGCCAGGGACCTCACCGGGGGCAGTGCTGGCACTGCTTGCGCCCTCGCTGAGAAATATATCTCCACAGTGCAGGAACGAGGAGATTGCTTCTTCTAACGAAATGGAGGGGCCAGGCACCGGCAAGGACGCAGCTGGGAGAGGGGCACAGGGGACTGCCAGGAACGAGATGGGAGTGCTTTGGGGGCTTAATGTAATTGATACCTTTGCCCAGAGCAGGGGGAGGGGGCATTTAGGCCAAGTACCTCTACTGTTAGTGCCAAAGGAATTTAACAAAAGCCCCATTAAGATGATTCAGGAAGCGAAGGCCACAGAGCAATATCAACCTTTAAGTCATTGATGTATTCCGCATAGTTTCCTCCTCCATATATACGCACCCTCTTGTGCACTCTGGATGCCCTGATTTTTGAATGAGGCTTAGAATTCGGGATTTGGCCACTGTAGAATAAAAAAATGTTACTAAAGAGAGAGAAAAGGTAGAACTAAGTCTGGTCCTGAAAAACACTGGAAAAACACTCAAAGTGAATCCAGAGAGGATGAGGAAAAATGAAACCTCTGAGGAAAGATTTAAGGATCTAGACTGCTAGAGTAATTCATTGGAGAAAAAAAAAAGGTAGAGGAGGAAGGGGTAAGTCATTATCTTTAAGATTTCATTGGTTATTAATGGAGAATGGTGACCCGCAGAGATCCCTCTCCATTCACAGCGAAGAAAGGAAGAACCAGCAGAAAACAGCAGGAGAGAGGAAGCCGAGTCCGAAGATGCAGGCTGGGAGCACTATAAAGCACTGGGAAGAGAAGGCGATGAAAGGGTCTCTTTCCGTAGAGACCACGAGAGGACCTGAGAAAAGATCAGACAAATCTGCTTGAAACCTAGGGCCAGGTTACCTAATTCAAGAAAGAAACGTGACCCACTGTAAAGTACCTAAATGAAGGGCACCTACTGGTAATCAGAAATCCCCATAATCAGATCAAATTTCTGCAGATGTTTCTTCTTGACCCCCTCTAGATTTCCCTTCCCTTCTCAATATCCTATGGCTGTGAGCCTCGCAGAGGTGGGGAAAGAAGAATATAATTTGATGAGATTTCCCCAGAGGTCCAGAAACCGGGAAACAGAAATGTGAAAGGAGGAAGCCGACAAGAACTTTAGAAGGTGTCTGCCCTGTTTGAGTGGTTTGTTAAATATTATCACGTTACGGTAAACTCTAGTTCAGGAGAGACCTAAGGTAAGATCCATGGATTCCTCATACTTTTCACAATGAAGATGGGAATTTAAGTAATCAGATGCTGCTGGGTAAACAGAGGAGGGAGTGAGGTTTAAAAGGACCAATGCAGGAGGGTGATTCTGAGTCCAATGGGGCTCAATTTCTTGGGCCAATTCGTGAGTGTAAAGAGAAATAAAAATTTAGGAAGTATCACCTGATTTTCAACTAAGGTTCCTCATCTGAAGCACCGAATCCTAAAAACTATTTAAATGACTACTTTTTTCTAACTTCTCCCAAGGATGGTACAAACTAGTACCATTGTGGATACAGAGAAGTTGATTCATTACATTAATGAATGCCTTAGGGCTTCATTCTCTCCTAGAACTCTGGTTGAGAAAAGGCTGGAACAGTGAGAAAGATCTATAAATTATTAATTGGAGGCCAAAATTATAATGAGATTGTAAAGAGCCAAAAAAAAAAAAAAAAAAAAAAGTCTTGGAGAGAGGCTAACCCAGAGGAAGGAAAATACTGGCTTATTATCACAAGACCTCTGAAGACCAGCACACGTGTTGATACCTATTAGTACTTTGTCCCCAACAAAAGCTTTACGTAACTGACGTTTAAAAGTATGATTCTGCATACTAAAGAGGTAGAAAGTCCACGATGAGAACACCTACAGTAACATGAGAGAGACAGACAGACAGTCTGGGAGGATGAGGAATCAAAATTTAATCCCAGTTTTGACACGTGCTTCCCTGAGCAATCCCTTTCCCCTGTAATTCGGTTTCCCCTAACCCCATTACGTAGATTTCTCATGACGAAGCATCAGTGTGGTTTTAGAACCAAAGTTCTGGGATGCTTGATGAGGTTCGAAGGGATCTGTAAAGCGGCATCGTAGGTACAGATCAAAACGGATCTAAGGAAGCAGCAGATTGCAGACTTCACGGAGGAAGTGGAGGCTGAAAACCCAGGTAAGGGAAAACGTGAGGCTTTCACACATACCTCCTTCCACTCACCACTACACACCGATCCCTTGTTAAGAGGGCTCCCCAGGACCCTGTCCTCACTCTCGTACCTTTCAGCAGGCTCCCTTGTAAACAAATGTACGGAGCACATTTTAAATTTTTCTAAAGATTTCCGAAGAAATCAACTCCCTGGAGTATATCCTACTGTGTGTAAACAACACTGGCTCGGGGACGCCCGGGTGGCTCAGCGGTTGAGCACCCGCCCTGGGCCCAGGGTGTGATCCTGGAGACCCGGGATCGAGTCCCCCTATCAGGCTCCTGCATGGAGCCTGCTTCTCCCTCTGCCTGTGTCTCCGCCTCTGTCTCTCTCATGAATAAATAGATAAAATCTTTAAAAAAGTGGATACTGGCTAACTGGTGCAAAAAATATCTTATTTAAAAACTACTCAGGGACTGCCTGGGCTCCGTTGGTGGAGCCCGTGACTCTTGACCTGCAAGTCACAAGTTTGAGCCCCACACTGGGTGTGGAGATTACTTAAAAAAAAAAAAAAAAAAAGTTAAATCTAAGAATTTTGCAAGACTCAGATTTCAAGCCTGACCGATCCGTACAGTCAGAAGGAGTTATCCCTATCGTTGCCCTTTTTGGGGAGAAGAACTAAAGCCCGTCATTCCGGGCGTGTGCATGTGCTGGGGCTGAAGGAACAGACACGGGAGACACCGTCTCTGGGAAGCGGCTGGAATTCGGCTCCATCACGGGAGCACCCGGCGCTCACCCCAAATCCTAAGGGCGGAAGGAAGGCGCCCGCGGCCTCAAGAGGAGCCAGGGCATGACGTCCGGGTCGTGACGCGGAGCCCCCGCAGGAATCCTCCGGCCCAGTTCTCAGGAAGACGCAACGGTATTTTATTGGTTCTAAGAAGCAGAAGGGATCCTAGGGGCGAGGAACGCCCGCGCCCCTTTAGCCCCCGAGACCGTCCCGTACGCGGAGGGCGCGTGAGCACCGCGCACCCTGCCCCGGGGGCTCCTGAACTCTTGGTGGGGGCGGAAAACAAACAAAACAAACAAAACAAAACAAAAACACCCCAAAAGCGGAGAACAGAAGGAGGGCTCCGGGGTCACGCCCCCAGGCCGCGCGGGGCGCACCAGGCATTCCAGAGCTGCGGTGGGACGCGCCCGTGACGACACACCGACACCGCGGGGCCGGCGGGGGATGACGTCACAGGGAGGCGTCTCGGGGGCTGTGACGTAATCCGCCACGGAGGCCGAGCGTGGCGACCCCGAGGGCCCCAGAGGCGGGGCCCGCGCGCAGGGCCGCCGCCCAGAACGCCGAGGGGGCGCGCCCCGAGAGGCTGCGGCCCCGCGCGTGGACGGCGCCCGCGGCCCTCGACTTCCCACGGGCTCGCCCTCCCGGAAGGGCTCCCACCGCCCCCCGCGGCCTCAGCGCCTACGGCCCCTGGACTAGGCCGCGCGCTCAGCCCGCGGGCCGGCGGAAGCGTCGGTCCCCGAGGGCCACCCGGAGGTGCCCTGGCGACCCCCGCCCGCCGCGGGCGAACCCCAGCTCCCGGCCCCCGTGGACGCCGCAGCCGCTCGGCCGCCCCTCCGGCTCCTACCAAGATCAGCGCCTCCATCTTGCCCCGCAGCTGGTGCCGACGTGGAGCCGCAAAAGCAACGCCGCCGCTGATTGGCCCTGCTTCCCCGCTAGGCCCCGCCCATGGCGAGGACTATTGGATGGTGTCCTACCGGCGCTCGGCCCGCTGGCCAATCAGAGCGCTCGCTTGCTGAGCGGAAGCGGACTGTCCAACCAGAAGGCGCGGGCGTTTGACTGCCAGTCTAAACACTCAGTAGAACGCCACAACGTCACGGCTGGAGGGGGCGGGAGGGTCAGGGGGCGGGGTTGTTTCCATGGGGAGCGGAGGAAGCGATTGTGAATTTTCGATTGGCAGAGCGGGGAGCACGTGGTGTCGGCGGCCTGATTCCGCCACTTTGATCGCGCTGCCTTTAGGGGGCGCTGTGTCTCCTTGGCGCTCGGCGCGCGGCTCCTGACCCCCGGCGGCCCCGAGCATCGCTGCGAGAACCCGCTGGGGGCCCGGGAAGGACGGGAAGCCACGGGGCTTCCGAAAGCAGATTTTCAGGGGTCGCGGGGGCGGGGGGGGGGGGGGGGGGGGGGGCTCAGCGAGTGAGCACCTGCCCTCGGCCCAGGGCGTGACCCCGGGTCACGAGATCGAGGCCCGCATCAGGTCCCTGCACGGAGCCTGCTTCTCCCTCCGCCTGGGTCTCTGCCTCTCTCTGTGTCTCTCATGAATAAATAAATAAAATCTTTAAAAAAAAAATAATAATAATAATAAAAGCAGATTTTCTTTAACCAGACGTGAAACGGAAGGAATGTAGTTTGTTAGAGCTTGGAGGCTAGAGAGAGTAGGAGACAAAGGAGCAGAGGGTCCAGGACGAGGGAGGGTGTAGGGAACAGGGTCTGCGGTTTTCCAGTAGGGACGAGCTGTTGCAAAACGAGAAAAGAGAAGTTTACAGAATGCAGGGATTTCACAATATGGAAGGTTTTTTTTTTTTTTTTTTTTTTTTTTTTTTTTAATGAAGTTTAGCTTTCCCCTAATCTCCCCATCCCCCCAGGTTTGTTGGTCCCAAAACTCCTCTTAGGTCAGGGACACCTCTTTGCCATATATTGTCTGTAAAGGGTTTTTTTTTTTTTTCTCCCCCATTTCTGACAATTGCATCTTCAGAACTCTCCAAGAAGAGCATCCAAACCTACCCAGGAGTTCTTTTTGTTTTGTTTTTTTTGTTTTGTTTTTTTTTATTTTTTATTTTTTTTTTTTAATTTTTATTTTTTTATGATAGTCACAGAGAGAGAGAGAGAGGCAGAGACACAGGCAGAGGGAGAAGCAGGCTCCATGCACCGGGAGCCTGACGTGGGATTCAATCCTGGGTCTCCAGGATCGCGCCCTGGGCCAAAGGCAGGCGCTAAACCGCTGCGCCACCCAGGGATCCCTTTTTTGTTTTTTTTTAATGATTTCAGAGTAGAGTCAGAGGGCCTTAGAGAGGAGTATAGAACAATACAAACCAAACCAAAGAGTTAACTGGTATGAAGGAAGGTATGTGATTTTCTGGTAAAGTCCCAGGTGACAAGCCTTGTATTTGGAGGAAGTAAAGGCTCAGCCTTTATTTGTTCTGAATGGGAAGTTATTCAGACATTTAGCATTGTGTCAAGGTTGTCCTTGGCTTGGCAGCTTAATGATAAAGCTAACATTTAATGACAATCTGCTCTGTGCCAGGCACATGCTAAATCTTTGAATGGGTTGCTTAATATTTTTATTTATTTTTTAAATACTAAAAAAAGTTAATAGTCTATTATAATTTATTTTTTTAAAGATTTTATTTATTTATTCATGAGAGAGACACAGAGAGAGAGAGGCAGAGACACAGAGGGAGAAGTAGGCTCCATGCAGGGAGCCCCATGTGGGACTGGATCCCGGGTCTCCAGGATCACACCCTGGGCCAAAGGCAGGCGCCAAACCGCTGAGCCACCCAGGGATCTCCTTATAATTTATTTTATTTAACGATCTAGAAAGGTCGTAGTCATCAGCAGCTCCAGTGCAGTTTCAGGTGCAATTGGGAATTCAGGAATCACTGTGGAGCTGTTAGTGTAGCAAAACTTGTAGGTAAAATACGTGCATGCTTTTGATAGCACACATGAAGGGATCTCTCTATTTTTTATTTATTTTTTACTTATTTATTTTTATTTTTTTAAGGGATCTGTCTAAAACTGACTCCATTACTTTTTTTCTTTCTTTCTTTTCTCTTTTTAAAATAGGCTCCAGGCCCAGAGTAGAGCCCAACACAGGGCTTGAACTCACAACCCTGAGATCAGGACCTGAGCTGAGATCAAGAGTCAGAGGTTTGGGATCCCTGGGTGGCGCAGCGGTTTGGCGCCTGCCTTTGGCCCGGGGCGCGATCCTGGAGACCCGGGATCGAATCCCACGTCGGGCTCCCGGTGCATGGAGCCTGCTTCTCCCTCTGCCTGTGTCTCTGCCTCTCTCTCTCTCTGTGACTATCATGAATAAATAAATAAAATCTTTAAAAAAAAAAAAAAGAGTCAGAGGTTTAATCAACTGAACCACCCAGGTTCCCTCATTAGTTGTTTTTTTTTTTTTTTTAAGATTTTATTTATTTATTCATGAGAGACCCACACAGACACAGAGAGGCAGAGACCCAGGCAGAGGGAGAAGCAGGCTCCATGCAGGGAGCCCGACATTGGACTCGATCCAGGATCTCCAGGATCACGCCCTGAGCCAAAGTCAGGCACTAAACCACTGAGCCATCCAGGGATTCCCGCCCCTCATTAGTTTTGTTCTCTGCAAGCTGACCTGGGCCACTCAACATGGCTTTTCTTGTTCCCAACGTTAGTGCATGTTCTCTTTTTACAATAAATTCATGACCATCAGAAGATACCAATTTGATATACATGGTGGCAGAGCCTTCACAGCCACCATAGGTTTTCTCCAACCGTTATGTTCTTATTAAATTTGAATTTACTTCCACAGGAATGTTAGTTTCTCACCAGCCCTACAGCCACCACAGCCATCTACAGCTACCTCGCCAGGCCCCCATGCCCAGCCACAGCCCCTACTCCAGGGCCGCCCCCTCACCCCCAGCTGCCTGCCACCCCAGGGCCCGTTATTGAACATTTTTGGAAGACATTTACGAAGTAGATGGTTATTACGCCCACTTTATAGATGAGGAAAGTAGAGCTCACTGCAGTTAAATGATCTACTTAAGGCTATACAACAATTGGCAGCCATACATTCAAGCATAGGAGGTCTGGTTCTTCCCCAAAATCCACTCTTCTAACTTGTGGTCCAGCCTCTTGTGTGTTCCATTCCTACCTGAAGTACTCTACACCAGAGCCAGATGTTCCATGCGGACCACGAAGAGGAAAAATGTGTGAGGGGTGGGGCAGGGGGTGTTCTCTTTCTCTGATAGAATAACTAACAAATTTTAGCAGTCAGGTATTGTTGCAGAAAATGCCTCAATCTGAGCTCTCTGGCCTGTAGGTGACTGTGCTGTAGGGGGAAGAAAACTGGCTGTACCGAAACATTATTTCTTATTGTGACTTGGATTTAATAAGCAGGAGCCTCTGGAGCACCTGGCTGCCTCAGTTTAGAGCCTCTCGCTCTTGATCTCAGGGTCATATGTTTGAGCCCCATATTTGTGATAGACATTTCCTAAAAATAAAAAAAAAATTTTTTTAAATCAGACTAGCCCTATCTAAAGTTAAAGTCTTATCTTCCACCTCCCCTTCACCTGGAAAACCTTTAAGAATTGATCAAATGGGAATGCCTGGGGGGCTCAGTGGTTGAGCATCTGCCTTTTTTTTTTTTTTTTGTCTTTTTTTTTTTAAGATTTTATTCATTTATTCATGAGAGACACAGAGAGAGAGAGGCAGAGAAACAGGCAGAGGGAGAAGCAGGCTCTATGCAGGGAGCCCGACATGAGACTCGATCCCCGGCCTCCAGGATCAGGCCCTGGGCAAAGGCGGCACTAAGCTGCTGAGCCACCTGGGCTACCCGAGCCTCTGCCTTTGGCTCAGGGCGTGACCTCGGGGTCCTGGGGTCGAGTCCCACATGGGGCTCCCTGTGTGGAGCTTGCTTCTCCCTCTGCCTACATCTCTGCCTCTCTCTCTCTATGTCTCTCATGAATAAAGAATTGATCAAATGGAGACACCGGGTGGCTCAGTCGGTTGACGGTCTGACTCTTGATTTTGGCTCAGGTCATGAACTGAGGGTCCTGAGGTTGAACCCCCGCATGGGGGTCCCCGCTCATCAAGGAGTCTGCTCTAGATTGTTTCCCTCTGCCCCCCTCTCTCAAATACATAAATATTTGTAGAAATCCTAAAAGAATCGATCAAATGGGAAATGCATACGTGCCTCACTCCTCCCCATATATATATACACACAGATAATATAAAACCATGCATATATGATTACAATTTATTTAAAATGTATGCGGGGGGGGCACCTGGCTGGCTCAGTCAGTGGAGTCTGACTCTTGATCTTGGGGTTGTAAGTTCTAGCCCCACGTTGGATATAGAGATTTCTTAAAAATTAAATCTTAAAAATACATATATGTGGGGAAAAAATGGAGAAAAAGCCTAGAAAGAATATACCAAAATGTAACCAGTGTTTTGTTTTGTTTTGTTTTGTTTGAAGTGCTAGGATTTTTCTCAGTGTTTCTATATTTTCTGGGTGTTCCAAAATGTGCGAGTGCTATTTTAAAAGGAAAAAAATAAGCTATTTTTTAAAGGACAAAAGCCACTTATTCTCATGAAGCCTTCTCTGATGTCCACAGGTGGAGTTGAATGCTTTCCCCTTCGTTACCATCGTTGACTCTATTTAGAGCCATGTTGTACCACATAGACCTAACCCACTAGACTTGCCATCTATGTCCCATTCATTTTGTTTCTTCGGCCCCTAGCCCTCAAATGGGAACACTCAAACAGTAGTTACTGAATGGAATGAACATTTGTGAAAATGCAAGGTACAAAGAGGAGGGATCCCTGGGTGGCGCAGCGGTTTGGCGCCTGCCTTTGGCCCAGGGCGCGATCCTGGAGACCCAGGATCGAGTCCCACGTCGGGCTCCCAGTGCATGGAGCCTGCTTCTCCCTCTGCCTATGTCTCTGCCTCTCTCTCTCTCTCTCTCTCTCTGTGTGTGTGTGTGTGACTATCATAAATAAATAAAAAATTTTAAAAAATTACAAAGAGGAATGAACAGTGTCAAAGGGAAGCTTAGGATGAAAAGACTAATAAGGAGCACAGATACTGAAAAGGGAGTGATCCCTCAAGATTGGGGCATGGGGTCGTCCAGGTCTGGGAGAAGAGGAGGTGTTGAGTTAGGCGTTAACTCATTCACGCACTGATGAAATGCCAGGTAGAGTTCGGTTAGAATGAAAGTACGGGGGTCTGAATGTGTAAGAGATTTTTACTTTTTAATTTTAAAGTAAAATAATTTATTTTATACATAACAAACATCTTACCATTTTTATGTGTACAGTCTGTGACATTACATTGACGTTGTTGTGCAACCATCACCCACTATCAGTCTACACAACTTTTTCATCATCCGAAACTGAAACTCTGTACCCATTAAACAATAACTCCCCACTCTCCTCTTCCCTCCAGCAGACTTTGGTAACCACTATTGTACTTTCTATCTGGATGAATTTGACTATTCCAGTACCTTCTATAAGTAGAATTCTATAATATCTGTCCTTTTGTGTCTGGCTTATTTCATGCAGCAAAGCAAAAATGTCCTCATGGTTGCGTAAGAAATGTTTGAGGGATTGACTTGATGGCACAAAGGATTCAAATAAAGAAATACAGAAGAGGATGGAGATAAAACTGGAAAAGTACTTTGTGGCCAGATTGGGAAATGCCTTGAATGCAAGCTTAGGTAGCTGCTGTAGTGGGACCAGATGATTGTGGGAGATGGAACTGTTACAGTCTCTTGGAAAGTATTACAGCAATATCCTGTAAAATTATTTTTTTAAAATTTTTATTTATTTATGATAGTCAGAGAGAGAGAGGCAGAGACATAGGCAGAGGGAGAAGCAGGCTCCATGCACTGGGAGCCCGACGTGGGATTCGATCCCGGGTCTCCAGGATCGCGCCCTGGGCCAAAGGCAGGCGCTAAACCACTGTGCCACCCAGGGATCCCTATCCTGTAAAATTAAATGTAAGTACATCCTCACCTAGAGAAATAAACACATAACCCGGTACATAATGATAATACAAGAATGCTTATTGCAACATTGTTTACAATGACAAAAAATAATATTGTGTATAAGTAAGGGAATAGTTAAATAAATTACTGTACATCCAGATTGGGGAATAACTTGCAACTAAAGAAAAAGTATGTTCTAGCTATATATATTAACCTGGAGAAGTAGTAGAGTGGCATGTTAAGTGAAAAATTACATTACAGAGGAATTTATGAGGTATGATCGCATTTTATTTATTTAAGAGGGAGTGAAGGGCAGAGGGAGAGAGAGGGGGAGAGAGAGAGGATCCCAGCAGGCTACACGCCCAGCACGGAGCTGGACGCAACCCTGAGATCATGACCTGAACCAAAGAGTTGGACGCTTAACCAACTGAGCCACTCAGGCGCCCCTGCATTTTTAAGATTTAAAACAATGTAAGACTCTAATTATGAATAACTATATTTGTAAATGTTTCTATTCTACTCAACAAATATGTATTGAATTCCACCTGTGGGTCAGCCACTCTAAGCACCGGTTATATAGCAATGAACAAAACAGGTAAGTCTCCCTACCCTCACGGAACTTGCCTTCTAGTTGGAGAGCAGGAGCAGATAATAACTAAAGGAACAAATAAACTATATAGGAGTTTAGGTAGGGAGAAAATTAAATTGTTAGGGAGAAAATTAAAATTGAAGACACTGGGGGCAATTCTGGTATGTTGCACAATTTGAAGTGATACCATTCATCTTGGGGAGAAGTGAGGGACAGAGAGGAAATTCAGTAGGGTGATCAAGGAAGACCTTACTAAAAAGGGGATATTTATTTATTTATTTATAAATTTTATTTATTTATTTATTTATTTATTTATTTATTTATTTATTTATGAGAGAGAGAGAGAGAGGCAGAGACACAGGCAGAGGGAGAAGCAGGCTCCATGCAGGGATCCCGACGTGGGACTCCCTCCCGGGATTCCAGGATCAAGCCCTGGGCCAAAGGCAGGCACTAAACCACTGAGCCACCCAGGGATCCCCAAAAGGGGATATTTAATAAAAGATCTGAAAGGAGTAAGAGAATAAATGATGTAGATATCTGGGGGAAGAGCACTCTAGGCAAAGAGAACATAGAAGAGGGGATGACTGACTGGTTTGGTCCTAGAGCATGTGACTCTTGATCTTGGTGTTGTAAAGTGTATGTTGGATATAGAGATTACTTAAAAATAAAATCTTAAAAGAAAGAAAAAAAACGGGCAGCCCAGGTGGCTCAGTTGGTTAAGCATCTACCTAAGCTCAGGTCCTGGGATTGAGCTGAGCCCCACATCGGGCTCCCTGGCTTCTCCCTCTGCCCTTCTCCCTGGCTCATGGTCTTTTTTTCCTCTCAAATAAATAAAACCTTTAAAAATATATATAAAAAATTAAAAATTAAGTTTAAAAAAAGAGAGAAAGCATATAAGGGGAAATGTGGAAGAAAAGTATGAATATGGGGGCACCATATAGGGCACCTGGCTGGCTCAGTTAGTAGAGCATGTGACTCTTGATCTCTGGCTCATGAGTTCGAGCCCCATCTTGGGTGCAGAGATTACATACATACATACATACATAAAGAAAGCTATATTCTTTAAAAAAAAGAAAAAATCTAAATATATATATGTTACCCTAAAGGGTGAGATGGAAAGAGTGGATTATTAAATAGTTTTCCTTTATGTATGTCAGTATATTTGACTTTGTTACAACAAGCATGTGTTTATAATTAAAAACTAATAAAGAAAAAGGTGAACATCAAAATGAGGATAAATGTGTAAGATTAAATGACATAATAAAAATATGTAAAAACTGTTAAATGTTCTACCATTGTTATTCATTACCTCATACAAAGTTGGAACCCGTTGAACACTTCTGAGCAGAGGCATGAGATTATGGAGGCAATTTTTTTTTTAACTGGAGCAATATCATATACCAAAAAATTAGCCATTTTATTATTTTTTTAAGATCGTGTTTATTTCAGAGAGAGAGCATGAGCAGGGCAGAGGGCAGGCAGGAGAGGGAGAAGCCGACCGCTCCCTGAGCAGGGAGCCGAATGCTCCTCTTGATCCCAGGACCCTGGGCTCATGACTTGAGCCAAAGGCAGATGCTTAACCAGCTGAGCCCCCAGGTGCCCTTAGCCATTTTAAAGCGTACAATTCAGTGGTATTAAGTACATTCACGACGTTGTGCAACCACTTCTATCTAGGTCCAAAACATTTTCGTTGCCACCCCTAAAATATGTGGCGCCCCAAAAGCAGTTGCTCCCAATTTTCCTCTCCCTCCAGCCCCGGGCAACCACTAATTTGCTTTCTATCTCTATGGATATTTCAGATAAATGGAGTCATACCATATGTGACTTTATTTTTAAGATTTTATTTATTCATGAGAGACGCAGAGAGAGGCAGAGACACAGGCAGATGGAGATGCAGGCTCCCTGCAAGGAGCGGGACTCGATCCTGGGACCCTGGGATCACGCCCTGAGCAGAAGACAGAAGCTCCACCACTGAGCCACCCGGGCGTCCTAAAACGTGACCTTCTGTATCTGGCTCCTTTCACTTAACATTTTCAAGATGCATACATTTCTCAGCAAGTATCAGTATTTCATTTCTTTTCATGGCCGTGTAATGATCCATTGCTTACTGTGCCCTGTTTCGTGTATCCATTCAGTGGAGGAACATCTGGGTTGTTTCCACCTTCTGGCCCTTGTATATAGAATAGTACCGCTAGGGAAGCCCGGTGGCTCAGCGCTTGGATCCCGGAGTCCTTGGATCGAGTCCACGTCGTCGGGCCCCCTGCAGGGAGCCTGCTTCTCCCTCTGCCTGTGTCTCTGCCTCTCTGTGTCTCTCATGAATAAACAAACAAAATCTTTAAGAAAAAAAGAATAGTACTGCTATGCACATTCATGTCATGTAACAAACATTTGAGTACCTGTTTTCAGTTCTTTTGCTTAAATGCCTAGGAGTGGAATTGCTAGGTCATATGTTAATAGTATGTGTGACTTTTTGAGGACGCGCCAAGCTATTTTCCACAGCAGCTGTACCGAAGTACTTTCCAAAGTACAGGGGTTCTAATTTCTCCACATTATAACTAACATTTGTTGTTTGCCTTTTTTTTTAAATGACCATCCTAGTTAATGTGAAGTGGTGTTTCATTGTGGTTTTGATTTGCATTTCCTTAATGACTAATGATCTGAGCATCTTTTTATGTACTTGTTGGCCATTTGTAAATCTTTTTTGGAGAAATTTCTATTCAAGTCATTTACCCATTCTTTTTAAAGATTTTATTTATTTATTCATGAGAGACACACAGAGAGAGAAGTAGAGACACAGGCAGAGGGAGAAGCAGGCTCCCTGCAGGGAGCCCGACGTGGGACTCGATTCCAGGTCTCCAGGATCACACCCTGGGCTGAAGGTGGTACTAAACCACTGAGCCACCCAAGCCCCCATTTACCCATTTTTTTATTTTTTTATTTTTTTTAAAGATTTAATTTATTTATTCATGAGAGACACACACACACAGAGACAGAGAGGCAGAGACACAGGCAGAGGGAGAAGCAGGCTCCATGCAGGGAGCCTGATGGGGACTCGATCCCGGGACTCCAGGATCACGCCCTGGGGTGAAGGCAGGCGCTAAACCGCTGAGCCACCCAGGGATCCCCATTTACCCACTTTTTAAATTGGACTGTTGGTCTTTTTGTTGTTGACCTCTAAGAGTTCTTATATACTCTAGATACTAGGCCATTATCAGACATATGAGTCGCAATTATTTTCTCCTATTTTGTAGGTTGTATGGAAGAAATTTTAAGATAATTAATTTGAAAACCGTGTGTATAGGAAGGATTCCCAGAGCAATGCAGGGCAGAAAGACCAACTAGGAAGCCATTGTAGTTCTTCACGTTGCAGTGGACACAGAATAGTAATAATGGCAAAGTACCCCCAAAAGATGATGTACCACAAGTGACCGAAATTAGGAAAAGTCAAAGTGTAATGGATAAAATTAGCCATCTGTAAAAGTAGCCAATGACCTGGTGTAGTTTCAGGAAAGCATAATTCTATCAATATTCCTGAAGCCCTAGCAGCCTAATCACTTAAAGTAGAATGGCTGGAGCCCTAACACAATCAAACTCTAACCTAATCAATTATGATAAAATGGCTGAAGTGAACATAAACAGAATCAATTATATTAACTTGGCTGGAGCTGAGACCCAATCAATTGAATTGTACCTTGTGTTCACAAAAAGGGGAGATCATCTGAATAGAATTCCCCCTCCCCAGCCAACCAAAACTAGCTTGCCAGCCTCTCCCCAGTGACCTTTAGAGAAGAAGACTCCTTGTTTGGCCTACGTAAGTATCATCTTTGTTTATTTATAAAGAAGATGGATGTAGTTCTATTAGCCATTAAAATCATCTAACTAAAAAATAATTAAATAAAATAAAATAAAATAAAATAAATAAAATCATCCAACTAATTCTCGCTTGTTCACTGAGTAGCCTTCTATTTGTAATATTTGACTTCCAAAATTGTCAAGTGTTTTGGTTGGTCGATAGGATTGTCTAGGCCACCGTAAGTTATATGTGGAACATTAAATCAACCATATAGCTTATATTTCATGCTCTTTTGAGTTTGGTCAGCATAAATGAGTTCTCCTAAGATGAATTAATTTGACAAAATCAACTTCTGGGCATTCAAGCTGAGCCTCAGATCCTCCTAAAGAAGAAAACTCAACCGTGTTTCTGTCTCTTGTCACTCTCACATCAACCCAGGCACGGAAGGAGCCTTACTTATTTCACATAGTCAGAGAGGTAGTGGGGGGGGGGGGTGTTGTTTTGTTTTTCCATTTTAAGAGTGGAAGAAAACCTAGAAAGTGCTTCAGGTCCCCTAGGGCCACACATGGCTCACGTAGATTAGGTGCTGAATGTTCCAGCTCCCAGCCCAGGGCTTGCTCTGCCTCTTGCTACAGCAATCACTGATTGTTCCTACAGAATGGGAAACAGCACAAACAGTGGGATTTGCAGACAGGAGGGGGACAGCAGCTGTAGCTGATGACCTGGAGATGTGGGCACATCCCCTCCACAAGATGACAAGTAAGGACACCTCAATCTTGAGTGCTCCGTAGGGGCACTTTCGGACAGTGAGGCAGGTCCTGGGGAGACAAGAGAAGGTCGCATCTTTCTGCCCCAACAGCAGTCTGGCTTTGTCTCTGAAGTGTGGGAAGTGTCTCCCCAACCACCCATGACTATGATGACATTTAAGACCACAAAGAGGAAGCTTTCTGGGATTATATAGCTGCGCTTGCATCCAAGAGAATGGGGTGGGACTTCTACCTGGATGAACTCTCAGGGCTGCTATTTTGCAGTTCAGCACCACCACCACCACCCCTGAATTAGCCTCCTCCTCACGACTGGGTCCACATAGTCAGCTGTGCAGAGAGCAGCCTTGCTGTGTGTGGTGCAGAACTGAATGTCAGCTATGCTTTCAGAGCTGACAGGGAATGGCCTTAGTTAGGAGCAGAGATACTCTTTTTTTTTTTAATACTTTATTTATTTATGAGAGAGAGAGGCAGAGACACAGGCAGAGGGAGAAGCAGGCTCCATGCAGGGAGCCGGACGTGGGACTCAATCCCAGGACCCCAGGATCACGCCCTGAGCCAAAGGCAGACGCTCAACCGCTGACCCCCCCAGGCGTCCCAAATAAATAAAATCTTAAAAAGAAAGAAAGAAAGAAAGAAATATGAGGCGAGGTCATCTGCTGAGAGGGAAGTGGAAGGGGTGTTGGAGATTTCAGAAGAGAGAAATGGTGAAGCGATTATTGAGGAGAGTAGAAATGAGAACTTACCAGGGAAATGTAGTACTAGGCAGTGATGAATTTGGGGGGCATGCATTTAAAGTGATATTAGTCAGCAAGAATCTGAGACTTTTTCTCTAGCAAGATTTAGCTGCCCAGGTATAGATGTGGAGAAGCTAAATTGTTGGATTTAACCAGAATTGATTTTTTTTTAAGTTTCCTTAAGCAATCTCTACACCCAACAAGGGCTTAAACCAACAACCCCAAGATCAATAATCACATGCTCTACCAACTGAGCCAGCCAGATGCCCCAGAATTGATTTTTTTTTCCCCTCAGGAAAATATAATGGAGGGGGAAAGGGGCAAGGAAGTTAACAGTATTTGCAAATTTATAGTTCTGGATATGAAGGGGAGTGGATGGATCATTTAAAGAATAAAATAACAAAATAGCATCAATAGTTTAGGGTCCTTGAAGGAAAAGGGGTAATTGGATGGGAGGAGTGGCGTAGGGTGTGAGAAGAAATGGTGAACAGAAGTTAAGGTCCTTGGGACATTTCGGAGGATTTCATCTGGATTAAATTGTTCCAACTTTCTTTTCTATGCCAACCCTTGGTCTTTCCTTATTTCTTCTTTCCACCTCTCCTCCCACCAGAGAGTAAGAAACAATGAAGCCTGCTTTTCATTTCTCGCCTGGGTAACTGAGCTGCTGGCTCTCCACCAATCCTCTATATGGATCTCTGTCTCTTCACTCTGGAGAAGGAAAGCTGATAGTTGGGGGAAGATGAGGTCAGGAGATCGGCACCTTCCTTCTTGTGGGTGTCTCATTCTCTGCCAAGTGATCTCTTTGGGGAAAACATTGCCAGCGGAGCAGCAACCAGTTCATGAGCGTGGTTTCAGCTGCAGCCAGAGAGAACCGGACAAGGATAGCCGACAGGGAGTGTGTGAGGCCCTGGTGTAGACATGGGCTTTTTGGAAGAAGGTTTACACACACGAGAATTTGGGAAGGGGCCCAGAGGCACTTAGAAAATTAGACAACCTTTGGGATACCTCGGTGGCTCAGCAGTTTGGCGCCGCCTTCGGCCCAGGTCATGATCCTGGAGACCCGGGAACGAGTCCCGCGTCAGGCTCCCTGCATGGAGCCTGCTTCTCCCTCTGCCTGTGTCTCTGCTTCTCTCTCTCTGTCTCTCTCTGTGTATGTCTCTCATGAGTAAATAAATAAAATATTAAAAAAAAAAGAAAGAAAATTAGACAACCTCTATAGGTGTCTCTATGCTACACAGAGGTGGGGCCCAGCTCGCCACAGTGAGGAGAGCCCCCTTGTCAGCTCTGGCCAACATGGTCACTCCTAGAGACTGGAAGAAGCTCATCAAAGCCCTGCTAAGGTTTCCCAGCATAGGTCATCCGAGTTTACCCCAGTGCACTTGGAGGGACCGACCTACCCAGGAACTTTGATGGGCAACTCGACTCTAGGCAGGGAGTGGACCCTGAGCCTCCTCACCAAGACCTGCTCTGCTGTATCAGGAAACTTCAGGAAACCTCCTCTCCACCCAAACCCCTCTTAACGACATTGGGATTCCCATACACTGTAACTGGTCAAATCTTACAGGTTTTCCCCCCACAACGATGCATTTATAGATATTGCTTCCTCTGCTTAGAATGTTGTCTTCCATTTTCCTTCCTGGAAAATTCAGATTTTTTCATCTTTCAAGACTAGTTGAAAGTGTACCTCCTCTCCGAGGCCTTCCTTGAGACAGTTCCTCCTTTTCCTTTGTTACCCCCAAAACGAATTTATCTATTCTCACATCACTGTCCATATTCACTTACCGGTTTATACATGTGTCTGCACCATTAGACTGTGAATGCCCAAAGGTAAAAGATCACAACTTAGCTATCTTGCTGTCCTTCAAACTTAGCAATTTGGCAAATACTCTATAAGTATTTGTTGATAGTGACAGTATCTATACTCAGAACTAGACACCTCAAGGTATGTATACAAAAGACAAAACAGGGCAGCCCGGGGGGCTCAGCGGTTTAGCGCCTGCCTTAGGCCCAGGGCGCAATCCTGGAGACCCCGGATGGAGTCCCACATCGGGCTCCCGGTGCATGGAGCCTGCTTCTCCCTCTGCCTGTGTCTCTGCCTCTCTCTCTCTGTGTCTTTCATGAATAAATAAATAAAATATTAAAAAAAAAGACAAAACATAAAATGCAATTCTTTTCAATAAGTTTATATATTAGTTAACAACAATTTAATACTTTAATATATTTAATTATTTATTTAATAATAATATTAGATGTGCCACTCGATAGTGCTTACTATATCTCAGGCGATGATTCACTGAATTAAACATACATATCTGGCTTTTAACTCATTTACTTTTCTCTCTCTCTCTCTCTCTCTCTCTCTCTCTCTCTCTCTTTTAAGATTTTATTTATTTATTCATGAGAGACACAGAGAGAGAGGCAGAGAGAAGCAGGCTCCATGCAGGGAGCCCGATATGGGAATTGACCCCTGGACTCCAGGATCATGACCTGAGCCGAAGGCAGACGCTCAACCACTGAGCCACCCAGGCGTCCCTCATTTACTTCTCACAGTAATATAAAGTATTGTTATTATCCTCAAATTGCTGGGTGGGTAAAATTAGGCTTGGAGAGATTAAAGAATTTGCTTGAAACCTCAATGTGATTATCAGAGTACAGGCATTTCTTTTTTTTTTTTTTTTTTTAAGATTTTATTTATTTACTCATGAGAGACACAGAGAGAGAGAGGCAGAGACACAGGCGGAGGGAGAAGCAGGCTCCCCGCAGGGAGCCTCATGGGGGACTCGATCCCAGAACCCGGGATCACGCCCTGGGCTGAAGGCAGGCAGGCGCTCAACCACTGAGCCACCCAGGCGTCCCAGTACAGGCATTTCCAACTCCAAAATTCATGCTTTCAAAAAAATTTTTTAAAGATTTTTAAAATTTATTTAAGTAATCTCTATACCCACTATAAGGCTTGAACTCAGGACACCAAAATCAAAAATCTCATGCTCTTCCAACTGAGCCAGCCAGGGCCCCCCCCCAAATTCATGCTCTTAGCCTTTGTGCTATAGCAGTGCCTGAGTCAAGTTTTTTTTTTATTTCCGAGTCGAGTTTTATACCATCACGAATACAAAACAAATAATAATCATCACTAATAATAAAACAAAATCGTATGGTTCGATTTGTAAATAAAACATTTAAATCAGGTTACTAATTATTTGGTACATATAAGGAACTCATGGACTACACACTACATACATTGTCTCGTCATAATTATCCCTCATAATCACCTGTGTGGGGAGTTCTAGTCTCCCCATTTAAGAGTCTAGAGGAGTTTAAATAATTTTTAAAATTTTTTAAAATTTATTTATGATAGTCACAGAGAGAGAGAGAGAGAGAGAGAGGCAGAGACACAGGCAGAGGGAGAAGCAGGCTCCATGCACCGGGAGCCCGACGTGGGATTCGATCCCGGGTCTCCAGGATCGCGCCCTGGGCCAAAGGCAGGCGCCAAACCGCTGCGCCACCCAGGGATCCCAAGTTTAAATAATTTGCCTAAATGCCCAGTGCTGGGTTGAGCTGACACTCAAACCCCATCTCTCTTCCACTCCACACCGCCTCAGGTTGGAAGGAAGGGCCCAGCAGAGCATCCTGGTGGAGGGGAGGGCAGGAGCAAAGATAAGGAGGCTTGAACGAGGGCAGCCGGGTGGCTCAGGGGCGAGCGTCTCCCTCCGGCTCAGGGCGTGACCCCAGGGTCCCGGGATTGAGTCCTGCACCCGGCTTCCTGCATGGAGCCTGCTTCTCCCTCTGCCTGGGTCTCTGCCTCTCTCTCTCCCTGTGTCTCTCATGAATAAATAAATAATATGTGTATATATATATATATATATATTTTTTTTTTTTTTTAAAGGAGGCTGGAATGAGCAGGATGGCTGTGAAAATCAATAAATAGGCATCTGGCTGGCTTGGCTGATGGAGCATGCGGCTCTTGGTCTCAGGGTGGTGAGTTCAAACCCCACATTGGGTATTGGGTACAGAGCTTACTTAATAATAAATAAATAAATAAAAATAAAGTAGGCATCAGGTCTCCTCCTCTAAGGAGCAGAGGGTGAGGCTTCCTCGGCAGCTCCACCCCTGCAGAGGATTGCAACACAGTGAGGTGGGGGTAGGGGTTTGGGGTTCCTGGAAGGTGGCTGAAGCCCCATAAGGCTGGCCCTGTGCCACTGTGCGGCTAAAGGTGGCCCCGCCCATCAGTGCTGGTGGGAGAGCCATGGCCTGAGGGCTGGTTCCTGGAAGTCTAGCTGCCACCTGCCCCGCAAACTGCTGCATCCTAGGCCTGATGCCTCCAGAGTCAGGCTGCCCTGCTGGCTGCAGTTCTGTGCCAGGTGCCTCGCACACGGGCGTGTGGCCTCCAGGGGTGTTGTTCTTGTTCCTCAAGCCCCTGAGGCGCTCTGGTCCCCAGGCTTTGAAGCTTCCATCTCCTAATAATAACAGACTCACTTTCCTTTTTTTTTTTTCTTTTTTTTTAAGATTTTATTTATTCACCTGACAGAGAGAACACAAGCAGGGGGAGCGGCAGGCAGAGGCTGAGGGAGAAGCAGACCCCCACAGAGCAGGAGGCCCAATGCATGGGAGGCTGATCCCAGGACCTCAGGATCATGACCTGAGCCGAAGGCAGATGCTAACCAGGTGCTTAACCAGACGCTTAACCGACCGAGCCACCCAGGCGCTTCCAGACTCACTTTCCTATTGACTTCTTTTCATCTTCTCAACACCGCTAAATAGGTATTATCATTACCGTCTCTATTTTTCAGGTGAGGAGAGAAAGCTCGGGAAGGTTGGGCTGCCCAAGCCACATAGCCAGGAAATGCTGAGACTCAAGCCTAGGCTTCAGGATTCAGGATCCAGGATCCAGGATCCAGGGGCAGCCCGGGTGGCTCAGCAGTTTAGCGCCGCCTTCAGCCCAGGGCCTGATCCTGGAGTCCTGGGATCGAGTCCCACATCAGGCTCCCTGCATGGAGCCTGCTTCTACCCCTGCCTGTGTCTCTGCCTCTCTGTGTCTCTCATGAATAAATAAATAAAATCTTAAAAAAAAAAAAAAAAAGGATTGAGGATCCGGTCCTCCCTCATTCTGCTCTAACCATGCCCATGTCCCTTTCGAGGTTTAGAATGAAGCCCTGGGGCGGTTTCTTCGGGCTACTCTGGACTCCTCTAGTAGCCTTCGTCCTTTCGGGTACAGCGCTAGGCTCTGCTAGCAGGGCGTAGCTCTCGGATGTCAGAGTCTGGGAACCTCAGTCTTACCCACATCCCTGGACCTCTAAGCCCCAAGCTCTTTTGGCCTCAGTGTGGGGCTCAGGCTCCCCTCAACTCCTCAGTCAATCCTCTAAGAATTTTTTTTAAAGATTTTATTTATTTATTCATGAGAGATCCAGAGAGAGGGAGAGAGAGGGGCAGAGGCCCAGGCAGAGGGAGAAGCAGGTCCCTGCGGGGAGCCCGATGCTGACTCGATCCTGGGACCCCGGGGTCACGCCCTGGGCCCAAGGCAGCCGCTCAACCGCTGAGCCCCCAGGCGTCCAAATCCTCTAAGAATTCTTATCCCTGGAAAGCAACCCCCTCAAAGACTTTTTTTTGTCCTCTCCTTGCGCAAACTAGAGCACAAGGAACCCCCGGTGGATGGCTCGGGAGAGCTGGCTCTAACACCGGGGCCTCAGTTGGCTTTAGGAAGAGGGGCCTCAAGTATTCCCAGGTCCCGCCGGCCTCTACCTCCCCCAGCCATCGGGGCAACCGCCAGGCCCTGGTGCCCAGGATAACGCCCGGCCCTCCCCTGGCCTCCTGTGGCTGCCTCCCCTTTCCGTCTGTTGGGAGAGGAAGCCAGGGGGTGGCAGGGGCCAGCCTGCAGGGCACTGATAAAGGGCCAGGCCCGCCCCCGCCCCCGGGCCGCTGCGGTCAGAGCAGCGGGGAGCAGGCCAGGGGCGGCCCTGCCCTGGGGACCGGGACGGGCCGCCGGTTCCACCTTTACCCGCCCCGCCCTGCTCGGGAAGCCGCTTGCGTAACCGGGGGCGTTTGGCAACAGGCTTGCGGCCTGGCCTGGCCTGGTGGTGTGCGCCCCAGGGGTGAGGGGACGGATCGGGCCCGCAGGCCAGCGTCTTGGGGCGCGGGAGCCGCGTGGAGGGGACATGTGGCCGCGTGGTCCCCCCCCCCCCGCCTGCTGCCCGGCGGGGGGAGACTTGGGAGAAGGTGGGGGCCCGGCCGTCCAGGCTCCCCGCCCCTGCTGACCACGCCGGCCAGGGAGGGAGGGAGGGACGGAGAAGGCCGCTGCCTCTGCACAGCAGCAACCCAGGGGAGGCTGAGGGCCCAGCCCGCGCCCAGGGGCCCAGGGGCTGCAGGTGTCCCCGAGGCAGGTGTCGCGGAGGCAGGTGTCACGGAGGCAGGCCCCTCCTGGGGCAGGTGGGAGAGACAGCGCTGGCCTGCGAAGGCCCTCCTCCCCCGGCCCAGCCCGCACCATCCCGATCCGTGTGTCCCCCCAAACAAGCAGTGAACCCCTGCGAATGCTTCCATGAGCCCGGTGCTCCAGGGTGCAAACCCGCACCACCCCCCCCCCACTCTTGGGTAGCTCCCCCACCCAGCCCGGGCCTCCCCGCCTCACCTGCCCCCGTCGTCCTCCACAGCCCAGCCCAGTTGCCGCCTCCTCCGGGAAGCCTTTCCTCAACCTCCGGAAATTCACCTGCGAAGCTGCTAGTGTAGACCTTGCCCGGCGCAACTCCCCAACGAGGCTGTGAGTGGGGACGTGCGTGGCCTGTGGCACTCATCCCTGTGTCCCTGTAGTAGGCGACATCGTGGGCTCTCGATAAGCCCCCGTTGAACGGACTGATGACTATGGAGGCTCGTTACCCACCGTGGCGTCTGCGGCCACACCAGGGGCCTGAGCCAGTTTTCACTCCGCGTGTGTCCACTAGCTGCAACCTGATATCACTACTTCATCAGCCACAGGCGTGACTATCACCACCCCTCGCCCCCGCCACGCCACTGAGAGCTACATCTGGGCGCCCAGGTGCCAGGTGTGCGGCCCACGTTCACGCCCAGCTCATCAGGGGGTTCTGCGGCCCCACCTGCAGCGCGCCCTGAAGCCACGCGTCCCCTCCGGCTCTCCGTGCATCATGCGAGCAGGACCATGGTCTCCTGGGACAGAGCTGGAGCCCCAAGCACTTGACCTTGGGGTTGGGTGGCTGTTGACCGGTCCTCCTCCCCTCGCCAAGGCTTCAAGGAGGCCTCTTGGGTCGCTCGGTTGTGTTGCTGGTTGTGGAAGGTCCTGAGGGAGAACTGGGGTGCTGATGTGGAGGCGGCGGGAGGGGGGAACACTCGGAGGAGCTCTTATTTATCAACCAGGACAGAAAAATTTTGTCATTTTAACAGTGAGCACGATCCTTTCGGAGAATCCTGGCTGGGGGCAGCGCCGCCCATCTGCCTCCCAGTCTTTAACTGTTTCCAATGGAACTTGAACATTCTTTTTTTTTTTTTTTTTAATTTTTATTTATTTATGATAGTCACAGAGAGAGAGAGAGAGAGGCGCAGAGACATAGGCAGAGGGAGAAGCAGGCTCCATGCACCGGGAGCCTAATGTGGGATTCGATCCCGGGTCTCCAGGATCGCGCCCTGGGCCAAAGGCAGGCGCCAAACCGCTGCAAACTTGAACATTCTAAGAAGAAAAAATAGAGAAAACGTCTAAGCTGCAGCTGTAAGGCCTGAAGCTAGACCTGGGAAGGACTTTCCTTACAGCTGAGAGCCACTGAAAGGAAGCTAGGAGGAAGCAAGCCTCCTCCAGTCTCTGGAGAGAGATGTTTGGCCTGGGCCTAGGGTGCGTGTTGGAGGCCCAGGGGTGATGGAGTGACTTCTGGGGATCCTTGCTGGCCTGAGACGGAGCCGCTCCGGGTGCTGGGGATGAACCTGATATCCCGCACACATGTGCCGGCCGGCCCGGAGGGTGTGTGGCAGCCATGCGTTTGGGGTGCCCCGCCTGGGAGAAAGGAGGACAGAGGGCACCCAGGGCCCCTGTAAGAGGGGTGCATAATGTCCCTGCTGGGCGCCCCCGGCACACCTAACTCCCCTCACACACTGGCAACAAACGGGGCCAAGAAAGAGGCCTTTGTCCCAGGACATCTGAGGCTGCTGGGGGAGGGGACAAGCTGCAGGTGAAAGGACACATCAAAGCAGCACTGCCCCTCCTCCCCAAAACAGCTCCCTCACCTCTCTCCCGGAACCCAGGCTTTCCTCAAATGAAAGCAATGCCCTAAATGCCCAGCTGCCCAAACAGCTGGGACGCGACACACTGGGTCCCTATCTCCAGCTGCCATTCACCTTGCCATGACTCAGTTTCCCTGCCCCGAAGAGAGTCAAGGGGGCAGAAGGAAGGAGGTTACGACTTGCATAAAGTCGAGAGGTCACCCGGGAGAGGGCCACCGGGTTGGGATTCATCATGTGCCCGGGAGAAATGCAGGCCTGGCGGGCCTCCTGGGCTCCTCAGGGCCGGGGCGCTGGAGCCCCGAGTGCCCCCGCTGGCCCGAGCACCGTGGGGGCGGGGTGTGGGCAGAAACCACACCGGGCTCAAGTTTCCTCTCTTGGCCAGAAGGGGCAGGAGGAGAGGAGGGCCACGGGGAGAGGGGAGGAGGGTTGGAGGAAGGACGGAGAGCTCAGGCCCAGGTCTTCAGAGCGGAGGCTGGGGCACCGCCGCGCTCCCCGTGCTCAGTGCTCAGGCCGGGCCTCGGCACCCAGCGCTCAGTGATGGCCCGGGGGCGGGGCGCAGCCCTCCCCTGTTTCCAGAGGTAGCGGGGATCGTCACCCTGGAGGTGTCAGCGCAGGCCCAGCCTCCCCAGCCTCCGCGCCGGAGCCACGGCTCTCTCCTCACCCGGCTCGGACCCTGCCACAGGTGCCTGCGGGGTGGGGCGGGAGGCGGGTGCCCGGGGGCCAGGGACAAGCTGGGGACGTGGAGGTGGCGGCCCAGAGAATCAGCAGCTCCCCGCACACCCCCGAGGGCCGAGGGCCTCCCCGGCGGCCCCCCTTAGGAGTGGACATCCAGGAATTCATCTGGGGGAAGAAGACCCAGATGGCTTCTTGAGCGCCCGGGGCCCCTCAGGGTGACTGGCTGCGGGGGCGGCACGGTGGTCCTCTGGGCCACGGTCACGGGGCTGGGACACCCGGAGCCAGCCCATGGCACGGCCGCCCTGGGGGAGCGATGCTCAGGTGCGTGGTACCCATCCTGCTGCCCCATGTGGCCGCTGGGAAGCTCGGGAGGCGAGGAGCTGGGGCCGCCGCTGGCCTGGGGGGTGAGAGGCGCCAGGATGGGCAGGATGCGCGGTGGGCGCGGGGCTGTTGGGGTTTGGCCGCCCGTGGCCTTCCTGCCCCCGCCCCCCGCTGCAGCCGGCAGGGCAGCCCTTCACCCTGGAGGTCCAGCAGCTCGGGAAGGAGGAGGCCGGTGGCAGCCGAAGAGAGAGGGGGGCGGCCGGTCTGGGGGCTGGGATTCTCTACATCTTGGCCCCCAAACAGCTGGAGCTTGGTTTCTAGGGACCGAACGGGGATGGCACACACTTGTCCCTTTCTCCCTCGTTCCTATACACCTGTTCGAGTCTGGATCTCCCACTGATGATCTCTCTCTCTCTCTCTCTCTCTCTCTCCCCTTTTCCTCTGTTCTGTTTCTCTATTTTACCTTCATGTGCCTCCCCCTCTTTTGGGATTGTTCCTAATATTTCTGAACAGCTTGCTCACCTGCCACTCCACGCCCCAGGTTTCGCCGATCCCTCCCCATCCTTCCATGGCTTCTATTGATGCCCGGAGAGGTGGGTGGTCTAATAAACCTCAGAGCAGGATCCCAGAGGCCAGCACCCTCTCTGTCCCCTTCTCCCCGTCAAGGCGTCCCCTCGCAGGTGGTCCTCCTCTGGGATCCTTGGGTATAAGGCTCTGTGTCACTCTGTGAGTGCCCGGACCCTGCGTTACGAGCCGTCCGGGTGGGACCATCGGGGGGAGTATAGTCCCTGTAAATGGCTCCCGTCCTGCCTGGAACATGTTGGTGGGGAGGAAGAGGGCTGTGTGACCTCAAAGTGCAGGTCACACTGCAAAGTGGGAACAGTTTACTGTAAAGCTAAAGGGACGCAGGGAGGCCCGCTCGCTTTCCCGGGAGCCGTCATGCGTGCGTCCCGGTGGTGGTCTGTCTGAGCAGTTCTGACTAAGCCTCCTCCCTGCTGTGTACCTGCCAGCCCCTGTGCCCCGGCCCCTTCCTTAGACAGGGAGGCTCCCAAGAGCCGGAGAGGCCTGTGCTGGTGGAGAGACCACCACCAAGCCCTGAGTGGCTGGGGAAGAGCACACGCTCCCCTGGGGCTGGTCCATGGCCTGCACCACACAGGCCGTTAGAGCTAATCCGGAGATTCTCATCAACTCCCTCCTTCCCGACCTTCCTGCCTCCAGGTCCCCCTGGGGACCCTTGTGGATTCTCATTTCCTTGTCCCAAAGGTTCAGGGGAGATTGAGCTCCTGGTCTCCATGAGAAGGGGCTGATACGGAGTCTCGGAGACCGGGGCAGCCCTGAGGGCAGCCTGCCTGGGTCATGGGTTTGAAGCTAGGAGGCGTCTAGGGTTAATTTGCCAGGCTCTTTTCTGGCTTCGTGTTCTTCCCTGTAAACACAGAAGGTTGGACTAGTTCAGCGTTTTTCAAGGTGGGGTGGGGCTGCGCATCAGAAGCACCAGGCGCTTGTTAAGGTGCCCGCCACTGGGTACCTGCACCTATGAATTCCATTCAGTAGGTCTGGGGTGCCTTGCGGGAGCCCGAGTTCCCACAAGCACAACAGGTGAGTGTGGTGCACAATCAAACTGGTGACTGCCCGAGCTGGGTGCCGCGGACCGGACCGCCTCCCACAGCTAGGGACGCCTCTGGTCCCCTCGGGGAAGAGGTGAATGGGGAAGTGATTTGCCCCAAGGCACGCCTTCGCCTTCGGGAGGCGCGAGAACCTGGTCTCCTGCCTCCTAGGGCAGGCTCCTGGTACTGCAGCTACGGGTCAGATCCAGGAAGACCCGAGGAGGGACCAAGGGAGGGGTGCAGGGTGAAGGGCTGTGAGGCAAGAGTCATTGTCCCTGCCCCCTGAGCCCCTTCTCCATTCACTTTGCCTTTGGGCAATTTCCTCCAGAACCTGGGTGGGGGAGGGCGGGGTTCCGGTGTTGAAATGGCATCCTGGGCAGACATAAACACCCCACCCACTTTGCCCACTGCGGGGCGTGCCACACGGCTCCCAGCTCTGGGGGCAGTAGAGCAGGGGGGCGGGGGGCGGCCTCCTCCTCAGGATAGCTTCTCTGCCTGAGTTTGCGGGAAACCAAGGAGCCGGTTGCACAGCAGATTCGGGGATGGGCCATCCTAGTGGCGATCAAGGTCCTGCAGCTTGGGGTGATCCCGCCCCCCAGCCTGCCTGCCCTTCCTCTGGGGCAGCGATGGGTGCCGTGTCTGGCCCTAAGATCCGAGGAGGCCCCGTGAAAGCCCCTTGGATCCCTCCCGGGGGCAGGGAGAGCGGGCCGGGAGGTGGGTGACGGCGGGTCGGCGGGTCGGGTGGGGAGGTGGGCTGAGAAGGGCCCGGAGGGAGGCGACGTGGAGAGGGCTGAGGGCGCCTGAGAGCAGCAAGCTGCAGAAAAGGACGCGGAGCTCAAGCTACGCAACCCCAGGGTTTATGGATGCGGAGACAAGCTGAGAGCAGTGCCCGGCCTGGGCTGCCGGCCTCAGGCCCGGGGCCGCGGCAGCTCGAGCCCAGGTCAGGGAAGGTCGGCGGGGACGAGCCGAAGGGAAAGTGCTTTTGAGGCTCTAGAGAGGCCTTTCTGAGAAGAGGAGAGAAGAGGTTCTGCGGAAAGAACTGCGTGAGGAGGAGGGCCGGAGCCGGAGCCGGCAGTGTGGGCCGGGCGGGGGGCGGCGGGGCGGCGGGGCACAGGCGGTGGCCCGGCTTCTCGGCTGCGGCTGCATTTCGGCTGCGGCTGCATTTCGGGCCGACCTCCTGGGACGGGTGTGGAAGCCGGCGGCAGACTCAGGCCTGCGGGACACCCGCCGCTCTTGAACTCTTGACAGCGCGTCTAGGCCTTCGCGACGATTGTCCTATTACCTTAGGAACCCCGGCCGCCTGGCTGTGTGGGTTGGGGTATGGCCGAGATGACCCTGCAGGGACAGAGGACAGAGGTCCAGTGTCTCCAGAGACCATTCCTCCTCTGCTGCCTCCAGCTGATAAACCTCTTATCAGGCCCAAGCAGGGGAGCCCAGAGCCAGGAGAGGAGGAGAAGGCAGGGCTGCTATCAGCCACCAGGCCCGGGCCATATCTCGGAGCAGAGGAGGGGCTGTCTACTTGGCTCTTCCCACAACATGCTCCTTGGGGATCCCCAAGCGCTCATTCTCATCTTGGGAAGATGAGACAGAGGAGGAAAACTGAGGACAGAGGAGGAAAGCAGGAGTGATCCCTGATGTCGCCCCGGAAAATAGGGAAAAAAGTCCCCCAGAAGATCTGACTTCTGCCCTGGCCAGTGATACAGTTTTAGGGAGTAAGAAGAAGGGGAAAGAGAGGGCACCTTGCCTGCAAAAGAAGGTACAGACCTGCTGTGCTCGCAAGGACCTGTCTGCAGCCATAGCAGGTGAGGTGGAGATCACACCACACGGACAGCCTCTGCAGCCCAAGGGGCTGGTCGGCGAGGACAGCGTAACTGGGGGACAGGGCGCGCCTTCTCTCCCGCGAGGCTGCGGGAGCTCTCCGTGGAGCCAGGACAAAGTGGCTGGTCCCTAGCACGAGAGGCCTTAACCTGTTTCTCCTTTTTAAAACTTACTTATTCTTTACCCTGTTTTCTCCTTTGACACAGGTTCCTGGGGACTTTGGGCTTTAAGGACGCTGGACCAGGCCCTGGCCCAGTAGGATGCCCCCGTGTCCTCCCCAGCAGAGCAGGGACAGGGGGACACAGTTGCCCACTCCAGAGCTGGGCGAGATGGAGCTGACTTGGCAAGAGATCATGTCCATCACTGAGCTGCAGGTGAGCGGGACTGGGGGGACCCAGGGGAGGGGAGAGCTGAGGAGCAGGGAGTCTGGCTGGGGCTGAGCAGGGGGCTGGAGCGAGCGGGGAATGTTCCAGACACTGGAAAAGGAAGGGCTGGTGCAGGAGGGCGATCTGGATGGAAGACCAGAATATTAAGGGGTGAGCGGTGCGGAAGAGCAGGGGAAGGAGTGGTGGCGAAGGAAGGACCTGATTGGCCGCGTAGGCTCTCAGCAGCCCCTCCCCTCCCATCTCTCTAGCCCACCTGGGCCGCCTGCCTTCGCTCACCTTCTTCCCTTCTGAACTCCCTCTCCTCCAGCCCTGCCCATCTTCTCCCCTCATTGCCTCCCCCTGCCCTCAGATGCTGGGCCCCTTTCCCTCAGGTAGCAGAGCAGTAGTTCAGGGGCCTGGGGAAGGAGGGGGTCAGACTATGACAGGGTCCTTGCCTCCTGCCAGTTGGACAAAGGGGTGTCTGTTGGCCTAACAATGATGCCTTTGTCCCCGGCTGGGCTGGAGCACGGTGGCTCCTCGATGTGAGTTGGGGGCCCTGTTTCCAGCATGTTCCCTCCTTCTCTCTGCACCTGGGCGGGGACAGAGGGCCTGGGGAGGAGAGGGTACTGCGAGTGCCGGCTCCCCAAGGTGCCTCTCAGCCCCCAGACCTAGCCCTCTGCCCTAAGCCCTCCTCGCGCTCAGCAGCTCCCTCTGCCGGGTGCCAAGGGCATGGCCAGCGTCTGAACTTGACCCTTTGACCCTAGATAACCACAGCAGGAAAGGGTTCTGGGGGGGTCATCACAGATAACAACTTCTTGTCTTCTTGAAGGAAAGAAAGGAAGACGAGCCTTTTCAAACTTGGGTGAGAGCTTCCCCTGAAGAGGGGGAGATTCCATAATGTTGCAGCGTTAGGTAGTCCTTCCCGGAGTCTGACCTCGGGGACTGCCGCTCCTGTTTAAGCTTTTTTTTTTTTTTTTTTTAATTTTTTTTAATTTATTTATGATAGTCACACAGAGAGAGAGAGAGAGGCAGAGACATAGGCAGAGGGAGAAGCAGGCTCCATGCACCGGGAGCCCGATGTGGGATTCAATCCCGGGTCTCCAGGATCGCGCCCTGGGCCAAAGGCAGGCGCCAAACCGCTGCGCCACCCAGGGATCCCCCTGTTTAAGCTTTTTAAAGCTGCTTTCTACTTGGAATAGCGGCACAGCAACCTTACGAGAGGCTTCGCGTGGTGTTTTGCACCTCTCTGTTCCCGTTATGTCACCGTACCTTTCAGAAGGACCCAGCTGGTTCTCTTCCTCAGCCTGTCTTCAAACCTCTGTGTGTTTTCTTGCAGGGCCTAAATGCTCCAAGTGAGCCGTCGTTTGAGACCCCAGCCCCAGCCCCATACCCTGGGCCCCCGCCGCCCCCGACTTACTGCCCCTGCTCGATCCATCCAGATGCTGGCTTCCCCCTTCCTCCAACACCTTACGAGCTCCCAGCAGCCGCATCTCATGTCCCAGACCCGTCGTACTCCTACGGCAACATGGCCATACCGGTTTCCAAGCCCCTGACCCTCTCAGGCCTGCTCAGTGAGACCCTCCCAGATCCCTTGGCTCTCCTGGACATCGGCCTGCCAGCGGGGCCCCCGAAGCCCCAAGAAGACCCAGAATCTGACTCAGGATTATCCCTCAACTATAGTGACGCTGAATCTCTTGAGCTGGAGGGGACGGAGGCTGGTCGGCGGCGCAGGCGAGTATGTAGAGATGTACCCAGTGGAGTATCCCTACTCACTCATGCCCAACTCTTTGGCTCACCCCAACTATGCCTTGCCACCTGCAGAGACCCCCTTAGCCCTAGAACCCTCCGCAGGCCCCGTGAGGGCCAAGTCCACGGCGCGGGGGGAGGCGGGGAGTCGGGATGAGCGTCGGGCCCTGGCCATGAAGATTCCCTTCCCGACGGACAAGATCGTCAACTTGCCGGTGGATGACTTTAACGAGCTATTGGCACGGTACCCGCTGACGGAGAGCCAGCTGGCCTTAGTGCGGGACATCCGACGGCGGGGCAAGAACAAGGTGGCGGCCCAGAACTGTCGCAAGAGAAAGCTGGAGACCATCGTACAGTTGGAGCGGGAGCTGGAGCGGCTGGGCAACGAGCGGGAACGGCTGCTCCGCGCCAGAGGGGAGGCCGACCGGACCCTGGAGGTCATGCGCCAGCAGCTGACGGAGCTGTACTGTGACATCTTCCAGCACCTGCGGGACGAGGCAGGCAACAGCTACTCCCCCGAAGAGTACGCCCTGCAGCAGGCCGCCGATGGGGCCATCTTCCTGGTGCCCCGGGGGACCAAGGTGGAGGCCGAGGACTGAAGGGCGGGGCTGGCCCCGGAGAGGTCTTAATTCCCTTCTGATAAGGGTGCTCCCTAGCAGGAGCGAGTTCTCTAGAGCAGAAGGGGACAAGGGGAACCTAGCATTTGGAGGTCCGAGGCGGATCGGTAAGGCTTGCCTTAGGGGAAGTGATTGCGGGGAGCTGGAATCTCTTTTCCATGATCCGGCTTCCTGGATCTCCAGCCTCCACCTCCTGTTTGAGCTTCGGTATATAAAGCGCTCTACACACACACAAAGCCTTCCACTGTGTCTTCCTTCTCAGGAGAGGGCGATGAGACGGAGCACCCCTCAGAGCTCAGCGCTGGGCAGTGGAGAGGGAACCCTGCCAGGCTCTTTTCTGCCCCTACAGCTCTGGGAGACATTTGGGCTTGAGCAGCACGGTCCACCCCCTCATCTCCTTCTTCAGAGCCAGGGGTCACGGATGATCTGAGGGGCCCCCTCCCTGGTGACCCACTATTTAGGGGGTGGGGGCTGCTGCCAAAGCTGGCTATACCCCCTGTGCAAGATCCTGAAGCTCAGGCCTCTCCTTTCCCAATCTCCGGAGCACAGAGAAGTCCAGGATACCGCGGGCCTTCTTCCTGTTCCCTCCCGCCCACTTCTGTAGGACTTGCTCGTCCTCATGTACTAGAGCTCTCGGAAGACTGAGATGCTCTTTAAGCAGAATGCATTTTTTTTAAATAAAGATTTTATTTATTCATTCATGAGGGACACCGAGAGAGGCAGAGACACAGGCAGAGGGAGAAGCAGGCTCCACCCAGGGAGCCCGACGTGGGACTCGATTCCAGGACCCCGGGGTCATGCCATGAGCGGAGCCAAAAGCAGACGCTTAATAGACTGAGCCACCCAGGTGCCCCTCAAGGGATTTCAAACCCGAGTCTGGGCAAGCCCTGCTCCCTGGTGTAGGATATGCCTTTTGGTGAACTTTTCTCCTTGGTTGTAGTAGATGCACTACCCCATTGTTTGGGGGCCTCCCTTTCCTAGAGCCTCAAAGAACTAGGGCATTTTTTCCTTGAAGCAGAACATGAATAAGTTCCAAAATCCAAGTCCAATCAAACTTCTCGGACACTACACTTTAATCTTCCGGGTTGGCGTTGGGTGGTTCCTGATCTTTCCAGTCACTGCAATAGGTCTTTGGGGTATCTTACTTCTATTTACACTTCAATTTTACTAGCTCCATTCCAATGGGGAAAACGTCCAAGTTCTGGTAGTTTTGAGACATGAAAGCAGACATCAAAGGTGTGGAATTGTTATGCTTAGATTCTCAAAATGGGGCAGCCCGGGTGGCTCAGCGGTTTAGTGCCGCCTTCAGCCCAAGGCGTGATCGAGTCCCACGTTGGGCTCCCTGCATGGAGCCTGCTTCTCCCTCTGCCTGTCTCTTGTGGATAAATAAAATCTTAAAAAAAAAAAAAAAAAAAAAAAAGGTTCTCAAAATGTGGTCTCCTAGGTTAGGGAATGAAAGCAACAGAAAGCCTCAGATTCCTAATAGATCTGCTAAGTTCAACTTATCAACCTTACTTTCTTAAAAAATTGAAAATGCAGGATCAAGTTGCAAAGGGCAGTGCCTGGGTTAGCGGTTTAGCAACTCAGTTTACTTAGGGATGCCAAGCAATTTTTTCACTTCTAGGCAAGCTCACAAGAGGGTAGTTCAGACCACTATTCAGTGCTTCCTGAGCACCTATTCTAGAATTGTTCTAGGCACTGGAGATACAAAAGGGGAAAATGCTCCATTCTAAAGATACATCGAAGCAGGTAAGACCACCATATACACAGAACCTACATAACCTAAAGTTAAAGGTGAACACGGGTTTTGTAGAACCTGGGTTATGTTCCGGAGGTTGCAAGAACTGGAGCCAGGTCACCTTCATTTAAAAAGTACAGAACCTGGGACGCCTGGGTGGCTCAGCAGTGGTGTCTGCCTCACTCAGGGTATGATCCAAGCTCCAGGATTGAATCCCACATCGGGCTTCCCGCAGGGAGCCTGCTTCGCCCTCTGCCTGTGTCTCCCATTAATAAACTTACTAACATCCTGTATTTACTTGTAAAGCACGTAGTACATGGAATGTAACCGAAGCATAACCTTTTTATTCTAGTGGTCCTGTCCTTCTAAACCATGATTATGAGAAACTTAGTAACTTCAAGTCACAAAGGGAATTAGATTCTTACAGTGGTAGATCACCTACACATTCACACCTAAGTTGAAAATTGAAGCTGGATGATCTTTTTTTGAAGACAGAAGGGTTAAGCATTCACTAGGTGGTTGAATTACTGCTTCATAATTTTTGGGTTACTCTTAAGAAACTTAAAAACTGGGCAGCCCGGGGGGGGGGGGCTCAGTGGTTTTGCGCTGCCTTCAGCCCAGGGTGTGATCCTGGAAACCCAGGATCGAGTCCTGTGTTAGGTCCCCTGCATGGAGCCTGCTTGTCCCTCTGCCTCTCAAATAAAAATATCTTTCAAAAAAAACCCCCAAAACCTTAAAACTTCCTGCTCTCCCCAGATTCACCTTTAACTTTCAGATTTTTTTGAACTCAGAGATAGCTGGCCAATAAATACTTGTGGAGGGCAGCCCTGGTGGCTTAGTGGTTTGGCAGTGCCTTTGGCCCAGGGTGTGATCCTGGAGCCCCGGGATTGAGTCCCACACTGGGCTCCCTGCATGGAGCCTGCTTCTCCCTCTGCCTGTGTCTCTGCCTCTCTCAGGTGTCCCTCATGAATGAATAAATAAAATCTTAAAAAATAAATGAATAGAACCACTTTGGGACACCCGGGTGGGCTCAGGCGGGGATCCTGGGATCGAGTCCCACACTGGGTTCCCCTGCAGGAAGCTCACTTCTCCCTCTGCCGGTCTCTCTCATGAATAAATAAAATCTCGGGGGGGGGGGGGGGGGGCGGGGGCGGAAGGAACCACTGCCATTCCAAAAAGCTGAATACTACTTATTTTTTTCGTTTGGAAAAAGGACCACTCCCAACAACTCAAGTTCCTCCCTAATCTCAACTTCAACCTGATTAAGGAATTTATGTTGTCCCACCTTTCTTTACACACCCAAGATCTTAGTAGTTCCTTTAGGTTTAAAAGGGTCCAAGGAAGCATTAGTAAGGTATAAAGGAGAAAGATCTTCCATTCTAAAAAAATTTGATTTATCATATTATGAAGGGGGGGGAGGGAAACAAGGAACAGAACCAAGTTACAAAGTATTTATTAAAAGTCCATTCACAAAACTGAATGATTAATTCAAGCTGCAGAGCAGCTAACAACTGCATGGCAGTGAAAATGAGGTGCATAGTGGCTCAGATTAAAGGTTGTCCTCATTAAGGATGTTCCTGCAAGGAAAAAAAAGTTATTAAGTGTTTACAGAAGCGCTTGAAAAATTCTACAATTATAGTCAGATTTAGTTTAATGGGAACCCAATTACTTTAAATACTTTTTGCTGGCTACGGCAGACAGATCCCATTTTTTGGGTTCCCAGGCACAATTTGTCATTCTCTACTTTGGCAATTACCAAGCACTCTTGCTGACAATTAAGTTTATAAAAGGCTTACCTTTTAGCCATAAATTTGTATGGATGAGTTTCTGAAAATTTTTTTTTTAAAGAGAGTTGATTAGCCTGGAGTAGCAGACTCCTCCCTAGAAAAGTAAACAACCTTTAGAACTAGCTTTTCTGAGACCAACTCCCAGATCAGGGTAAATCCCCCACCCCCCAAAATTAATGGTCCACCCTCCCTCCCACCATGTTTTGGGGAAGATTATAATGCATTACTTTGAGCCATTGTTTTAATGAAATGGGTTAAAGGAAGGTAGGAAATAAAATTAAAAGGGCAAAAATATATTGTCACAGTAGAATTAAGTGTTCACTTCCTTCATTTGGGAGCCAAGTCTAGGGTGTCCATTTAAAACAACTGATCTCCAGAAAAGCCAGTTCAGCTTAACTGGACTAGTTTTGGCTCAATATATTAAGGAAAATGTAACAGAAAACTGGAATTTAAGTAACACTATATGGATGTAAGTAAAATCTGTTCTTACCTACCAGCATAGCAATAAAACCTTTTCTCCTGGTTCTGACTGCTAGTCCTAAGAGTCAGGTGTGCCTTACTCTTGTCTGCCTCCTTTCTTGCGATGGTCACTGAAACTTCACTCCCTCCTAGCTTTCATGGAGCGTGCCGTGGCCTGCCCCTGGCTTATCTGTACTCCACATACCACAAGTGTCTACTCTCAGCTGTAGAGTGTCTGAGCTCGGAGCCATTCGCGCTATACTTGCTAGCAGTTCCTAGAAGCTGAACATCTCTCCTGGATCTTTAAAGGCATTGTCACGAATCCTGAGGTATCTGCAAACTCCCTCAATAGTTAAGGTTCCACCTGCCATTGCAAACTCAGCCAATATCAAACTCATGGAACTATCACCCATGCTTTCCCACCCTCCTCCCCCCCACTCCACACCCACCCTCCTCCCCAAACTTCCAAGTAACACACCCATGGGATGGAATACACAATCCTAGTGATAAACAATTCTCTATGCTACCAGGTACAATGGCACTGATATTGAGGGTACCAAAGGGAGGGCTCAAAAGAACCTATGTAACAAATAACAATGATTGGATATTAACTGTAAAAGGCTTTAGAAATCATTTTCTATACAATTAACATTTTAGGATGGTTGTGTGATGTACCATATTTAAAGGAAAACTGCAGTTAACGTGAATATAATAAGGTTCCTTGCCATCTGCAGAATTTTTATGTCCAAACAGGTTTAAGTAGTATGGGATTAATTTGTAAACCTCAATTACGGACCCACCCACCAGAACAAAATGTAACTGCTGTTTTCCTTTAATGTAAACCTGGTTTTGTATTAAAAATAAGATATTCTTACTGGTGCTGGTCAGTTTAAAAAGGTCTCCCAAACACTTCTAATCTGTGGACTTATGGGGTGGCATTAGCCAGCAGCTGGTTTCTATTCTCTGGCAGAGTTTTGAACTTGAATTGTGATAGAAGCATTCAACATTATGAGGGGTAGTGGGTAGGGAAAGTCCAAAGCTCTGCCAGTCCCAAATCCATACAGTTGCCATTCCATTCAAGAGAATATTAAATCGTTTATTGATTACACATGATAATGGACGATACACAAGCTTTAATCCCATCTATAATTTTATCTGATACCATAATTCAATTTAGATATATTGCATAGGATGTGCCAACAATCATAATAACCAAATAAACTCCAGGACTTTGCTTGGGTGACCCTTTTAACGGTGAACTCCAGGTCACAACACATTAACTGTCAGTTCAACCACACCAAGGTTTGTGGAGACAATGGCTTCTGTGCCCAAGCAGGTTGCAAATAAATTTCGAGTGGAACCTGGCATCACCCTGAAGGAATTCTAACTTCACACTGTTGGGGTAGTTTACCAAGATGGCTTCAGAGTAGACTAACTTTACACAGCACATTTAAAAAAAGACACATTTATTCAGCGTCATGATCAGACTATTACATTTAGCAATCAACAGCATGGGTGCAAAAAAAAAAATCTACATTAAAACCCTTTGTTGGAATGCTTTACACTTTCCACAGAACAGAAACTAAAATAACCTGTTATACAATTAGTCACAAATACAGTCCTCGAGTTTTTTGCCCATACACATGAGTATTGTCTAAAACATGTCTTCTTTGTAGCAGCTAGGCCCTGCCACCACTGTGCTTGGCTGAGTTCACAAATCTGTTGTAACCTGTAGCTTCCCTGTCACTTCTCTGGCTCTCCTCTCCTGCTAAGCTTTGTTTCCTGTTGAACAATATGGAATAAAGTTGTTAATCTAAACATATTAAGACTCAAGGCTACAATCCAATAGCAAGTTTTGTTTCCCACAAATTTTGCTGATCTGAATATTAACATCCACAATTTTACTGCAATTATAATGTTAACTATGTTGCACTGCTCAGCTACATTAGGGTTACTGGGTTCATTATCATTTACAAAAATTAACTTAAAACATAAAAGGGTGTTTACTTACCTGGCAGTAATTAAAACCTTCTGCCACTGCCATAGCTGCTGCTGCTGCTGGAACCGCCATAGCCACCTAAGAACATAATTTGCCCCTTTAAGCTTTGGAAGCACCAACAGAAAGATTTTTTTATATAAGGGGCAGTAAAATTTCACAAATTTTCAGGAGTTTGAGCTCACAAGACTTTCCCAATTTGATTGCAAATTGCCTGTCACTTAAATTTCCTAAAGGCTTTTAACATACTCTACTGGTATTATAAATACTGAACGCTCCCAACAGCGCATATAGACAATACCTTGGTTTCGTGGTTTGGCAAAGTATTGGCCTCCACCACCATAGGGGCCAGAGCTTCTGCCTCCAAAATTTCCTCCTTTCATGGGTCCAAAATTTGAGGATTGATTGTTGTAATTGCCAAAATCGTTATAGCTTCCGCCACCTCCAAAGTTGCTTCCTAGGAATGGAAAGAGGGCCTGTTACTTGAAGATGGTAGTTCTGAATTCTATTTAGTGCTCATAACAAAAAAAGCTGCAGGATCTGCTTTGCCTTCCTCCCAAACTCTGGTTGCTCCAATTACCTATTTCATCCTTTTACTGGGCAAGGCACTAAGTTGAATAATCCAGTGTTTTTAAAAAGATTCACCCACAAATTATCATGGCATTAACAGATCGTATTCTCTAGCCTCGAAGGCTTGTACCCATCCAGGGCACTGCAAACACAGGCTGGATCTATCAACCAAGTGCCTAAGATCCCAAAGGAGTCATATACTAAATCCTGCTGGAAACTAATCTAATTCTGATTAAAGGCACCACTATCCACTTATCCATCTATCTTATTTGGGAGTGAGGCGGCCCCAGCTTAAAGCTAGGAGGAGGTAGCATTAGCAAGCCCATTAAAAAATACCATGCATCGTACCACATGATGCTTTTTAAGAGCATTAAATCCCCTTAGGGACATAAACTCTAAAGGGCTAATCTAGCTTTTGCACCAAGTACTTGGATCACTGGATACCTACCACTACCACCGCCATAGCCGCCTCCGCCTCCTCCGTTGTTATAGCTGTCATAGCTGCCACTCCCGCCATAGCCACTGCCCTGGTTTCCATAACCCTGTCCACCACTTCCATAGCCTCTGCTTCCTCCAGAGTAACCAGGGCCGCCTCCTCCATAACCACCTACAAGAATACAATTCTTCTCAATAAGACAAAAGTATTTCACAGTCAAAACCTGTGCAAGTGTAATGCCTAAAAGCCTGCTCACAGCATGCTGTTATCAGAGCTGTTTATCATGCACTAGTTTAGCTCTACTAACCTAGTCTAAAGGTTGCCAAACGAAACTCCACCTATATATTCCTTAAAATAAACTTACCGTCATTACCAAATCCGTTATAGCCATCCCCACTGCCACCATATCCACCACCACCTCGACTGCCACCGAAGCCACCTGAAAGAAAGTAGAGTTTTAAACCACCATGAAGTGTACAGAGTATACGTGTTCTATGTTGTTTTAAAGTAGAATTCTATAAAGATACTTCCTGTGCTACAAAAATGATCCCAATGTTGATGATTTAACTTTCTGGTTAGTAAAAAGCCAGATCTACACTTGGATAAAATTTAAGCCAGGAGTTAATCTGCTGCAGAGGAAAAAGGGACCTGGGGATAATCAAAGTATAAATTTATTGTTAACTTTGAGTGGTAAACTTACCTCGACCACTGAAGTTCCCTCCACGACCAAAGTTGTCATTCCCACCAAAACCACCTCCACGACCACCACCAAAGTTTCCAGAACCACTTCGGCCTTAAAACACAAAAGTTTTAAATGTTACATTATACGGATTGGAGAATCACTCAGTTAATTAATCCTCACGTGCAAGGATTAACTGAACAAACGCACCTCTTTGGCTGGACGAAGCACTAGCCATCTCTTGCTTCGATAGGGCTTTCCTTACTTCACAGTTGTGGCCATTCACAGTATGGTATTTTTGAACTAAAAAAAAAAAAAAAATTCCAAGAGAACATGACCTCAGGCTTTAGAACGTAACATGGATTTCAGAAGCCGTAGCAAAGAGCATGCCCGACACTTACTGACAATCTTGTCTACAGAGTCGTGGTCATCAAAGGTCACAAAAGCGAAACCTCTCTTTTTGCCACTGCCTCGGTCAGTCATGATCTCAATCACTTCGATTTTCCCATACTGTTCAAAATAATCTCTTAGATGATGTTCTTCAGTGTCTTCTTTAATGCCACCGACAAAAATCTTTTTCACAGTTAAGTGGGCACCGGGTCTTTGAGAATCCTATTGTTGGGGGGGGGGACGGGACGGACACAATTCCGTTATTTACACCGACCAAGCCACCCCTAACCGCGAGGTCCCCTTGGCGGCCCGCTTCTGCGTCTGCCCAGGAAAGAATAAACCCTCACTCACTTCTCGGGAGACAGCCCTCTTTGGTTCCACGACTCTTCCGTCCACCTTGTGCGGCCGGGCGTTCATGGCCGCGTCCACCTCCTCCACGGTGGCGTACGTGACGAACCCAAAGCCTCTGGAGCGCTTGGTGTTGGGGTCTCTCATTACCTGAAAGGTGAGCTCCCTGAATACTGAGGAGAACCCCGGAACTTCTCACGCTGAGTTACAAATTAAAAAAAGAAAAAGAAAAAAAAAAAAAAAAAGAAAAGCGCGCCCCCTCCCCCCCCCCCCCGCCCGCCCACGAGGCCCTCCGGCTCCCCGGGGCCGCCACACGTGCATCTCCTCCCGGGAGCGCCTCCGCGGCTGGGACCACCCCTTCCGGCGCCGGCCGGCTCTCCGCCCCAGTCCCGTTAACCGCCGTCGGAGCGGCGGAAGCCACCTCGCTCCCGGGCCCTCCGTCTCCGGCACGTCTTACCACACAGTCCGTAAGCGTCCCCCATTGCTCAAAATGGCTCCTCAGACTCTCATCGGTCGTTTCGAAGCTCAAACCTCCGATGAAGAGTTTCCGCAGCTGCTCGGGCTCTTTGGGAGACTAGGAGCGGGGACACAGCTCGTTACGTGGCGCGCCCAACGCCCAGCCCCGTCCCGTTGGGAGGAAAATCCTAGACAGCAGCGTTACAAGGCACGTATTGTTCCCTCGGGTTACGGGAGGCCACGTGCTTCTCCCCTCGGGGGGGACCGAGCGGTGGGGGCTGGGAGGCCGCGGGCGCATGCGCCCCGACTCTCCCTCCGACGCACGCGCAACAAAAGGACTCGGCTGGACGGACGCCGAAGCGGCGGGGAACTACGGCTGCTCCGCAAGAAACTCGCTCCCGGAGACACGATCAAACAAAACCCGTCGAATGCGCCCGCGAGTTCTGCCGGGAGGGCGCAGCCCGGCGCCACAGCCAAGCGCTGCAGGACGGCGGCCTCATGGCGACGACGAGGACAAAATGGCGACCTCAACTTCGGGAGGGGAAGGCCCTGGCGGCCCCCGAAGGGCTGCCGAACGGGCTGGCGCGAGCGGCCACGCCAGGCCGCGTCCTACCGGCCCCAGGGAAGGAGTGAGGAAGGAAACTAGGCGGGAGACAGCGTGTTACTCACCTCTGACTTAGACATGACGGCGGTGGGAGGGGAGACTTTAACGATGCTTACTCGGCGGCGTCCAGGGGCAGAAAGGAGTAATCTAACGAACGTATCTGCCAGCCTACCTTCGGCCTCGCTTTTTTATCCCGCCTCCTCGCTTTAGGCATTGGTAGACTCCGCCCCTGAGCGTCTCTGATTGGATGTTTGCGATAGCCTCCCCCTGCTATTGGTCTATAGCCCCGCACTGCTGCGCAACGTCATCCGCTTGGGCGTTCTACGCAGGCTCCGCCCCTTCAGGTCTATTGGTTCCCGGGTAATATTATTCCTAATTACTGTGATTGGCTCGTCAACCAGTCATTCATATTTGAACGAACCTAAGGTATTTAAATGAATTTTCAATCCATTCCGCCCCGAAATTATGTTCCGCTCAGTTGGCGAAGCACGGTAAATGCTAATATATTACGAACGAGGTTATCAGGTGATTTTTTTTTCTTTTTTTTTTTTTTTGCAAACGACCGCCCGCCGGGCGCATGTGTAGTAAAATGGCGAGTTTACGCAGGCGCACTAACCAGTTCCGCTCGGCGCTTGGAGCACGTGAAATGGCGGGCGGGAGACGGCGGCGACTCTACGGCGCCTGCGTCGTGGCGGGAGTCGCGCCCCGCTCTGCGCAGGCGTAATGGGCGGAGAAAGGGTCCGGTCGCAGGATTGGCCGCGCAGGCGCAGGGAAGGATCCGTTTTGGCGGGCGGTTGGCGTTGCGCAGAAGGCGGCGGCGGCGGCGTCCCGTGGTCCGGCCTCGCCACAGAGGAACAGGGGAGGCGTTGGCGCGAGTGGCCGGTCTCGATTCCGGGTAAGCGGCGGATCGTCTCGCCTACTCATACGAGGTGTTGAACTGACTCCAATTGGGCCCGTTATTGTGTGAAATGAATGGAGCGCGGGGTGGGGGCTCGTAAAGGGGGAGCGCTGGGTTCAGCCAACCAATGGACGGCGGGGGCGGGATGTCTGCCGGCCGGGAGTGCCGTGGGGCTCCGCGGCCCGGAGTCTGACTGGCTTGCGCGCGGGCCAATCGGGTCCGCCTTTGCCGCCGACGGACGGGCCCTCGGGCCCTCGGGACGTGGGGGCGGGCCCTGCGCCCTGAGCAGCGTCCCGCCGAGCCAATGGGCGCCGAGCGCGCCGTAGGTTGGGCTCCTCGGAGGCGGCGGGCGGACTCCGAGGGGGAGGCCCCGCTGTGGAGCCGGCGGCGGGCGGCCTGCGGACGGCGCCCGGGCGGGTCGCCCAGTCAGCGGTGCGGAAGCGGGAGGCCTCGCTGCGGGCTGTGGAGGAGCGGGCGGGAGGGCGCGGGGGCGCGGGGGCGCGCGTTCTCTCCACAGTGGCCGCCGGCGCCCGGCGCTCGGGCCTTCACCCCACACGCGTTTCCGGTAGGGAGACCCTGACTCTGTGGCGTGTCGCTTCGGCTTCGGCATAACCGCTCCACGCGCTCGCGCACGCGCACGCGCACACGCACCCCGGGGCTTCTGGTCGCCCCGCGCGTGGAGGCTCCCAGGGGAGCTCGGCCGGTCGTCGGGAACCCGCTTGGCCGGCAGCGTCCGCGCGCATCGGAACAAGAGCCGCTGCCGTCGCGGACAGGCGCCGACCCACGTGTGCGCGGAACGCCGCGGCCTTCCCCGGACCGGTGGCGGATGCTCGTGAGCCCGCAGGAGAAGTGTGGGAAGGGCCGCCTCCCGCCGTGCGTCCGTGTCCAGGGCCCGGGTGGGATCCGGGCAGGTGGCGTCCCTCCCGCTCAAGTCCTTTCAGGGATCGCAGTTTGTGACTCGGTGAAGATGGGAAAGGCAGCCCTCGTGTTTCCAGGCACGATCCCCTGCTCCTCCCCTCCCCCTGTGTCATCCCTACACCACGAGAGAGTGCTGTCCTCCCCCCCCCCCCCCCGCCCCCCCGCGCGCCGGCGGAACTAACACGGTGATGCTCAGAATAAAAACACAATTTTAAAAACTTGACTTTCTTTTGTGTACTTAGTACCTGCCAGGGAGACGCTGTGCTAAGTAAGTAAACCCTTTACACGCATCATCTGTGTTTCCACGCCTTTACCTCAGTCTTTTTTTTTTTTTTTTTTACCTCAGTCTCTTCTGTGAACTTTTGTATCTTTCTTTACACCATTAAAAGGTTTCTTTCCTTTTTTTTTTTTTTTCTTTTTTAAAGATTTTATTTATTCTTGAAACACACAGAGGCAGAGACACAGGCAGAGGGAGAAGCAGACCTCCCACAGGGATCCGGATGCGGGACTGGATCCCAGGACCCCGGGGTCCCGCCCTGAGCCCAAGGCAGACGCTCCACCACTGAGCCACCCAGGCGTCCCATCCATTAAAAAGTTTCCGAGACTCTTTCTGCTATTCCTCTAAGGATGTCTGAATTTTGACAAATTGCTTAACATGGATGATATTTAGGGTGTTAGGGGTAGGAGGACTCCTCCATCACCTGGATTATTCCATTGCCTTCATTGTATTTTCTTCAAAGTGTTTATTTTACAGGCACTGTAATCACCTGTTGGTAACACCCATTCAGCTGATTTGAAGATGTTTTAGTAAAAATAAAGACGTTTTCGTTACATAATGGTTATATCAGAATCTAAATTGCCCTCTTGATCAATGGCATAAGGTTATTAGAAAGATGTTTAGATGCTGTAATACGTTTAACTGTGTATGAAGGACACTTCTGATTATAGACCTTTGTGACATTATACAAAGGAAAGTTAATTTTAGTTGTCCATATAATGAAGACTGGAGAGATTTGTGTTTTCTGACACTTGCAAGAGGACAACTTGATTTCGTATTTCCTTATAAACTGTAGGTGTGCTAATCAGCTGCTTCTGCTGAGTTTATAAGAACTAAAGGGATCTAAATTACAGTTCTCCCTAATTTATTTAGGTTCAAAAGAAATAGTCTTGACTTACGGGATTTCTTACAGCACTATTGACATTTTAAGCTAATAAATGCATTTCACCTCCTCCCTCACACCCATTTGTGACTATCAAAATGTCACCACACATTGCCAGATGTCCTGGGGATGTCAGTGGTAGTGATGGTGGCGGTGGTGGTGCAAAATCTTCCTCGGTTGAAAACTGTTGATTTAGGGGTGCCTGGCAGGCTGGGTCTGAGGAATGTGACTCTTGGTCTCAGGGTGGTGACTTCAAGCTCCACGTTGGGAGTGCAGCTAAAGAATTCACTATTAATAAAAAAATTTAAAAAGCAACGTTGATTTAAGTTGACATGCTGGAGGTACCTGGCTGGCTCAGCAGAGGAGCATGCAACTCTTGATGCTCTCGAGTCATGTTTGAGCCCTACATTGGGTGAAGAGATTACTTAAATTTACAAAAATAAATAAAATGACAGATGCTAGAGTTGATAATCTTGTCAAAGTATTTTATTTTAATAATTGGAAATTAGTGGGAGAAGGTGAATGAAGTGTTTAGGAAGTAGCCTTTGATAAATGGATCGCTAAATCTTAATGGTAATCTCTTCAGATATAGAGAGCTCATCGTTCCATTGGATAGAAAGGAGAATTTCATTAAGTTTTTATTATTTCTTGCAGTGTAACAGGATTGTTTGCATCTTTTGTTTGACTGCCTAAAATAATGGAATGGTGGACCTTGGATTAGATGCATCTTAGATTCTTACCTGCTTTAAGCCTCTTTCCTTTACTGGGGATTCTTTTGGATCAGTGTGTCTCAAACTTTTGATCTTGATCGTTACTAGGCAATCTGTTTAACCCTGTACACAAAACAAGTTTTGTTATATAAATACGTGTGCAAAGCGCTCTGGTATTTTCTCATCTATAGTACACTATTTCGTTTTCTTAAAAATGCAGATCAGTTTTTGCTGATTTTGTGGCTGTGTTTGGGGAAAAAAGAGAATTGATCTGAAGAATAGGTAAACAAATCACGGCCCCTGGAGTATCTGAATGGATTTTGCCCATCTCCAGCCCCAGCTGTTTGGATTTATAAACAAAATTAACTGTGACCCCTTATCTGATGATTTTAATTTCAAAGATTTCAGGATTTTGACATAGGTTTCTTGGTTTACTGTGGTTTACAAGTACACATTGCTTTTTTGTGGATTCTCTTACAATGTTAGAGTTTTTTTTTTTAAAGATTTATTTTTATTTATTTATGATAGACATGGAGAGAGAGAGAGAGGCAGAGGGAGAAGCAGGCTCCACGCTGGGAGCCCGACGTGGGACTCGATCCCGGGACTCCAGGATTGCGCCCTGGGCCAAAGGCAGGCACGAAACCGCTGAGCCACCCAGGGATCCCCCCCCCTTCTTTTTTTTTTTTATAACAATGTTAGAGTTAATAGGTCTGATGAACATTTTTCTCCGGTGGGGAAATTTTAGTGGGTTATTTTTCATTGATGTTCTGAGACTATTCCATTGAAAATCTTTTTTTATTTTTTAAAATTTATTAATTTGAGAGAGAGCAAACCTGCATGTGTGCAGGAAAAGGGGGCTGGGTTAGGGGCAGAGGGGGAGAGAGAGAGAGAATCCTCAAGCGGACTCCCCTTGGAGGTGGATGCAGGCTCAATCTCAGGACCCTGGCATCATGACCTGAGCTGAAATCAAGATGCTCAACTGACTGAGCTACCCAGGGACCCCACACTGAACATTTTTTTTTTTTTTAAGGATTTTATTTATTCATGAGAGACAGAAAGAGAGAGGAAAAGACATAGGCAGAGACATAGGCCTAGGGAGAAGCAGGCTCCCTGCAGGGACCCAGATATGGGAGTTGAACCCAGGACTGCGAGAGGCAGACGCTCAGCCACTGAGCGACCCAGATGTCCCCCAAATCTCAAGTTTAGACTTATTTCTTGCCTGTGGAGAACCTGGTTTGGTTGTTCATTTGTACTGATCTTTTAACAATGCAAGATGTTTTGGCTGTGTTAGGAATTTAAATTTCGAGTACTTCTGTTTACAACTTAAATATTTACTTAAAAGGATAGTGTTCACTAAAAGGGAACATAACATATCTTCAGTGGTCTGTCTGAAAACCAGTAAGTAGAAAGCTATCTGGATAGCAGGTGAGCAGGATAATGTTGGGGCAACAAGAAAGAAAGAGAACATTACAGAGGCTGGATTTTTATATGTCTAGGAAAGTTTTGGTAGTTTTCAGAGCCCTTGGTAGAAGCTCTAGAAAAGAGAAAGGTATCCAGGGTATAGAGGCTTCTGAGGAAGATTAATAATTTTTACTTTTGTTTAGGTATTTTATTTAACCACACAGCATGGTTTATGGATCTTATGGAATAGCACATTTAGGGACGCCGGGGGTGGCTCAGCGGTTGAGCATCTGCCTTCAGCTCAAGCGTGATCCTGGAGTCCTGGGATCGAGTTCTGCATCGGGCTCCCTGCATGGAGCCTGCTTCTCCCTCTGCCTGTGTCTCTGCCTCTGTCTCTCATGAATAAATAAAATCTCAAAAAATAAATAAATAAATAAATAAAGGGAATAGTGCATTTAACAATCCTTGGTAAATAATTTCTTATGCCTTTTCTTGTTCTTTTGCTTAGTCTGTTTTTGTTTCCATTTATCTTACATGAAATTGGGTTTAGAGCTGTGTGCTGTGAATATTGATTTTAAAAGTAGTAAATTGCAATGTGAGATATCACTTGTAACTGGCTTGGTGTGGCTGCCGTTTATACATTGTTATTCATAAACTTGGACTCTGGGCAGTTACCTCTTTTCCCTGACATAAACTTTGATTTTCCTTTCCTTCTTACAGAGGATGCCTTTTAGCTGATCATTGTACTAATGGGAAGGAGTCCAGGTCATCCTGAGAAGAGTTGGCTTGTGCAGAGTCCAAGATACAGCTTTGTTGGATTTCTGTAAGCTACTCGAAGCCACATATTCATTTCTGATGACAACTTTACACTTGTGTTGGCAGAACACCCACAGCGACAACTGGTGCCTATGTTTAGTCTGTCCAGGAGCTCCACTAGCTAACATGTTTGGGGAAAAACCTACACTGTTCTTGTTAGCAGCTATGTAAATATTAGACCTTGCTGAGTTTGTCTTCCTGGATCTGCCAGGATTTGGGGGGATAAATTACAGTCTCTGGTTGCCTCAACTTACCCTTTGAAATCAGGGATTAAGGTTTTTAGGCATTCTTCTGGTTACTTGAAGCACAGTTTTTTTTTAGATCAGTAATTTGTTTTATATATGTCCAGTTTATGATTTTTAAAATTTTATTTCCCTTGTATGTTAGTTTCCTGTAGCTGCTAGAACAAATTACCACAACCCTAGTGGCTTCAAACAGTGGGAATTTATTCTTAAAATTCTGAAGGCCAGTAGTCTACAGTCAAGGTGCTGAGCCCCCTCTGGAGGCCCTAGAGTGGAGGCCCTTCCTTGCCTCTTCCAGCTTCTGATCGTTGTCAGCCTTATCTTTCCCTGCTCTGTCTTTGCATTGTCTTCTCCATGTCTCTGTCTCAGAACTCCTGCCTTTTACACGGATACAAGGAATTCTGTTTAAGAGCCAACCAGATACTCTGGGGTAAATTTCAGATTTCTTCTTTCACATCTTTTAGTCACACCTTTTGCCATATAAAGTAATATTCGTAAGCTCAAGGGATTAGGGCTTAGGTGTCTTGGGAGGGGAGCGGTCATCAGTCAGACCACTACACCCTAATTCTCCAATTCTTTTTTTTTTTTATAAAGATTTCATTTATTTATTCATGAGAACACACAGAGAGGAGAGAGAGAAGCAGAGACACAGGCAGAGGGAGAAGCAGGCTCCGTGCAGGGAGCCTGATGTGGGACTCGATCCGGGGTCTCCAGGACCACACCCTGGGCTGCAGGCGGCACTAAACCGCTGAGCCACCGGGGCTGCCCTAATTCTCCAACTCTTATCCAAGTTTATGTAATTTTTTTTTTAAAGATTTTATTTATTTATCCATGAAGGACAGAGAGAGAGAGGCAGAGACACAGGCAGAGGCAGAAGCAGGCTCCATGTACAGAGCCCGACGTGGGACCCGATCCCGGGACTCCAGGACCACACCATGGGCAGAAGGCAGGTGCTAAACCGCTGAGCCACCCAGGGATCCCCCTAAGTTTATGTAATTCAAAAAGAAAACTTACAGGGTGTCCGGCTGCTAAGTGTGTTAGACAACTGACTCTTGGTTTTGACTCAGGTAATGATCTCTGGGTCATGAGATAAAGCCTCATGTGGGGCTCTGTGTTTGGTGCAGAGTCTGCTTCAGATTCTTTCCCTCAACTCATGCAGCTTCTGTACATGCATGGGCACGCTCTGTCTCAAATAAAAAGAGTTTTTTAAAAAAGGAAAAAGTTACTTAATTTTTCTGGTTTCAGGAAAAGGTTATTTGTTTTTGGCAGAGGGGGAAGGAGAGGATTTTTTTTTTTTAAGATTTTATTTATTCATGAGAGTCAGAGACAGAGACATAGGCAGAGGGAGAAGCAGGCTCCCTGTGGGGAGCCCAATGCGGGACTCAATCCCAGGACCCCGGGATCAAAACATGAGCCAAAGGCAGATGCTACAGTCAATCATTGAGCCAACCAGGTACCCAGCATGGAGCCTGATAGGGAGCTCCATCTCACTACCCTGAGATCATGACCTGTGTTGAAATCAAGAGTTGGATGCTTAACTGATTGAGCCACTCAGGCGCCCAAAGGAAAAATTATTTTAAAAATGAGAGGCAAATGGAAATTAAAGTTTAGGAAACCTAGATTCTCTTCCCACTTATGTCTTTAACTACTGATACAACCTTAGGTAAGCCATTTGCCCTCTTTGGTCCCTAGTTTCTCCATCTTATATGGAAAGAATTGGTTAGGTGATTGCTGCTAGCCTTCTAGACTAAAGACTTTCATGAAATGATTCCTGAACTGTCTTGGATTTTGTTTTTGAAGTCAGTGATTTTAAATGTGAATGAAGAACTCATTCTAATATTTTGGGCCAGTATAGGCCTTTGGAGGTCTTGCCTAGGATTTGAGGACTGACTTGTTGGCTGGTTGTCAGATCCTTGGGGTATTAACACAGGATAATAAATTTGTTAATTGTATGTGGTTTTCTAAAAAGGGTGTAATGGATAGGTTGGGCCATTTTTCACTCTTATCCTAATGTATACTCTGGATTTCTTTTCCAGTAAGAGTAGTTTGTCAAAATTAAACACTGACACATTTTTCTACCTGAAACTAGGTCGTGGAGCTAGTTTAAAATTTTTTTTTTAAAGAGTCTATTTTTTTTAAATTTTTATTTATTTATGATAGTCTTTTTTTCCTTCCTCTTTTTTTTTTAAAATTTATTCATGATAGTCACGGGGCCGGGGGGGGGGGGGCAGAGACACAGGCAGAGGGAGAAGCAGGCTCCATGCACTGGGAGCCCGACGTGGGATTCGATCCCGGGTCTCCAGGATCGCGCCCTGGGCCAAGGCAGGCGCCAAACCGCTGCGCCACCCAGGGATCCCTAGTTTTAAATTTTTTCACATGCAGTCTTATTCTTCAGACTTAACTGAGTGCGTATTCTGTCATGCTTCGTTGCTAGAAACGACACTAGAAAACATGGGATTGAGATGGTGTTGTTGAAAAGACTATTCAAAGATCTGATTTTTTTATACACTGTCATTATTTATTTCTTACATGTAGAGGAGGAGGAACCAAATTGAATTCAAGTATTTCTCCGATTAAAATCTCCATTTCTTAGAATAAAGCAAGTTCACATCTGAGTCAGCAGGCATAATTATGTCGGAATAAAATGCCCTGCTAAAGAGGTCAACCAACAGGCTGGGAAATCTAGCTTAAGTTTGGTGTCTGAGGCAGATCCTTGAACTCCGTGTACATTCTTTCTCATCCCTAAATCAGTGAGACTCACTTACCTCACAGGAAGTTATGGAGGGTAATATACTGTTAATTTGTTCAGTATTTCACAACAATAAATCTAAGGATCTGATAAAACATAGGCAAACCCCATTTATATGAATAGCTGGAGACAAGCATAGATATAACTTACAGATAGTTCAGGAAATTCATTAGAGTTATTTTAACTTCCTTTATCATCAGACATCTTACCTTCTGTTTGCTGTATACTTTCCAAAGAGGTTTTTTTTTTTTTTTCTTCTTTTTCCATAACAGACACAGGAGGTAGGTAGGACAGATAGCTAACACCAGATTAGATGATAAAAGAATTCATCAAGAAGACATAACAACCCTAAGTTTTACACAACTAATAATAAAATTTCAAAATACATGAAAGAAAAAAATGTTGGAACTGAAATATATATATCATTATATTAACGTGTTTCTAAGTAACCCATGGATCAAAGAAGACATCCGAAAATTAGAAAATATTTTGAACTGAATAAAAATGATAACATGACCTTAAAATTTGTGGGATGTAACTAAGGCAGTGCTTAAAGGGAATTTTACTTATTTATTTTTAACGATTTTATTTATTTACTTGTGAGAGACACAGACAGAGGGGCAGAGACACAGGCAGAGGGAGAAGCGGGCTCTGAGCTATACGTAGGAATCCCTAAAGGGAATTTTATGGTATTAAATGTTTCAGGGGCACCTGGGTGGCTCAGTGGTTGAGTGTCTGCCTTTGGCTCAGGTCGTGATCCCAGGATCTGGAATCAAGTCCCAAGGGAGCCCGCTTCTCCCTCTGCCTGTGTGTCTGCCCCTCTCTCTGTGTCTCATGAATAAATAAATAAAATACATTTTTAAAAAAGGTACTAAATGGTTCAGTTAAAAAAGCAGAAAGGTCTAGAGTCCGTGACCTACACCTTTCTTTTTTTAACTTTTTTTTAAAGAGTTTATTTATTTATGAGAGAGACAGACAGAGAGGCAGAGACCTAGACAGAGGGAGAAGCGGGCTCCATGCAGGGAGCCCGACATGGGACTCAATCCCCGATCCCGGGATCACTTCCTGGGCCAAAGGCAGATGCTCAACCGCGGAGTCACTCAGGCGCCCAGGTGACCTACACTTTTATCTTAAGAACCCTAGGACAAGAAGAGCAAGTTAACCCAAATTACGTAGAAGAAAGAAAAATATTAAAAGCAGTAGGTAGTTGGTGAAGAATAAAACAAAATAGAGAAGATCAATGAAAGTGAAAGTTGGTTTTTGAAAAGATCAGTAGAATTAATAAACCAAGCAGATCTTAAAAAAAAAAAAAAACAAGCAGATCTGATGGGGGGTGTGGAAACACAAATGACTACTATCAGGAGCAAGAAAAGGGATATCACTACTGATCCTAGAGACATTGAAAAAAGTAATAAGGGAATATTACGAACAACTATGCCAGTACATTCCGTATCTTAGATGAATCGAATCACCTCCTTTAAAGACAAACTGCCAAAGTTCACTTCAGAAGAAATACAGAACCTCACTAGCCCCATATTTATTAAAGAAATGAAATTGGTAATTGAAAATGTTCTCCCAGTGAAAACTCCAGTCCTGGATGGCTTCACTGGTAAGTTTCACCAAATCTTTTTTTTTTTTTTTCTCTCTCTCCTTACCAATCCTTTAAGGATGAGGTATTACCAATTCTACAAACTCTTCCAGAAAATAGGTGAGGGAGGAGCGATTATTAAGGCATTCATTATTTTTAACTTCATCTATTATCAGGCAAACTTTTATTTCACTTATATGTATATATATATATATTTTGTTAAGATTTTTATTTATTCATGAGACACGCAGAGAGGCAGAGACACAGGCAGAGGGGGAAGCAGGCTCCATTCAGGGAGCCTGACGTGGGACTGGATCCCGGGTCTCCAGGATCATGCCCTGGGCTGAAGATGGGGCTAAACCACTAAGCCACCGGGGCTGCCCACCAAGATTTTAAGTCATCTCTGCACCCAAGCTGGGGCTCAAACTCACAACACTGAGATGAAGTGCTGCATACTTCACCGACTGAACCAGCCAGTCACCCGCCCCCCTTTATATTTTTAAGTGTTTCCCAGGTTTTTTTTCCTTCCCTTCATAGCAGACCTATAAGTAGGGCAAATAATACCATTAAGATGAAGTGAACTGTCTAGTTTGACCTTTCAGTGACCTAATTTGGGAGAGGACCACATCTTATTCCTAGTCCTGGATTTTTGCTACTGTTAACAAGTTGCCCCTTTAGTAGCTTTTTTGTAACAGGACTGTCCCTTTGGGGACAGGACTAACAAGTGCTGACTTCACCAAGGAGAAATCCTCAGCCCTTAAGTTGAAGACTGGGTTAGACTCAGTGCCCATGCAATAAATACCCCAGAACAAGGATTAGAAATGCAGTATCAATCATCCCTTTGGCATAGGATTTAAATTAGGATTGTGGTTGGAACGTGGACAAAAAGAAACCTCTTATTTGGTTTAAGGAACACATCAGAACACTCAGTGGAAGAGCTGGGTGGTCTGAGATTGGCTCTCTCTTTTAGCCATTAATCTGGTGGTGGCCTTTCTTTGCATTTAACTATCAATATATCTGAAGTGTAGAACACACTTTTATGATATTGTGGCATAGTAACTCACACTTAAATGTCAATAGAGACACTTGCAAAGACCTACAAGGTTCAATAATTTCTGGTGTGGGTTTGTTTCTCCTGTCATCACCCATTATGTATTTTTTTACAGCTTTTAAATTGCCACAGAGAGGAATTGGTCAGGATCATAATAGATGGCCAAGGAGCTGCCAAGGATACCGTTGCATGGGATGGGAAGAAGTTCAATACTGCCTTGATTTTATTTATCTAAATTGTAGGCTATGACTTCAATATAATTCATGTTGCTAATATACCAAGGTAATGACAAAGCACAAAATTATGCCATATATTGAAGGAATGCTCTCTTTTACTCCATGAAGTTTTTTACAGTCTGAGATATCTTTCTAACTCCAAATATATAAAAACTCCTTTTTTTTGTCAGCATGTATTAATCAGATTTTAGCATATTAACTTAAATTCTAGCATTTCAGCAGTTAAATTAGAGATATTTTGGAAATTTTTTAGTTTATGGTATTCAAATGGATTTTTTTTTAAGAAATTTTATTTATTTATTTGACAGAGAGTGAACATAAGCAGTGAGCTTGATGCGGGGTTAGATCCCAGACCCTGGGATCATGACCTGAGCTGAAAGCAGACACTTAACGCACTGAGCCACCTAGGTGTCCTTATGCAAATTAGTTTTTATGTGTTTTGAATGTCTTCTCTAAACTAAGCCTATCAGAGGGACGCCTGGGTGGCTCAGTGGTTGAGCATCTGCCTTCAGCTCAGGATGTGATCCTGGGGTCCAGGACCCACATCAGGCTCCTTGGAGGGAGCCTGGTTCTGCCTCTGCCTGTGTCTCTGGCTCTCACTCTGTCTCTCATGAATAAATAAAGTCTTAAAAAAAATAATAAACTAAGGTTATAAATTGTCTGGCATAGCAGAGGCTTTTCCTTAAATTAGAGGATCTGTTGGAGTAACCTTAAGGGGTCTTTGTAACCCAAAATCTGTACAAGCTGGATGGTGCCAGATAAAGCACTATGTCTTAATTTTATGGCTCTTTGAAAAATACGACCAGAGATACTTTAGTTCTCTTTTAACCGTTCTGTATTTTGTGAACATGCTCTGCCATAGTGGTATGTAAAAATCTAAGATTCACAGTAACTACTCCGACATGACTCTAACCCATTTTTCTTAACATTTATTTATGGTGAAATTGCCAGGTTCTTCATGAAAGGTGACTGGATCTCCTAGTTCATGCTTCACATTTAATTAAGAGAGGAGTGGTTGTGAGAATCACACCCATATGAGACTGGTGCCTTCAGAGTTCAGTCCATTGCAAGGATGGAATTGTTGGAAAGCACCATCTGGAAGACATTTGCCCATAGTGATGCCAAATTATCTACTTTCTCATAAATCTTGGAACAATTGGATATCTAACCTTGCCCAGTGATGGATTTAGGTGTGGCCTAACTAAATTTAAAGACGACTGACACTTGAGAGAAGAAATTCAGTAGATTTTAATAAAGGACAGAAAATCCCATTTAAAATTATTTTGTGGGATTGTGTTCTCATAATAAGATTTCAAGAATTTGTGTTACTGCTAAATATGCCAGTGAACCAGACTGATAACTTTAAGCAGTTCTGAGAATTGCTACAGTACACATTCATTTAGATTTTTTAATGGTGGTCAGAGCTTGGAGGAGAGTACAGCTGAACAAAATTTATAAGGCAGTCTTTATCTCTATTTATAATGTATATGTTTTAATCTAAAAGAACAAAAGCTTCTTTGCTCCCTGGAGCAGGAGGCTTGGATAATCAACAAACAATACTTTGCCCTAGAATAATTTTGTGACTGGTTGAGGCAGTGCTTTGGCCTGATTTTTAAAGAATCACAAACTGGAACTGCACTAGCCAAAGGGAGAGCATTTCCTCTCTCCACACTCCTTTCTATTAATAAAGTTTGTGTTGTCTATATGTGGCTTGTTAATGATAGGGGTGTTAACGACCACAGTTAATCTTCCTCCTCAACTCTTTCCTAATCCAGTCTCTTAAATAGACATTTAAAAAGCTTTTAACTCCTCTTGAATTGGGTGCTCATGGGCTTTTGGTGGAGGTGGAGTGATAGTTATCAGCCCATTTAACAAAACCTGAGACAGCCAGGACAGCTGTAATGTGTATCTCTATGCTGTGTTTTTGTTAAAATGCCACATGGCTAATACTTTGGAAATCATAAATCTAGTAGAAGAAAACATTTTTATAGAGGGTATTTTAGTTTTATGCTATGTGTGTTACAAACTTAAAATCATTGGTGCTGCTAGATCCATAAAGAACAAAGAATATAGACCAGATAAAAATGGTTCTGTAAATTTGGTTTCTTTTCATCTGTTTTATTTATTACAATAAGGCTATATAGAGGACGCCCAGAAGACGGTGCTGTAGCTGACAAGCTAATCTTCACTTAAGCCACTAACTTTCCCAAAGCTCCTTGGAGGAGAAATGGGAATGTCTCAAGCCTGGGCCAACTGAAGTCACTCATCAGCAGAATATTTAATTAATACATGTGACAGGGAGCTTTGCATATGCCCTCACACCTTTCCCGTCTTTAGAATGCCTTTCTTCCTGGAGAATTTTGCCTTCTTACTGGGCTTACAGATTTTATACTGAAACTCTAAAATAGGGGTGCCTGGCTGGCTCAGTTGGTAGAGCATGTGTCTCTTGATCTTGAGGTTTTAAGTTTGAGCCCCACAATGGGGTAGAGATTACTTAAATATAAAATCTTTGGGGTGGGTGTCTGGGTGCCCCAGTTGGTCAAGCATCTGCCTTTGGCTCAGGTCATAATCTCAGAGTCTTGGATGGAGCTCTCCCTTCCCACCCCATTGGATTCCCCGCTCAGCAGGGAGTCTGTTTATCCCTCTCCCTCTGCACCCCCTCCTCCCCCTGCTCATGTTTGTTCTCTCTCAAATACATACATACATACATACATACATACAGTCTTAAAAAAAGAAACCCAAAATCTTTGGGGAAAAAAAGAAACTCTAAAATGAAGAGAGAGCTCACTGATTATGTGTTTTGACATTTGGTCTGACTACCACTTCCAAATAGTTCAGTGGGTGGTTCAGTGAAGCAGTTTACCAGTTGGTTTTCATTACTTTTTTAAAAATACAAAGCAAGCTCAGAGAAAGATTTAGAATTATGTTGTATATATACTTTTTCTCGTAAGTAGTGATGAAAATAAAATGTGCTACACCAAGATCTAAGAAAAGACACCAAGACAGCTGGCATTGCAAAGTAGTGACTGGAGGGACTAGAGCAGAGCCTGAACTGGACAAACAGATCCCAGAAACCCTGTGTGGGTGATTCTGTGATTCCAGGATTGATAAATGCAATCCATTACCTCTGTTGTTCTGGATTGCCCCAGTTTTCTCTAATGGCCTAAATTCTGGGGACTGATTTTAATGGTTCCCCCTCCCCCCCTTATACTGAGTGGGATTTTTTGGTCTCTCTTCTTTCTGCTTTGCTGCCTCACCTCTTCCCCCCTTTTTTTTTCCTGGAAGATTTATCTGTTAAAGAAGTCTCCTGTCATCGACTTGGAATGTGGGTTCTGACTGTGCCTGACCACAAAGCTCTTTGATGTTTTTCCAATGCTGACTTCTCACCAGATCCCTGGTTTAGGTTTTTTTTTGCCCAGCCATCGGAGGCCTGTAAGGTGAATTTGCCTTGTATCATTGATACGAACAGTTGGTGGGGCCTGTTCTTTTCTCATGTCCTGATGGGCAGTTGAATTGCTGGCATCTGTCTATAGTTGTTGATGCCTTTACCAGTTACTGTGTGTAGTCAAGAAAGGGCTGAGAGCTGTTATGCCCGAGAGACTCTAGAAACCTGAGAAGCTGCTTACCCCTTCCTATGGAGATTTCCACAAGGATAGGGTTGCGCTCAGAGGCTCATCCTCTCTTCCTTCGTCATGGTATCGGGATTCTACCTTAATCACTCCATCATCCTGCCAGCCATGTCTCATTTCTCCTACTTGAGTGCTCCCTCCTCTCAAGCCCAGCGTGAACCACCATTCTTGATGCTTTATCTGGTCCAGGCGCTGGTCTTAAATTGTCCGTCTGGCTTTGTGTTTCATTTGACCCTAATACTCCGGGTCGCAGTGTCTAAAAGAGAATTATATCCCCTCCAATGTCTGAGTGCATTTCTCATTTCTTACTGCTGCTCCTGAGCAGATCTGTAACTTCAAGGTTAAGATAAGACACATTCCATCAGAACTATGTCGTCATCCTTGCCAGCTTCTGATCTGTGACTGTCCAGGAGATTTACAAGACAGTTGCGTGCCATTCTTTACAGAATATTATGGTTGGACTCTGACTCCTGGCATCAGGCCCAATTTGATTTGTCAGCTGTTACAAAACCCATTTCCCAAAGAGAAAGGGACCTTAGCTGGGTGCCCTTTAGGTAGTTCTTAAGGAGTGGGAAGGAGGAAATTGATCTGACATTATTTCCGGATGCTTTAGGGAAGGGGTAGACACCAGAGTGTCTTTCCTTTGTGGGTTTTACTTTTCCTTTTTTCTGAAAGGTTTCACCAAAATATTAATGTTGCTGTCATCCTTTCCTGTCCTTTATCTCTTCACAGAATTACTGTTAGTCTTTTCATTCTGCTATCTCCAGTGCTTTTGAGTTTTAAGGAGTAAGAATAAGTATTTTTACCCTGAAGAGAGAATGTACCTGCTGCTTATTCTCTGAAGCTTTATTAGTTTACTGGTGCCTAGTTTAATAGCTACTTCTTTCTTGCTATCTACTAACATGTTGAGCTGCAGGAGTTACTGCATGTGATAGGGTTTAACGGCTTAGGAATTTGGAAGGTCAAGTATTTCCTGCTGCTGTTGTATTTGGCCCTATATTTTTATAAAAGCTTCTCTTTGGGGGACTTACCAGCTCTTTCGTCTCTTTATAAACTTCCCAAGGAGGTAGGCCATGGGGATTTGGCCCATTTTAGTGATTCTGGGATTAAATCTCAAATTATTTACTCAAGATCACACATGGCAAGTTAATCACAGAGTTGGAACCCTGATCTAATTCCTTTGGCATTGTTTTTATATCCTTTAATTACAAAAAGTATTAAAAAGTTATAGGAAAAAGTCCAAAAAGGCAGTTTTTACCCAAACATTTTCTGACAGTTCCACTCAAATTTCAGGAAACCTTCTGTAGCTAAGAACTGTCTACTTTACTTTTATACCTTAAAATTTCTTCTATTTCATAATTTGTTATTAATCACTATTTTCTGCTTTTTCCTCAGTTGGGTTCTTTGCTTTTGATTATCCCTTTTTCTTACTCTCCTGTGGCAGCAACCTCTGGCTCTAAAGACCTGAACTGTAAAGCAGAAGGCTCTAGAGCTCTTGAAAATGTTCTTTAGGGTCAAGAGAGAAGAAACTTTATGGGACTGCAGGTCTCTAAGTAGCTCTTTTTCTTTATCTCTATCATCCTTTATTTCAGGTATTAGGGATTATTGATACGGAGTTTTAAATTATTATATCTTAATGCTTCAGGTGGGTAGTAGTTATTTGAAAATTTGTTTCATAATGTTACAGTCACAATTAATGAAAAGTGGTTTTAACTCAGTAACAGTTGTGGCTGAACTGTTCTCCCCTCTTTTTTTAAGAACTACATAAGGATTACATTTTTTTTCCTACCTGTTAATTTCGGTGGATAGGTTCTTTAATAGTGCTTCAAGTGTCTGGATTGTGTTTCTGTATCTAGTAATCCCTCAAAGAAGGAAAGTTGTATAGTATCCTGAAATACTTCCCTTCCCCCCCTTTCCTGCTATCCCCTCATCCCCCAAGCAATTTTAATTAACTGTTCAGTGACAGATGGCAAAAAAGGCCTTATTTAAAGTGCTTCTGGTGGGCTGGGTTAGGGGTGAGTGGTTTGTACTGATCCTGTTGTAGAAGGGCCTAGCTTTTCCCCTCCCCCTTCTAGTTGAGCTATAATCCTGTTAGATGATCTTAAAATGCTATTGATTAATTCCCAGTGCTCTTAGAGGAATAAGCACAGGTTTTGGGTTTAAAACGCAAGAACCAATTCCCTTGAGCTCTGAATGCCTTTGCTTTGAGACCAAGGGAGTACCTTCCAACTTCTCCACCCAGTCTTCACTGAAAAGGAAAGTTAAGCCTTTTAACTTTTCCGTTTGCCTCTCCCCCCCCTTAGTCTAGTACTGCTGCCAGTTGCCATGGCAACGGGCTGGGACAGCTGCGCAGTGGCTCCCAGGCAGCTGGGTGGGGGCGGGGGAGCTGCCAGCCCGCCAAGCCCCAGACCTGGGAGGGGAGGCCCCTCCTGTTAGCCCAGAGGGAAAGAAAGAACTGGGGCGATCCGGTAGGTAAAGGAGGGAACCCCCATTCATCTTCTACCTTTGGGGTTCCTCTTCTGCATGAAGGTATAAAGGGAGATTTTCTTCTTTCCTCCCTCAAACTGAAGAACACATATGTAAATCCTTGTTTTTCCTCGTGAGGCAGGGGAGGCCATAGCCACAATGCTTAACTGCATGCATCTAACCCGGGGCTGGTTTTAACCCCAGCGCTCTGACCTAAACAGCTCAGCTCCCGGAAATTCCAAGGTGAGTGGGGGTGGGGGTGGGGTACTCTCCCTGGAATATGACATTTCCTGTCTCTAGTGAGGTTAGAGGCTGTTTTTATTTTAAATAAATAAGATTTTTTTTTTTTTCTTGAAGCTTAGGACTCTCTTCTAAATTCATGGAAAAAATATTTTGAAACTCCTGTCTACATTCTCCCCCTCCGTCCCCTTTTCCAAGTAAAGTACTTTAATAAAAACTTAAGTTTTTTTTACAGGGCAGTAGTGGATACAGACAGTATTTTGGGTGGGCAGACCTATTGCTAGTAGGTTCTAGAGATATGGTTTCCAACTAGATGTTCTTGGAATAATTCCTTAAATTTTGCTAACTTGAAGTAAATTGATAAATGCAACTTTTTATGTTACTTGACTTGAACACAGTTCTGAGATTAGTAGTGGTGGCCTTTCCTGTTCCTGGGAGTCGTCTTCTAGTCAGGATGGAAATATTTTTAGAGAGTGCTGAAAAAAATCCTTTAAGCTTACAGAAAAATAAAAATGGAGTTCAGCTAAGAAAACAATTCCTGCTACTCTATATTCCAGACTGTAGGCACCATTTAACATGGTTAAAGAAGAATTCTTAAAAATGATTATGGAGACGACAATGTGGGAATTTAAAAAAACTAGATTCTGCGTTGAGTACCCCCTGGTTGTGCATATTTCTGAGCTTAACTCAATTTCCATTTGTGTTGCCTTGCTTCAGCTTTCCTTGGGCCTATGAATGGTTCCTCTGTGCTTTGAGGCTTCATGTTGATGTGAGTTTGGGGCCAGACTTCTTTCTTTTTCCTCCTCTTCTTCCTTTGGCCCAAAGTCAACTCCAGTTAAGAGAGGTACCTCCTCAACTATTTGGATTAGTTGAGCCATGAGAATTACTGAACAATCCAGTAACTAATTTTTATTTTTTGGACTAAAATTTTTTTTCTCTCTCTGCCTCTCTCCCATCCCCAAGTGAAAAAGGTGGCTTAGTGTATCTGAGATGCCAGCCTTGCTTTTGTGAACTGATGGGTGCTCTGTAGGGACAAGCTCAGTTTGTTTAAGGGAGAGAGAGATATACCAAGTCCCTGAAGACAGTGGTAAAAGATACCTGAGCTTGCTAAGAGACTAGACAAGATTCTCTGGGCTGAGGTTACATTTTGGAGCTTTTTTTTTTTTTTTTTTAAGATTTTATTTATTTATTTGGGAGGGAACATAAGAGAAGCAGGGGGAGGGGCAGTCTACCTGCTGTGCAAGGAGCCTGACTACAAGAAGTCCTGGGATCATGACCTGAGCTGAAACCAACTGAGCCATCCAGGTGCCCCTCTTTTTTCGTTTTTATGAAGAACCTTATTCACTTCATAGGGAAAGGTTTTAATTCTATCACTGTTATTTTAACTAATAGTTTTCTGCATTTATTTGAGCTCCTGGCTTGTAAAACAGTTATAGAAGTACTCAGGAGTAATATACCACACCACTTGTCTTTGGAATCTGAAATTAGAGAAGTTACACAGTTGTGTCTATAATAATGATGTTGGCCTTGTGAGCTGATAAGAAAGTTGTGGTTGGGAAAGTGGTGATTGACCCATTTTTTGCTTATATTCTTAGGACTCCTCTAGAATGCATCAAGACCCAAGAGAAGGGTACATGGCAACTTTGTGTTATACCCCCTGCGTTCCATCAAGAAGAGACAAAGTTTTAACTTCTTGCATGGATTCTGACCATACTGTCCTTCCTATTTGCAGGAACCCGGTGGCCTTAGTCCTTCAGGTGGAACAGCTTGCGACATGGGAAAGAAAACCAAGCGGACAGCTGACAGTTCTTCTTCAGAGGATGAGGAGGAGTATGTCGTGGAGAAGGTGCTAGACAGGCGTGTAGTTAAGGGGCAAGTGGAATATCTACTGAAGTGGAAAGGCTTTTCTGAGTAAGTGCTTCTTTTAGGCCTTAGGACTCTGTAGAGGTGGACACCTTTTTTCCTTCCCCATGAGCCACTGCCGTCTTTGTCTTTTTCCCTCCTCACTTGCACTCCTCCTGAGAGTTTGAAGACGTAGCAATAAATTAAAGAGTCTCCTCTCCCTTGGAGCTGGTGTTTTAATGATAACGCTTTTGAGAGAGAGTATAATGAATTGGCTAGGTGCATAGACATGGAGCCAGATTGCCTAGGTCCAGATTTTGTTCCACCACTTGTGAGCTGGGTGACTTTGGTTTAGTTCCTTAATCTTTTTCCTCCTCAAAAAAACAGGAATAGGAAATGGTACTTGTCATAGGGATGTTGGGTATATGTAGAGCCTGACAGGTAAGCTTAATGTTAAGTATAAACTGTTACTGGAGCACCTGGCTGGCTCAGTCAGTATAGCATGTGACTCTTGATGTCCGGGTTGTGAGTTGGAGACCCACATTGGGTGGAGATTACTTAAAAACAAAATCTTTAAAAGCATAAACTTTTACTGTTAATATTCTTTTGCATATAACTAAGCTAAAATTGTATACATTTAAGCAGAAGTTGTTTATTCCATAGCCTATACCTCTCTAAAATGATCTTTGGATCTTACAAGTGACCTAGGATGAAGGACTCATCTTAATGAGAAACTTAAATCTGAGGCCACATTTTTTCCCCCTAGTATTTATTTTTTTAAGTTCAAATCTACAGCCGAGACAAAAGAAATTGAGTAAACACTGAGATACACACCACCTAGTTTCTGCAATCAACACTAAGATATTCTAGCTTTTTGTTTTTGTATTTGAAAACCTCAGAAACCCTTTTTTTAAAAGTCAGCTTTAAGAATGATACTGAGTATTGACTAGAATGTCTCTTAGGAAGTAACTGGCTTTATGCTGAAGTGCTAGAGGTGATTATTCTTTTTCCTTGGAGTAAATAGAACTAGACACATTGAAGCACAGAAGAGGTAATTTGAAAGGTGAAATCTGTGTAATCATTAGACATTTTGCCTCAATTTCTGATTAATTATCTTCCCAGGATGCCTGATAACAAAGAATGGATTTTCTAGAATCCTAGTGCAGTGGTAGAAACTGTTGTAGGCTTCTTGGAGTGGCTCTGCAATAGAAATATAATGCAAAGCATGTCTATAATTCTACATTTTTGTTGGCCACATTAAAGAAAAGTGAAATTAATTTTAATTTATCTAACACAGTATATCAAAGTGCTGTTTTAACATTAACCAATATAAAATTAAGATATCTTACTTTTTTTAATATCTTAAAAATCTCATGTATATTTTACATTTTATAGCACATCTCAGTTCATAGTAGTCACATTTCAAGTGTTCAGAAGCCACACAATATGTTAACATATTGAATATCACAGCTTTAAAGTATAGGACTTATTAAATGTAGTAAAAGGTTCAAGTGTTGATAGTACCTTTGGACAAAGGTCTGAATCAGGAGCCTTTGGAACATAAAGTTCTTTCATTACGGAAATCAACATTTCTCATTTGGAGCACTTTTGACATTTTAGATGGGATAGTCCATGCACTATAGGATGCTTAGCATCTCTAGCACACAGTGCTAAATATGGGTAGCACAGCAATCAGAATATGCCCTTTATATTCCAAAGAGGAATCGTATCACGGCATTCTTTAGAGATGAGAAATTACGAGTTTGAGAGACCTAGAAATAAGAATTTAAAATAACACCAAAAGGTTTTAAGGATGTTTATTGGGCCCATTGAATTACCATTGGAAGTTGTTGGTCATTTTGAAGGTACTTAGGACTATATCTGTATTTGAGTTACAGTAACTGGTAACTTACATTGATTAAAGAGGGAAAGAAAGTTTGGGGCAGATGAATTAAAAGCACTTGTCCTTACTTTCTCGGAAATGCCCGGGAATTCATTACAGACTGGAACAAATTTTGCCCCATTAGCATTGTCTGTAACTAAGTACCTGCTGATTGCTAGGCAGTGATCAGATTCTTCTACCTCATGTATTCTCTTTAATTCTCATAACAGCCTTTAGAGGTATTTTGAATGTACAGATGAGGAGGTTTAACAAAGCTATTTGCTGAAGATAGCATAACTGGTAAGTGCTGGCACAAGGATCTAGTATCAGATTACTTTGGCCCTAATTCCCAGGCTCTTTTAAAATTATACCATGCTATCTTTTGGGTAAAAATGGATTGATGTAAAAGCAGCCATACCAATATGGTAGGAAAAGAGATAATCCCATTATAGTACTGGCTTTCCTTATCATTTGAGACCCCGCCCTCCCAATGTCTGCTTGCTGCTTGCTTGCTTGTGTTTTACAGCGTTGGCAAGCCTCTTGCTTTTGGTGTCTTAATTTCTTCTGGGATAGTAAACTATATGGTTTATGGATTTGGGGGAAAGTTACTGTATGAGGTGGGTTTTTTTTTTTTTTTTTTTTTTGTCTTTTGCTGAAAGAAGAGCTATGAAGGCAAGCGTTTTCTAGTTTTAGCTCAGATTATTTCAGTATAAATTTTGTCTCATTCTCAAGCTCTTTTTGCAGAAAGTTTTAAATCTAGAGTAAATATCAGATTTTTCCATTCTACTTTTTATTTGAGTCAAGTTATTATGGTGTGTGTTCAAACCATGCCCATCTAAAGATACCTTGTTTAAAAAACAAAATTTTTAAAATGGATAGTGCATACATGAAATAATTTTTTCTCAAGTCTATGAAAGGATTGTAGAAACCATTTCTATGACATATTTTCAGATGTACTTTAATATAAATTAGTCCATTACCAAATAACCAAAAGAACTTTTGCCACTGGCTAGGACTGAAGAGCATCCCTGGTCTGATTTTTCCCATGTAGGTACATTTCATGCTTTGGTTGCATAAGTTTATGATGTAGTTGGTGGTTTGGTTTTCCAAACCCCGTGCCAGGAATAGACAACAACTTTGTGAATAATAACTGTTTTCCTCATAATAGGACTCCCTTGATCCAAGCTTAATTAGACTCGTTTATTCAGCCTGGGTTTTTTTAATTAATATGAAAACATATTTTGACTAGTAACAGTAGACTTGAATCCACAGCATTGAAGCCCCACTTCTGGGTCGTCTTTTTAACATTTTGCCTATATTCTAATGATTTAAGCCCTTACAACTACCTTTTTTCTTAATAATTACTTCCAATCCTCCAAAAATTTATTGACATTTTTTCAAAATATAAGTAACATGCTTAAGATAGTGAAAACTGGGAGTGCACAATTTATTATGTATTCTCTCCTCAGGATTTGCATAGATGATTATATGTATGAAATCACATTATTTTATAAAGCAGAATTCCTATTTTGAGTTTCAGAAAACTTGATTGAGGTGTAATTTACATACCATAAAATTCATTTGTTGAATTTTAGTAAATTCATTCAGTGAATTTTAGTAAATTCATAGAGTTGTCAACCATTATAATCCACATTCCAGTTTTAGAATATTTCCATAATTTCCCCAGATTCTCTTGAGCTCATCTGTATTTAATCCCAAACCCAACAAACCACTGGTCTGCTTTTTTCTCTAAATGTGTCTTTCTTACATTTCATATAAATGGAATCAGACAATATATGGTCTTTTGCATCTGGTTTTTAGCATGTTATTTTTGAGATTCTTTCATGTTGTGACATGTATTAATTAGTATTGTGCTCCCTTTTTTGCTGAATAGTATTCTCCTGTATAGATACACCACATTTATTCATCCATTCACAAGTTGATGGGCATTTGAATTGTTTTCTGTCTTTAGCTATTAAAATGCTGCTATAAGTACTTGTGTGCAAGTTTCTTTGTGGATATGTATTTTTTTCATTTCTCTTAGATAGATTCCTAAGATCAAATTTGTTCTCTCTTAAGTGTAAGGCTTATTTCTTTTTGCCTACTTGTCTTCTTTGAAAGAAAGCACTGGATTTTTCCCCCCTCATTCTTTTCCTCCCCCCCCCCCCCATTCTTTGTGCCCAGGGAGCACAATACTTGGGAACCCGAGAAAAATTTGGATTGTCCTGAGCTAATTTCTGAGTTTATGAAAAAGTATAAGAAGATGAAGGAGGGTGAAAATAACAAACCCAGGGAGAAATCAGAAAGTAACAAGAGGAAATCCAATTTCTCGAACAATGCTGATGATATCAAATCCAAAAAAAAGAGAGAGGTAAGCTTCTTTTCCCCTTTTTCCCACAAACATTTGTTTTGCCTCTTCCCCACCTCCCCAACCTCCTAAGCAATATCTTGGTGGTTTCTGTTCTAAGGGTGGCTTGCAAGGTAAATTGTTGAACAAAAGAGCTTCCAAGGAGGTACGTTGATTAACTGCAGCTCCCTCTCCTGGCTGATTGAGAAACATACTGTATATTCCACTGAATTGTAGTAGAGTGGCAAAATTAAATCCCTGTAAAACAGGTAACCACTTCCTGTCTTCTCCATAATAAATAGGCAAAGTTATCTTAGTGAGGGAGGGACTTGGTGAAGTTTTTAAGTGTAGAAAAGGGGCTTTAAAGTGTTTACTAATGGGACGCCTGGGTGGCTCAGCGGTTGAGCGTCTGCTTTTGGTCCAGGGCATGATCCTGGAATCCTGGGATCGAGTCCCACATTGGGCTCTCTGCAGGGAGCCTGCTTCTCCCTCTGCCTGTGTCTCTGCCTCTCTCTCTCTGTGTCTCATGAATAAATAAATACAATCTTTTTTAAATAAAAGTAAAAAATAAAATATTTACTAATTTTTTTTCTAATTTTTTTGTTTCAAAGATAGCACTTATTTTTAAACTTTAAAATTCTTTTTTAAATTGAAGTGAAATTCACATAGCATGCAATAAACCATTTCATTTTATTATTAAGGATTTATTTGAGAGAGAATGAGCACGTATGCATACATTGTTGGAGAAGGGCAGAGGGAGAAGGGAGAGAATCACAAGCAGACTCCGCTGAACAGGGAGCCTGACCTGGGGCTTGATCTCAAGACCCTGAGATCACAACCTGAGCTGAAACCAAGATGCTCAACTGACTGCGCCTAGACGCAATTAACCATTTTAAGGTGTACAGTTCAGTGGCATGTATATTCTCTTTTGAGTCTATTATTTCTACATACTCCAAATAATTTTCATCTTTTTTTTTTTTAGTTCAGTTTATTTTTTTTAAGATTTTATTTATTTATTCATGAGAGGCAGAAAGAGAGGCAGAGACATAGGCAGAGGGAGAAGCAGGCTCCCTACGGGGAACCTGATGTGGGACTTGATCCCTAGACCCAGGATCATGCCCTGAGCTGAAGGCAGATGCTCAACTGCTAAGCCACCCAGGCATCCCTATTGTTAAGTTTAAAACGTGTGTTTATGAAAGTTTGGTTTGATTTAGTTACTTTAATTCTTCTGATCTTTAGCTCTCAATCACTAGCATAAGCCCTGTTCCTGCTTCTCTTTTTTTCATGTGTATATTTTCCATCTGTACACACACACAGACACACATATTACCCACCCCCCCAGCTTCCAATCCTTTCATTTATTTCAAGGTTATGAAGCCTTTTGTGATGAAGGATGTATCATACCCTTAACATTTAATAAAATAAAAGCATAAGTCCACTTCAGAATTTTCTAGTGTCCCTACCATAAGCATCTCTATTTATCTTCATTCTACTTGATACCCATCTTTCTAGAACATTAGTTCTCAGCCCTAGCTGTACATTAGAATCGCTAGGGGTGGGTGAGGGGCTTAAAAAAAAAAAAAAAAAAAAAAGACCAAGTACCCAAGATACACCTCAGACTAGTTAAATTCAGACTTCTCTGGGTTGGACCCTAGACATCAGTATTTTAAAAGACTTACACAAGTGATAGAGAAAATGGGAGATCAGCTTTCCAAAAAGAATTGAAATAAGAGTGAAAGATTGGAGGCTAAAAGTGAAAGTGCACTCTAGGTTTGTGTCTATCTCTTTATTTGCTTCCCTGGTTAATTTTATTTTTTGCAACCATATTTTTAAAACTACTTTGTTTTGGTGAGGTATGTATATCATTATGATATACTGTACTGATAAGGAATTTGAGAATGCCTTCTCTTCTCTAAGGAGCTAAGACCTGGTTTGCTCTTTCTTTTTTATTAGTCCTTTGTATTCTGGCTTTTGTTGTTTGATTCATTTTCTAGCTAAGTAAAGAGACCAAAAAACAGCACAGCAGAAGACTTGGGACTAGCCATTTGTGACATACGTTGTGTATTTCCTCAACCTAGGGTTTCTCTCCTTTCAAAAAGGAGCAGTCTGGCTTAGACCTACTGGCCGGCATAGAGAGTTTCTTTCCTGGGCCAGGTTCTGATGCTGCTGACCTTGAAAACAACCCCCACACGTCCCTTGTAATGTTCATCTAGGGTCCCTGACAGCATTCTCAGCAGTGCTGGCGGCTGTCAGGTAGGCAGCCAGGAAGATAGGTGATTGTATGTTTTAAAGGTACAGGAGGGGATTGCGTTTCTTTCTTTAGACCACTGCAGAAGAAATTTGTTAGTCGGCATTATGCCTGATTTAAGATTACTGCCTGTGTGATGATTTTAGCATTTTCCTCGCCTCGGCTCCTTTTCAGCAGCTTGAACATTTTTCTTCCCTTCCCTCTCTATGTGGCAAACTGTTTTCAGCCGCCAGCTATGATTTACAACTCAGTTTGTGTGCCAGCATTCCAGCTGTGAGCAGCTGTGTGCACATCTGGGAACCTCCTCCCCTTAAGCGCCCCCAAAAGAGGCAGTGTTTTTAAGTCAGTATCTCCCCTGATCCGTGCATGGAATTTCCTTCCCAGTGTTGGTTCTGGTATCTTTGGGGACCACCTGGATCCTGAATACTTTGTATCTCTCTCTCTCAAAAAAAAAGGGCAGAGTAAATGTCAGATCAAAGAGATTTTATTATGAAAATCGGACATCAGAGATCTAGTTCATTTGGGCAGTCTTTTTAAATCTTTTTTATGTTACCACTAGATAAGCTTGCATTATCTTCCATAATAAGGTTTTTAAAATTACCTGGTTTGTCTAAAATTTCACTGTTTTGCTCTCATCAGTGCCATCACACCTGAATAGGACTCTGTGCTCCTTGTCTTGATTGCATGATTGCATTTTGACCAAGTTTGAATAATCTAGAAAATTACTGGTTTGTTTTAAATCACTCTCCAGTTCTGTTTTCTAGTGCTAACAGCTCATGCATATCAGGAGGGGTTAGGCACAGACCAGGGCCTCTTCTCCAAGTGTGTGGGTATTGTGCAGTATGTGAGCTCTGAAAGAGATTTGCTATTTTATGGTACTGCCTTGAATCATTCTTATCTCTGTTCTTTCATAAATATAAACGACTGTGAAAAATATTAAAAATACTGGTCAGTGTTAAGGTAGACTAAATGTCTAAAAAAATTAAGATGGAGAAGCGGTACGTTTGAGTTTATAAAATGAAAAAGGGTTTAGTTCGGGTAAGCATGGACTTGTTTATCATCTCGGAAGCAACAATTGAGAAGTAGTCAATTCATAATATCAAGGAGATTAGATTAGAAGGTTAGATGAGTTCCTAGGTGATGCCTCCAGAATATCTTAAGGGATATGAAAGAGTTTTAGGGGCTGCTTGTAATCCTGTGAAAGTGTAGTAGAAGGACAACTGCATCTAACAAAAATACTTCTTGGCGTCATTGTCACTGGCTGGCCCAGTATTGTATTTCTTAAGTTCTAAGAATTCTTTGAATTTGTGACAAAAATGAACTTAGGTTGGGCTTTGTTGAGCTGTGAAACTTTTTTTTTTTTAACTCTTCTCCAGACTGTAACCTTTTCTTTATCTTCTATTTATAGCAGAGCAATGATATCGCTCGGGGCTTTGAGAGAGGACTGGAACCAGAAAAGATCATTGGGGCGACAGATTCCTGTGGTGATTTAATGTTCCTAATGAAATGGTGAGAGAGATTGGGCTTCACTGTATAGTTGTGTTTCTTTGCCAGTGGCTTGAATTTGTATAGAAGATAGGGAAGGAAGGCAGAGTATATCCCGACTAAGAATTTTGATTGTCAAGAATCTTTGGTTTATATCACCCATTAGTATTAATGGAAATTATGGTTGGGAGTGGATTTAAGACATTCTCAAGCCTTGGTATTAAGCCAAATTATTTTAGCCCAAATACCTAAGGTAGCTTTGAGGTAGGAAACGTATAGACATGACCTAACCATTTATTTACACAGTTCTGAATCATTTACCGTTAGACCATGAGCCTGTGGCCATGAGATAGGAGTTGAGTGAGGCTTTCTGGCATCACTAAGGATCAAAACAACTGAATAATGTCTAAAAGCGAAAAATCATCTCAACAGAGAGCATTTACTAATACTAGCCAAAGCGTAAATAAGCGTAAGTTATTTCATCCGGTGGAGGGAGTGTCTCTTAGAGGAAAGTGTAGTTACTTCCCCTCAATTTGGTTTCGTAAAGACAGGGTGATTTATGGTGTGGCCCTCACTACCTCTCTGTTTCCAGTGTTCTGGGCTTGTGATTTAAGTTTGGTTTCTAAAGAGAGGCTTCATGCTGCATTGCCACTGAGGAAGCTTATTTACCTTGAAGTTGTAGAATCAAAAGGTTTAATATTTTATCTGATCGAAATTTTGCTGGTAAATTACCCAGAAGCCTAGATTTGAAGAATCATTATACTCTGTCAGAAGTAAGGAACTGTATTGACTATTTTCCCCCACTCAGCCATATGTGTTGCATATGATTTATAATCATACATTAACTAGCTTTTTTTTCCACCACAGTCCAAATTTGAGTGTCTGCTCTGAGCTGTGTGTTTTCCCCTCCTTTCCTCACCCATAATACTTTCTCCATTTGGAATGCTGGTTAAGGGACTTGCTAGATTTTTATTTATGTATGTATGTATGTATGTTTTATTTATTCACAAGAGACACAGGGAGAGGCAGAGACGCAGGCAGAGGGAGAAGCAGGCTCCATGCAGGGAGCCCGATGTGGGACTCGATCCCAGGACTCTGGGATCACTCCCTGGACTGAAGGCAGGCGCTAAACCACTGAGCCACCCAGGGCTAGAATTTTATTTATACACGTTGGTAGAGCTCTTGTAACTTGGACAATTGAAATTTGCAGCTAATTCCTACATTTCATTTTAGTGACTGGATTTTACATTCTCTTATTGTTCCTTATATAAGTACTATTGCAGACTTAAATTTCTGTTTTCTTACTATTCTAGTCCATAGTTCTCACCAAAAGGATAGTGAGTGTTTAAAAGGCCACAAGATGAGAAAGGTTAACCCTTTCACTGAGATGATCCAGAAACTGTATTGATCATTCTGTGCATAATCAATAGGACTGAATGTAGATTTGATCATGTTCACTCAATACATATAAATCAAAATTATAGGAGCAAAATTTATATAACTTCATTTTCAGCCTTTTGATTAAGCCTGCTATGTTTTCCATCTAAGTTCTAGCTGAAGACTTCCGCTTCTGTCTGATGTAGCAGCAGTTAAATGATACTCACTGATAATTTATTTACTTGAATTTCTCCTTGAAAGTACGGAGCTGTTAGGGTTGTCCTCACCTTGAAATCGAGATGGAGAGGAAATCAAGTTGGTTAAATCCATATAATATAAACCTTGGTGTATTTATTTTTAATATTTTATTTATTCATGAAAGACACACAGAAGGAGAGGCAGAGACACAGGCAGAGGGAGAAGCAGGCTCCACGCAGGGAGCCTGATGTGGGACTCAATCCCCTGCCTCCAGGATCACGCCCTGGGCCGAAGGCAGGTGCTAAACCGCTCAGCCACCCAGGGATCCCCTAAGCCTTGGTTTAGATAGATTCTCTCTCGCTCTTACTTCCTCTCCTTCTAAGTCTCATATTTTCTCTCTCCAGGAAAGACACAGATGAAGCAGACCTGGTTCTTGCAAAAGAAGCTAATGTAAAATGTCCACAGATTGTGATAGCATTTTATGAAGAGAGACTGACATGGCATGCATATCCTGAGGATGCGGAAAACAAAGAGAAAGAAACAGCAAAGAGCTAAAGGAGGGGGTGGTCTCTGTCATTTCTCTTTGTATATAATACATTCACCTCCCTGCCTCCTCTTCCTTCTGCCCACCCCCTTCTATCCTAAACATATCCATAAAAAATGTGCTTATCACTGTGCTCCACAGGAGAAATGTTGGTATTGGTTCTCTTGTAACATAACTGATGGTCTGATTCATGATAAGTGTCTCTCTGTGAAGACCAGGCATTTACATACTGTGTGTAATTCCCACACTTTTTTCCTTTGCCCTGATCTCTTCCTTCTGCTCCCTTGTGACCTCAAGATGAGTTTTAACTTTTTAATCACCTTAGAGTCTTGATCTTTTCAGGGTTGGTTCCTTTTTAGATTGGGGGATTTTGTTGTAATGATGATGAATTTTGGTTTCTTGCTTTGGTTCTTAGAACATGTTGATGACCAGTTAGCTTTTGTTTTGAGATGTTGGGATGGAAAAGATGTTCCCATCTTTTAAAAAAGCCAATAGCAACTGCCTACCTGTTGGGGCTTTCCCAACCTCATTCAGCTCTACCCAGTAGAATACAGGGTTCCTGGTGTGGTCCTCTGGGCCACCCTCTGTTGTTTATCCCCACTCATCCTCCCAGAATAGCTCCATCCCTTGGAGGACTTGAAATTTTACACTCATATTTGTTAAGGCGCTCTTAGCCCCAGGACTTTTGGCCTTGTTTGTTAGCAATCCCTGATTCTGCTTCTGCAAGGTGGTATAGTCTGTCATAAAATGACAAGATTATGAACTGCGGAGATTTTTTAGCTATTTGTACATGAGGATGATGGGGTAGGATACAGTTGTCTTTATGATCACATATGGTATATATGAATTTTTTCTTTCCATCCCTCACATTTGGACTCTATATTTATGTAGGTGTGAGTGACTGCCTGGTGCTTGCTTGTGCCAAGGTGCTAGGCACCCTCCTGCCCTGCCAGCTTTTGTGGCCTCCCAAAGCATTCCTGGTACCAAAGAGGCTTCAGACCTGACCCTCACTTCTCAGTGGACCCAAGTTTCCCCTCCATGCCATTATTTTCAGTGGGGAATTCTTGGAGGGGAGCCCTTGGCCACAGTATCAATTTTAAGTATTCATAGCATTTATAGTCATAAATTTTCTGCTTTGTTGACGCCTGGATTTGCCACCAAGAGTCTCCAAAGTATTATTGCTCTTCCCTTTTTCCACCCTCAAACTCACAGTTGTATTTTATTTTTCAAAATACATTTTTGTGGAAGACTATCACCTCAGAGAGACAGGCCCTGGCATTAGCATGTTGACACAACCTTTTGTCCCTATTCAGAATATTTCCCTTTGGCTTTCTCCTGCTTTGCCATTGTATTGAGAGATCATTATCTGATCTTCTGTTTCCATCCGTGACCCCAAGAAATGCCCTACTTCTCTTTAGCCATTTCCTTTTAGTTGAGGGGGTGCTAGAGAATCAAGACTAAAAAGTAAGGAAATAGCAGGGTCATGAGCCTCTGTGTCCCGGTCCAAAGCTGAGGAATTAAGAATAAATGCTTGAAATAGCCTTAACTCTAGAGTTCACTAGCCACTTAGGTGGTTTTTGTTGTGCTTTTGATTTTTAAAACATATAGCTGTCTGGCCAGGAGCATTCAACTATTTCTAGATTATTCAGAGTAATCAGGAGAATGGATAGATTGCTCCAGTCCACAGATGAGCTGAATAATATGCAAATCATATACCCATTCATAGCATTTGTTACCATTGCTTTCCTGCTCAGCTGCTGATTGAATTCTGTGTGCTTGTATAAATTATGTCAAAAATTATACTGCACAGTTGAGAAGACAGCTGTTGCTGCAGTGACATGACAGACTGGAACAATGAAGCTTTTGGTTTAAGTCATCCAGGAAAATCCTTCTGAATGGTAATGTGATTGGGTGAGAACTCCTAACCCATACCTCAAGTGGGTAGGAGTTTTTATCTCTTTCTTTACTCTGGAAGAATTCAAGGCCTAGATAATTGACAGTTGATTAGTACTTAATCTGATGGGCATCTGAAAGAAAGAAAGGATGGTCAGGAAACGGATTTGTCATACAAGTAGCCAAGGATATAATTAGGGTAGACAAGAATAAGTCAGAAGTAGGCCAGAGCCCCTGAGGAGGGGATCTGGGCCTGTTGATTTGCAGGTGGAGAAAATGACAGCTTATCCATGGAGCCGGTGTGTGTCTCCCAGGAGCAGTGGGCCTATAAACTACAGTGAGACTATTTTTCAGACCAAAATCAACATGTGGACAAAGAACACAAAAGAATTAGTTTATGCTGAGATTGGTTCTGAGAAACCTGGGGCACGTGGTTGCCATGGTTATAGGTGATATATAAGACATTTATCAAAATCTGATTTTTAACAAAGGAATTACCATCTACTACTCATCAGCTGTTTAATACCTTACTCTTCACTCCATCTTTTCTGTTCACAGTATTGAATCATGGTCTTGTACTGAATGCTGCCAGAACAATTGTTGTTTTCTCCCTGCCTACCCACATTCTATAGGAATTCCTACATTCTATAGGAATGTAGGGAGCCAGAGGCCAGAATTCTGACTTGAGCCCTCAGCAAAAGGAAACCACATACTGGCCTGTGCCTCTGGCATTTGTTAGTGCTGAGTAGCTATCCTGGCCCTTGCAGAATTGCAGCCTCAGAAGGAAACCTATTTTCATGGGGCTTTCTCCTCAGAAGAGTTAGTAGCCCTGGGCTAAATAAGCACTCCTAAACATCTAGGTCTCCGGTGCTCAAGCATGCTTTTTTCCCTGTTTTTACTTAGTCTTCTTTCAAAACATCTTTCTAATGCTGAATTTCTTTTAGTAATCCCCATTCAAGGATCTCACTTTCCACCGTAGGTAACAGTAGGTAACAGAGCCCTGCCCGGCAAAGTTGACCAAGGTCAGTGTAGCTGCTTTTCTGAGCTCTGCACTGGGCCAAAGCCCTCATGTTAGGATTAGCTGTTAGGAACATCAGCCTTGATGGAAGCACCTGTTTTTAACCTGGAGAGAGCCATATCATTTTTCCTCCCACAGTCCGGTTTTGGTCTGTTCAAGGAAGCGCTTGGGCCTCTGGTGTTCCTTAATATGAATCTAGGCGGTCCTTGGCTGTCCCCCAGCCATGGCCGTGTACTGCTTTTTGTTGTTGATGAAAGGTTAGTCCTGTTTCCGTAGCTAGGGCAGTTAGGTTCTTCTTAACTCTCTTTGTTCCTGTTCTGTAGCTGTCCTGCAGTCCATTATCCTTCTGTTCAGGTCAGAGCCTAGGGCTTTTGGGAAGGTGCTTGGGATTTTCATCTTGTGATTTTGTTGGATCTGTGTTTGGTCCAGCTCACCTAAGGTACAGTAAGGGGTCAGAGGGATCTATCTTGTGTCTGGGCTGGGGAGCAGTTGTCTTTGCCCTCAGGATTTGAGTTTGAGGACCTAAAATAAAATACTGCTTTCCAATGACATGAGAACCACAAGCATGGTTAAGTCATTAGATTAGAAATGTGGAAGTTATTCCTCACAAATGAGGTCAAAGGAAAAGCTCATTTTGCATCCATACTTCTATCCTTTTGGTTTAGGTTTTTGGATTAAAAGTTATAGTGTGGAAGTCTGTACCTTTGTAATCAGACTGCCAAGCAAGCCTACCTGTGGCAAGGTGGAAAGAGGAATGGTTTGGATCCAGTGTATTCTAGTTTCATGCTGGCTTTATCACTAATCATAAAAGTTATATTTTCAAAAACAGATGTCACCAGCCTTGCACCCAGGGGTACATGATATGCTCAGAATTCAGTGTTCTCATCCAATTAATAGTAGTGGATTTATATTGAGCTGTGCATGTTCCAACCATACTAGTGTGCAGCAGCACTCATTTTATTCCACAAGCATTTTTTTTGGCCTTAGGGGTACACGGTTCAAGAAGATACACTCTTCTGATTTCAAAGAACTTTCATACTGTTGTGGGATGAACTGAGTGTTAATAGTGCAATGTAATAAGTGCTACAAATAGGTACACATTTTTGATTTGGGGACAGTAGGTGGGTGATGGTTCATAGGGGGATAGACCTGTGACCTTGGATGAACTTAGCTAACTGGCCATAGGTGGACTACAACGAGGGCTTGTTTTATTCCAGAAAATAAGGATAGCTGAAGGTTGGTTAGCCTTGCTGTTGCTGAGAGAGAAAACAACAGGTGAGTGTGGATTGAGAAGCCCCTCGTGTTGATCCCTGTTTTGGGCTCTTTGCCAAAGTACTTATGGTCTAGTTAATCCTTGCTTGTGGAATGTATTATCTATGTTGCAGACCCACCTTTGTGTTGTTACATTACTATGGGTTCTGTGACGTTTATTCCTCACGGACATTTTATCAGAGTCGCTCACACCTTTTTCAGTTTCTCATCACTTTTGGAAGAATTATCGTGAGGTTGGCTTTAAGTTTAAAACAAGGACATACTTTTCAATGACGAGCGGTTTACTAAAAAGAAGGCGTCGGGCACACCTGTTAACACATGAGTGTCTACTGTGTGCAGTGTAGTTTTATTCAACACTGCAGCATGGTGATTTCTAAGGAGACGTGTCAGTTATGTGGAAACCTCTCTAGGAAGCGCACATACCTGGAGTTGCAGATTTAATCAATCTAAGGAAGTCTAGGGTGAGGCCTTAGCCCTGCTAAGTAAGAAACGGTCTAAGAAATGTCTTAATTCTGAACTGTGTAACTACAAGAAAAAGGTACTTTTCTCTGTCTGGATCATTGAGAGTTGACTAACTTCGGAAGTCAGAATTCCCAGGAATGAGTAAGTGTTCTGGAAAATTGAAATGTGAAGGTTCTTTGGATAGCTTCATAAAAATAATTCTAATTTCTTTGTGCTTGCGCTGGATTTCTTGAATTTTAAACTACCTCATCTTGTCTTTTTAGAAGTTACTTCGGCTTGTCATTGCCACTCTCACATCATGCTTGACTTTGATTGTTTTCTAACATGGAATTTTTTTCTATGCCTTGACAGCATGTTCTCTTCTCATCCTGATCCTCATCATCTCATATTGTTCTTCCGTCAGAGAACTGTTTTAAAATAGTTAGAAATCTTGGCTTACGGGAAGTGGTCCTCCAATGCTATTTGTCTCTGGGATCAGTAGGAAAGAGTTAAAACAAGGTGGTGAGGGCAGGGGACAGAACCTGCACTGGAGGCAGCTGAGGAGGGAAGAGCCATTAATTAAGACAATTTCCAAGTCAACTGATTGTGATCATTAATGTCACAATAGATCAAAACCTAATTATCACAGCCTAGGTAAGAGCCATCAGTATTAATCGGAAAATCTAATAGGAAACTATTATCAAGAAATTAGGCTAAATTGAATGCAGTGAACTTTTTATCTTGCCATTCTGTTTGTGTGTGTGAGAGCGGGCGAGCGATGTCCCTTGGCATTGGCAGGTGTGACCCTCATAGTTGATCCTAGGTGCCGGTGGCCAGTTCATCACAGTTTTTGAGGAATTCCAAACAGACTAAACTGTCATTTTAATGTCTTGAACATTATCATCACCTGGGCTTGTCCAGTGTGATCAGCAATCAATGGAAAAAGGTTAATATTTAGGTCTTGGTGATGGTTGGTCCTTCCTGGAATGAGAGCATCCCTGGTGGACATTATACCGTGTGTATTGGTAGATCATTCTTTGAGCTTCTGATGTATGGAGAGTCCTGCTGCTCTGGCTATTGCAAGGGGGTGCAGAGGGAAAAGAGGGGCATTCTGCCTGGAGAGTCTTCAAGGAGACCCAAGAAGATAGAGTTCAGTCATGTCACAGCACTTTTAAAGTCTGTGTTTTACAGTTTCTAGTAGCTTTAGAATTTGATTCTAAACTAGGGCTGACTGTGGTTTTAGTTTTTTTCCTCTAGTTTTAGGATAAGGGTCATAATGATTACCACCAGAATCCAGTTGTAAGTCCAGAGAGGGGGGAAGGTTTTCTTTCTTTCAAGCTTTCATCAAAGAGTTACGCTCCTGTCAGGGTATTATTGAATATTACAAGAGTCTTACAGCTAGTCCTAGAGAACACTTCATTCCCCTCTCTGAATGGAAAACGAGGGGTCACCATTTATATCCTTAATCTCGAGAGCCATTCATGAGGATCCTGGCAACTCCTGAAGTTAGACTGGTGCAGAATGGTTGGAAAGATGCTGCCTTGTGGGCATTGAGGGGAGGGATGAGCGGCAGCAGGAGGGGGCTGCGTCCTGCCACCTGGCCTGGCTTAGCCTGGGGAGAGTGCCTCCCATTGGTGTCACTGCTGCTGCTAGGCCTGCGCCCCCTCCCCCGGCCTTGCGACTCAGGACACCACCGAGACTGGCCCTGGGGATAGGGTTCTTGCATTCTTGTTCGAATGAGGTCTTTTTCTTGGGTTTTAGGATTTAGGGATAGGGGTTACTCAGTATAGAACTTTCACCTCTTTAAGAGAAAGTGTGTATTTCTTTACAAAAGAATCATGCCCTTAATGCTTAAAATGTAATTTTATTTGCAAAACATCACTAACACATGACTTTCAGAAGCAGTTTGTGTCTCCAAGGTTCATTGCATTATGCCCGATAAACAATAGGCCCTCTGTTAATAGTTGTGGGTTGGCTAAATTCATCTAGTTTGCAGAGTGAAGTGTACCTGCTGACTTCCTTTTGCAAGCAAATGCGCTCTTAAGAGGTAAGGTGCCCTAGGGAGTGAAACAAGATGTGAGTGGATGCTGACTGTGTGTGCCAACCTCCTCAACTGGTTCATAATTGCTGACCTTGGGCAAGTCACTCCTTTCAATGCCTCAGTTCCCCATCTGTCAAATGGGGTTAATGATACTGACCTACCTCACAGGGGTGTTGTGAGGCATTGCAAATCAAAGTTGGTAGAACACTTTAGGGTCCTCGATGGAGGATGCCTTGAGCCGAAGTCTAAAGTCTAGGCCTGACATAGGCTTCAGTCCTCACTGAGCTGTCCCAAGGTTGGAACTACTAGTGACCTCGGCAAGTTCTCTGCCCCCCACCCCTCCTCAAAGCTGCTAGTTCAGATGTTGACAGTGTTTTTGTGAATGTTGGAGTCTTAATAGTCCAGACGTAGGATGTTATGGGGGGAAGGCACTTAGTATTTTCTATGTCTTGCATCCACAAAGAGAGGCTGTCTCAGACCCAGGAGCATTGGATTAGGGAACTATGAGGCAGGGATGCTACTGCTTGTTTCTCTCTGCAGGTTGGGAATTAAGGTCCCATTCCCCAAGGGATTGGGACAGACTCCAGCTGTCTCGGGAGCAAAGTGAACACAGTGGGCTTAATTTATATCCTTGCTTTTATCGCGCGCCCCCCCCCAACTGAGTCACCGCACCCCCTCTTGCCTCCCTACAGGAACCAGCTGGTTCAATAAACATAACCACTTTCCCCGTCCCCTACCAAAAAAAGAGCCATCTTGGGAAAAAAAAATTTTTTTAGAGATATGTTTAACACTCTTCAAGCTTCATCTGACTTTACTGTACTCATTTGTCATCTTTTTCTGTGTCCACAGTCTGAACCTGACTTTGACCTGTTTTCCCTCCAGTTTGGGAAAACTTTGGACACGATTTCTATTTGCCCAGATGTGGGCTTAGCCAGCTCCTCTTCCCAACAGGGCTCTTTGTCCTTTCCCTCTCCTTGGCCCTAGACGTGTAACCCATGGAAAAGCACAAGGTTCTGGCCCCTTGCTGTGGTCACATTCCGGTTCTCCGTGCTTTGTGGACTTTGCTCTATTCACCCAGCTCGGGCAGCGCCAGGTGGTCCTGTGGAGTTGTGGGGGATGGAGAGAGCAGTCTGCCTCCTGCCAGGTAGCCAGGAGTTGACTCACCCGTGGCCCGGCAGCTCTGCCGCCCTGTCCCACAGGATGGGACGTGAAGGACTCAAGAGGCTGGGCTCTCCACACTGTCTCATCCTGTGTAGGAAAACACATCACACTTGGTAGCCAGATTTCTAAGTGGAAAAATGGGAAATTGAATTCTCTATGGACCTTTTGGTTTGTGGGGGAGTTTTGGTTGTGTTTCTTGGTTTTAGTTCAGCCAAACATGTCGGCTTTTCATTTTTTTATTTTTTTAGGATAAGTGATATATATATGTTCGCCTTTTAAATGTAAATGTTTAAAAGTAGGCAATTTATGTGTTTCCACAACTGACATTGATGCAGACCTCATTCTCTCCCCCTCTTCCACCCTCCTCTTTTCCCTCTTTTCATACTCTTGTATTGGTTCTAATAAATGGTTGCTTTTCAAATATGGATCCTGAGTGGTGGTTTGAAGATCTGGGTCTGACACTCTTCCTTAATTTGGTCCCTGGAATGTCAGCCAGTTGTCACACATGCCTTTCTGAAAGAAAAGAGCAGCGAGCCTTCCAGAACAAGGGCTTTTTTTCTAACAGTTGCTGGTCTCTGATTTGCCACGGGGTGGCGCAGGCCTAGGGAATAAGACCCCACGTATCCTGTTCCCTACTCCATTCCCTTAACCTGTTCAGACTGTGCCTTCCTGGTCTCTGCACTCCTCTCTGCTGCCAGTGGCTCAGAGAATAAATATTAGCCTTCAGCAACCCAGGGACCCAGAAGAGTCAGCCCCTGGTTATTAGAATTTGCAGAAAACCACATTGACAATCTAAATCAGGCTTAAAAATCCCAATATATGTGGGCTTGCAAATACGGCTTTTTTATTATCTTTAACAATTTGCTTCACAAATACCAGAGAAACCATGTCTTGGACGACCTGATGATTGTGGGTCAGGAACATGGTGTGTCTCGGGGTTGCGGGGGGAGCAATTGGAAGCTGGATGAGGAGGGAAACGTGTAAATTTATTAATTAATTAAAAAGCCTGGTGCAGTTTTGAATCTAGTGGAGACAGAAACTCAGAGAAGAGCAGCGAGGAAGGCAGAGGCGCCGAGAGCCCAGACCTCCTCCCGCGGATCGATAACACCCCGAAGGCCGAGCCCTCTTTTCCACATCTCTTATCTGCAATTCTCCCTTCTTCTTTTCCCTTCTTGCTGCTGAGTTATAGGGTCTCCCCAGCCTAATCTCGTAAAGTCTTATGAAGACATCTGTAGGTTGGCTGGTTTAATGGTCCATGACCCCATAAACATGGGACAGGAGAGCCATTTGGTCCACTTCAGAGCCAGCCCCTTCTGGACATTATTTATTTCCCCCGCTGAAGCCTGGGACCGCTTGCCCCTTCCTTCCCTTCCCCGGTTCTCACCCTCACGCCACCTCGTCTCCGCCTCGGGCCTGCGCAAGGCCAGGCGCCGGGGTTTGACCCCCGCACTGCCGCCCCTGAACGACGGTGCCGTGGGTTTTGTTGCCCTCCGGTGTGTCGGGGGCTCGCGTGCATGGCCCTCGTCAGATGAGCTCATCGCCGCTCCCGAGCCAGGAGTGGCGATGCTGCCTCTGCTGCGCGTCCGAGCCGGGCTGTTGCCTCCCCTTTTGTCTCCGCCTAAGGGCCTCGGAGCTGCAGAGGAGCTGGTGCCATCAGTGCAGCATGGACAGCCTGGGGGAAGCGGGGGGGCCCGGTGTGGGGGTTCGGTGGCTTGCCGGCAAGCAGCCTGCACCTGGGGGGAAGCAGGAGCCCTGGTGTTGAGGGCTGCTGCCCGCGGGCGTGTGCAGAGGGGGGCCCAGGACACCCCAAGCTGCCCCAAGCCTGAGGGCGACCGTCGAGGAGCGTGGGGCAGAGCTGGGGTCCTCTGCTACTCTGCGGGGTTGGGGGAGGTGAAGCCGGTGAGAACCTCGCGGAGCCTCCCGCTTCCCGCTCAAGGTTGGGGCGGCTGAGGGCGGCTGAGGGCGCGCGGGGAAGGGCCTGGCCCTGGGCTCCTCGGCCTTTGTTTCCTCTGCCTCCTGCCTCCTGCCTCCCCCACCCCCTCTGCAGCTGGAACATCTTGCTTTCCAGGTGCCAGCTCCCTCCTCTCTCAGCTTCTGTCTTTATTTGTGTGTCTGTATTTTTTATGGTTTCTCCCCTTTGTCTACTATATCGTTTTTTTTTCTCTTTCTTTGTCTTTTTTCTTCTCATTTCTGGTCCCTCCACCCCATGTTCTCTCCACCCCCTTTAAATTTCATAAGCAGCCTCAATTTGGACATTTAATTTCAACCCCATCAAATTATTATCTTTCTTGCAACAACCTGGGACTCTTTACGAGCTCTTTCTACCCCATGCCACCTCAGGAAACAGGTGCGTCTCTTTCTGTGTGTAGCGTGATGCTCCCTCCCAGATGGGGAGAGGCGATGCCTCCTGCCTTTTCTCAGCAAAGCCTTGTGTGATCATTTGGTTGTGAGCCAGGGAGAGAGGAAGAGAGGCTGAGAATTGTGCTGGCTGATAAATCTGGGGGCTGCTGAGATAAAAGGCTTGGGGTTATCATTGCACCCCTCCTTTCTTCCCCCTTCCTGGGGCTGCTGTCTTCTGGGAAGGAGCTGGCGGTGAGCTGGGGGATGGGCCCCAGCTGCCGCGGCTGCAGCGAGGAAATTCTGCGGCTGTGTCTGCAGAGGGCGGGGGTGCAGGTGAGCTCTGCAGCGCGGGGGGAGGGCGGTGAACTGAAGCCCTGGCCTGCGCTGCGGAAGCGCTGGACGCCCGCGCCTTCCTGCAGTTCCCGCAGCGCGGTGCCTCCCTACGGCCTGGGCGGCCTGGGCGGCCTGGGCCCGTTCCCCGCGCCCGCGAGCCCTCTGCTGCCTCGAGGTCAACTCCCGGGACGGGCCTGACTCTGCCCCTCTGCCGCGCACCCCACTCATCCGGTCCCCCCAGCGCCTCTAGTTGAGTCTATGTGCTCGAGGAGCTGGGAGGTGGAGGGACCGAGCCGCGGGGATGCTCCCAGCAGAGGGCAAGGCCGGCCTACCTGCTGCTGGCAGGTGCTGCCCAGGACGGGGGAATCTCTTCCGCTTTGAGACCCAGACACAGAGGATGCTCCCTCTTTCCATCTTTTCTCTGCCCCTTCCTGCCTCTTTTTCTCCTGTTGGTGTCCTTTCTCAGTCCCTTTTCCCCTTATTTTCTCTCCCCATTTTTATGTCCATGTTTCTAGGAGTAGGCAGCTAATAAGAGGGCTCATGGGAAGGAATGGAGAGGGAAAGGAGAGTACAGGTGTTTTTTCCCTCCTTCCCTTTCCGTTCTTGGGGGTGGGAGCGTCTCTCCACCCTGGCCCTCCAGATCGGTCTCAGCAGTGATGTCTACAACAGGGAGGGACTCCTGAACGGGGGCCCAAAAAAACAGCTTCTGTTTTCAATTGGGTTCTTCGTGATTTTGTCTATCAGAGAGAGCCTTGTCGTCCCCACAAAAGCAGAGTCAGTTCTCCGTGGTATTTTTCTGGTAAAAATAATTAAGATGATCCCGTTGGATAATCTCATAACCCTCCTTGAGGCGATTGGAGTCTGGGGTGTTACTGTCCAGCTAAACCAATTGCATCCTTATTTCTGTCCGAATTTGTTGCTCCCTTTCAGCATAGGAAGAAAAACTCCTTTCTTGGGCGTGGGCGGTGGGGGGGGGTCTCTTGTTGCCCCATTCATCCACCAAAGGGATCGCGAGGCAGGCAGGAACCATTTCCCGGTTTTCCCTCCTCCGCCCCTGAAGGGCAGGCCCAGCCTGCTGATGGAGGGAGGCGAGGAGCGGGCTCGGGTGTATTATCCCCACCTTGCTTTTCTCTCTCAAAGCAGAGAAGAGGGTTTCCAGTTTGGGTTAAGGCGCGGGGTCAGGTGTGGCTGGGGAGGACAGTTGGAGAGAGGACGTGGAAGGAGGAGGTACGAGGTCGACCCTGAGAAACCAGGAGAATGGAGTGAAATGAGGAAGGGTGGGAGATGAGAGGCTTGGACAACCAGATGCTGCGCGGGGCACGTGTGTACGCGAGCCCAGACGCAGGGCCTGCGGAGGCTCACCCCGACGCAGACGGCTGCCCTGCACCTCTGAAGAGCTCTGGGCCATGAATCAACTTAGCATTTACCCTCATGTGTTCTGAGTTAGGATAGTCTCTGCTCTGAACTGGATGAGCGCCCTGAAACTCCAAAATATATTTCTGATGACTTCACGGGGCCCTCTGCGGCCTCCTGAACGGCTTAGATTTCTCCCCTGGCGTTGGGGGGGTGGGTGAAGGGCCTGGAATCCTCCTGTTTTCTCTCCTCGGTCCCCAGCCCTGCCTCAGGTGGTCTCAGTGAGCGCACGAGGAGGATGAGGAGGACGTGCAGGGGAGGGCAACCGGGGGGGCTGGCTGTTGCTGTCACCACAGAGGAGGCGGGACAAGCAGCTCCCTTTCCTCCCGAAGAAATGGCAGGTCTGTGTGCAGGTGAGAATTTGAAAGTGACCCTCGATAGACATTTGTGCTCGTATGGATTAAACCCGCTGAGTCCATGTTGAGCCTGATGGAGGAGAAGCGGCGGCCCAGGTAACCAGGGCAGCGGAGAATCCTCCCATCACTTAGGAGTGGCACTGAAGGGGGCTTTGCCTGGCACGCGGGCCCCGGCAGGTGCTCCGAGCTTCTCCGGGCTGAGAGGAAGAGGTCGCTAATCGAGGCAAACCAAAGCTGCCCTCGGCTCTCACCGGGGCAGCCGCGCGGGCCGAAGCAGACCGTGCAGGCCGTGTGTGCGGGTGGGGAGGCAGGGAGGCCGGGGACGCCTCAGGGCGCCTGCTGCTGGGAGGCCGGGAGCTCGCTGCCAGTCCTCGGGGCAGAGACGGCAGGGCAGCGCGCCCTTGGGAAGCCAGAGACGCTCAAAAAGATTTTATTTATTTATGCATGAGTCACACACAGATAGAAAGAGGCAGAGACACAGGCGGAGGGAGAAGCAGGCTCCACGCAGTAGCCCGACGTGGGACTCGATCCCGGGTCTCCAGGATCAGGCCCTGGGCCGAAGGCGGCGCTAAACCGCTGAGCCACCCGGGCTGCCCCCATTTTGTATTTTTTAAAAAGATTTTATTTGTTTTGAGAGAGAGAGAGAGAGAGCAGGAGGGGCAGAGGAAGAGGGAGAAGCAGGCTTGCTGCTGAGCAGGGAGCCCGAGGTGGGGTCCATCCCAGGACGCTGAGATCATGACCCCAGCCCAAGGCAGACACCCAGGCGCCCCCCATTTTGTATTTTTTTCCACTTAACATCATGAAGTAGTCCCATAGCATGTATATTTGTAACAGTCACTGTTTAAAATGATCGTGAAGGGCAGCCCGGGTGGCTCAGCGGTTGAGCGCCTGCCTTCGGCCCAGGGCGTGACCTTGGGGTCCCAGGATCGAGTCCCGCATTGGGCTCCCTGCATGGAGCCTGCTTCTCCCTCTGCCTGTGTCTCTGCCTCTCTCTCTGTGTCTCATGAGTAAATAAAATCTTTAAAAAATAAAATAATAAAATAAAATAAAATAAATAAAATAATAAAATAAAATAAAATAAAATAAAATAAATAAAATAAAATGATGGTGCAGGCCCGAGGTGTGGGCTCTAGCAGGGCCCAGGGCCCCCGAGGCCCCCTTCTGCCCGCAGGGGAGTCCAAGGCTCCCCTTCCCACTTCTCGCTCTCACTGCGCCGTGCCCTCCCGCTGCAGCTCATCCGCTCTCCTCGGGGCCGCTGCTGCCTGTGCTAAGGCTCGTGACCCCCCATCTGCGTCTGCACCTCCGCTGTTTCTTCGTCTCCCCGTATCCACTGGCCTGTCGCCGCCTCCGGAGGCTCCTGGAGAGTTCTCCAAGCCCAGAGCTTTAGCGATGGTACTTCCCGTCCTGCCGCCTTCCGGAGCTCGTGGTCTAAGACACCTTCACCTTGGTACTGGGGGGCGGCGGTCATTACAGGGCAGCCTGGGGGAGGTCAGCGGGTGGGCATCTGCCTTGGGCCCAGGGCGTGACCCCGGGATCGAGTCCCACGTTGGGCTCCTGCATGGAGCCTGCTTCTCCCTCTGCCTGGGTCTCTGTCTCTCTCTGTGTATCTCTCATGAATAAATAAATAAAATCTTTAAAAAAAAAAAAAAGGATGTGAACATAATTTAAAGAATGATATGACATCCAGGGAGACTAGATTTGTCTTCGTCGTCACCAACAGGGGTGAAGCTCACCGAGAACACCAACAGCGGTTGGCGAGACCTTCGCTGCCCAGGCTCTCTGGCCACCTCTGGCCCCAGCCCCACAGGCCTTCCGCCTGCACCCCTGCCCTGGTCCAATACCCTTATCGCCCAGGGTGTCCCCCCAGTGGAGTTTATGCATCACGTCCCTTGAAGCACCAGAAGGCTCCTTCCGAGTTTGGGATCTCCAAAAAAGTGGTTCACAAATCACTCGGGCTCGGGTGGGGGAACACAGAGGCCGCAGTGGGGGAATTGGAGGAAGGTGATGGAGAGCTCCCGGAGGAGAGCGGAGGAAAGAACTGGAGGCGGACAAAGGATAGGATTTCTGGAGGGTCAGGAAGAAGAAACTGAGGAAGAAAGTGGAAAGGGTGGGGCGCATAAAGGGAGAGGAAAAGGAAAGAGGAAACGGAGAAGACAGGTGAGCTGGGGGGGAGGCCACTGCGTAAAGGAGGGGTGCCCTGGTTGTGCCGGGGCCCCCTGGACAGCACCCCACCACCCAAAACGGTGATAGGAGGCTTAGCAGGGACAGTTGCAGCAAATGCTCCCACGTAAAGGAGTGGAGGGGGGCGGGGGGGCACAACCGCTGTGGCGCAGGGCTGCAGCCTCCAAGCTGCCGGGGCTGGGGGGTGCGCTGCTACCCTATGCGGCCCCCATGTTGGGGGGCTGACGCTGCATCCATACTGTGCCCCCGAGGGGATACAGTCAGCGTCAGGAGCGAAGGGCCATCCTGGCTCCAGCTCGGTCGGGGTCTCGGGCTCCTGGGGTCCAGCCCCGAGCTGCGCTCTGCTGTGCCCCGAGAGGCGTTTGCTCGCCCCTCTCCCTCTGCTCCTCCCCTGCTCACTCTCGCTCTAGAATGAAAAATAATAATAATAATAAAAAAGAGAAGGCAGGCTCTGGTCCGCAGGGTCCGAGGGCGTGTTGGGCCAGGCCCGGCCGGCAGAGCTTCCGCAAGCACCCGGCGCACCCCTGCTCCCCAGCTCGGGGTGCGTCCCTGGCCATGTGCCCAGGAGACAGGCGACCACCGGCGGCAGAGCAGGCCTGGCACCCGGGCCCCCAGTGTCCCCTCTCCACCCTCCCCCCAGTGCTGGGGTGCTGCTTGGGGCGGCCCGCTTGGGTCCAGGGCAGGCGGGCCAACTGAGGCCCCGGGAGGCACCGCGCCCTGGCGGGAGGGGGTGGGGGGGCTGGGGACCCCGACCCGCTCAGGTTCCAGGATGGCCGAGGCCGCCTGCCTCCAGCTGCTGGCAGCTGGGATTTGGGGTTCTGTGCTGCCCCCTGGTAGCCGCTCAGGGAAGAGCGGGGCCTCGGCTGGGCCCCCACGCGGGGAGGAGCAGCCTGTGGGAGGCAGCTGGCTCTGTCCTTCCCGCTCCTCGCGTGGGTCATTGGGGAGGTGCTGTCCCCGGGGACGGGTGCTGGAGCTGCAGTGGCCGGGCGGGTGTCCCCGAGCTCCCCAGCCCCTGGGAAGGCCCTGCGGGCGCTAGTGTCCACCTCCGTCCCTGAGGAAGCCACTGTCCAAGGGTGCGGGCTCTAGAGTTTGACCCCAAGCCTCTGGGGCCCGGTGCCCTCTGGGTGCCCTCTGGGTGCCCTCTGCCGCAGCCCCACAGGGCCGGCCTGCCGCCCTAGGAGTGCTGGAAGCAGGGGCCACCTGCGCGTGGGCTCACACCTGCACCGTCCTACCATGTCGCCCTGGTCGCTGTGCCGCCCCCATGAGCCTCACCGCCTGTCACCCAGGGTTTCCAAGCATCTCCCAGGCACCAGGCTCTGCGTTTGGGACCTGGAAACAGCGGGGAGCCCCACGGTCCTGTCCTAGCCCCCCCCGGGGGTGCAGTGCCCAGACGCCTGCAGGTAGACGTCAGGGGTCCCGCGGCTGACGGCCTCAGCCGGCCTCACCTCCAGGATGGGGCTCGCAGCACCCACCCAGGCGCGATGCAGCCAGCCACAGGCAGGGGCAGTCCGCCCGGGGAAGGCCGCGTGGACGCGGAGCTCCTGGGCACCCAGGGCCTTCCGCGCGGGGTAACCGAGGCGCCGGGCGTGCAAGGCAGGGGCCCGGGCTGCAGCTGAAGACGCGCCGGCGAGGCTGAGGTTTTCACGCGCAAGAGTGAACCGTATAAGGTTTCTTCGGCAAACCGGGGGAGTCCACGGAGCTGCACGCTGTTGCCCGCGACCAGCAGGAGACCCCCCCCCCCCAGGCAGGACCACCACCCAGGCCGCTCCCTGGGCTCCACAGGAAACTCTGGGCCCAGGCTTCAGGGAAAGGGGGGTACGTTCAGGAGAGGAGGACCGCGCGAGAGACAGAGACAAAGAGAGAGACAGAGACAGAGAGAGACAGAGACAGAGAGACAGAGGGAGACAGAGGGAGACAGAGGGAGACAGATGCACACACCGCAGGGACCGGAACTGGGTTCTCAGGCCCGGGAGGTGGCCTGAGCTGGGGGGTGGAGGGCAGGGCTGCGCAGGCCGCTGCTCCCGGAGCTGTGAGAACTGGGGTGGGGGGGGCGAGGGCAGGGCACCCTCCCCGCGTGGGGCCCCCCTGCCCGGATTCATGGCCCCAAGGCAGATGCAGCTATGCACAGCTGGGTGTGCAGCCCGGTGCAAATGCGCCAGCGCCCTCCGCTCCCCAGGTCCGGATGGGGGGGCATGTGCCCAGCCCCACGGCGGCTCGGACGCGACAGGCCCCTCCCCGTCCCCGCGGTGACCTGTCCCCGCTTCCCAGCCGTCCAGGGAGCTCCTTCCAGAACTCCAGGCTCAGCCGCCCGGCCCACGGCTTCTGGTTTTCCCGTGATTCGCACAGAAGCTCCTTCCCGGGGATCCCTGGGTGGCGCAGCGGTTTGGCGCCTGCCTTCGGCCCAGGGCGCGATCCTGGAGACCCGGGATCGAGTCCCACGTCGGGCTCCCGGTGCATGGAGCCTGCTTCTCCCTCTGCCCGTGTCTCTGCCTCTCTCTCTCTGTGGCTATCATAAATAAATAAAAATTTAAAAAAAAGAAGCTCCTTCCCGGGATCCCAGGGTTGGGTTTTGGGGGCGCGGGGCGCGGGGTGCCGGCGCAGGGCTGCACGGAGGGACCAGGGACCGCGGGGCCTGGTCGCGCTCCCGGCCGCCCGCCGCCCTTCCCTCGGCGGCCACAAGGGGTCTGCCTCGCGCTGCGGATGGGAGGCTGCGGCGGGCGAGCGGGCGGGCGCGGGAGGTCCCCGCACCCCCAGCCCGGCCTCCCGGAGGTGGGCCCCGCCCGGAGGTGGGCCCCGCGCGCCCCAGGTCTGGGACGGAGGCGACGAGCTCGGCCGCGCACACAGTAGGCGCCCAATAAGTGCTTTGAGATGCCCGAATGTGGCCGCCCCTGTTCCGCAGCTGGCGGGGGGACCCCACGGAGCGGGAGGGCTCCACCGAGGCGGGGCGTCCCGCCAGGGAAACTGAGGCCGTGCGTGGCCGTGGCGCGTGGGATTGGCCCTGCGCGCCGAGGCGGGGGACTGGAAGGGGCGGGCAGCCGGTCAGCAACCCCTGCCCCCCCCCCCCCCCCCCCCCCCCGACAGCGCAAGGCCGGGAAGGAAGGGGCCCTGCCCCAGGGCGAGGGCGGCCTGCGGCTGCGGAGGGGCGGCCGGGAGGGATCGGCGACGCGCTCGCGCTCTCCCGCAGGCCGGAGCTGCTACGTCCCTCCACACCTGCAGCAGGAGGGACAGTGGTCAGACGCCGAGAAGGACTTCCCGGCTGCATCAGGCGCCCAACTGGCGGCGCAAGGGGACGACGGCGTCGTTCTCCGGGGCTGCAGGCGACTGACCCGAGACCCCGGCCAGGGCCGGTGGGGGCAGGGCCCAGTACGGGGACTTACCGGGGGACGCGCGCAGGCAGCAGCCTAGGTGAGGCGACCGCCCTCCCCCGCGGGAGGGCTGCGGGCTCGGGCGCCGGCCCGGTGCTCCCACCCCTCGCGCCCCCAGGGACCCACCCGCGGGTGGCCTCGGCCCCCCACCCGGGCGTCCCCGCTGGGTGCGGCCACCCGTGTCTGCGTGAGCCCGCCGCCCCACCCTCCCCACGGCCCTCCCGCGGCCGCCACCCCGGCGGGCTCCCGTGCCCCCTGCACCCCGAGGAGCTCCCGTCCACTCTGCACCCCGAGGAGGGGCTCCCGTGCCCCCTGCACCCCGAGGGGCTCCCGTCCTCTCTGCACCCCGAGGAGGGGCTCCCGTGCCCCCTGCATCCCGAGGGGCTCCCGTCCTCTCTGCACCCCGAGGAGGGGCTCCCGTGCCCCCTGCATCCCGAGGGGCTCCCGTCGACTCTGCACCCCGAGGAGGGGCTCCCGTGCCCCCTGCACCCCGAGGGGCTCCCGTCGACTCTGCACCCCGAGGAGGGGCTCCAGTGCCCCCTGCACCCCGAGGGGCTCCCGTCCTCTCTGCACCCCGAGGAGGGGCTCCCGTGCCCCCTGCATCCCGAGGGGCTCCCGTCGACTCTGCACCCCGAGGAGGGGCTCCCGTGCCCCCTGCACCCCGAGGGGCTCCCGTCCACTCTGCACCCCGAGGAGGGGCTCCCGTGCCCCCTGCACCCCGAGGGGCTCCCGTCGACTCTGCACCCCTGAGGAGGGGCTCCAGTGCCCCCTGCACCCCGAGGGGCTCCCGTCCTCTCTGCACCCCGAGGAGGGGCTCCCGTGCCCCCTGCACCCCGAGGGGCTCCCGTCGACTCTGCACCCCGAGGAGGGGCTCCCGTGCCCCCTGCACCCCGAGGGGCTCCCGTCCTCTCTGCACCCCGAGGAGGGGCTCCCGTGCCCCCTGCACCCCGAGGGGCTCCCGTCCACTCTGCACCCCGAGGAGGGGCTCCCGTGCCCCCTGCACCCCGAGGGGCTCCCGTCCACTCTGCACCCCGAGGAGGGGCTCCCGTGCCCCCTGCACCCCGAGGGGCTCCCGTCCACTCTGCACCCCGAGGAGGGGCTCCCGTGCCCCCTGCACCCCGAGGGGCTCCCGTCCTCTCTGCACCCCGAGGAGGGGCTCCTGTGCCCCCTGCACCCCGAGGGGCTCCCGTCCACTCTGCACCCTGAGGAGGGGCTCCAGTGCCTCCTGCACCCTAAGGGGCTCCCGTGCCCCCTGCACCCGAGGAGGGGCTCCCGGCCACTCCGCACCCCGAGGCGCCGGCCGGCCTGCGGGTCCCCTGGCTCCTCTGCCTTGAATCCCCTGGGTGAGCCTTCGTCTGAGGGCGGGGACACCGCGTGGTGGGCACCCGGCAGGCAGCAGGGACCCCACGTACAGCCTGGGGGGAGGCGCTGGCTGCGGGTCCTGCGCTTCCTGACGCGTGACCTCGCCCGCGGGGCGCCCCCCCCCCCCCCCCCCGTGAAGGGGACCGTGCCCCCGCCGCGTCACCCGCTTCCCGGCGGCGGAGGTGACGACGCGGTGGCACTTGGTTGTACGCAAGCTGTGAGCTGGGGGGGCCAAGCCACGCACACGCGGCGTCCCGGGCGGGCTTGGGCACAGCCGCGGTCGCACGCACGCGCGTTGGGGCTCCTGCAGGAGCGAGGTCCCGGCGGCGGGGGCCACAGCGGAGACCCCGCGGCCAGCAGGGGGCGCCCGGGCCCGCTCCGCCCCGCCGCCGCCTCCCCGGGCCGGGCCGCCTCCCGCGCGCCCTCTGCCGGCCGCCGGCTTCGCGACTTGGCGCCGCGCGACCCCTCCCGTGGGGCGGCCGTGGGAGTCCCGCACCCTGGGCCCCGCGGCGCGGCCCGACAGCCCCCACCGGCCGCGCTCCGGGTCTCGGGGAGCCCCTGCCGCTCGGCCGGCCCCCTGCCCGCGGCACCTTCCAGAATCTTCTAAAACGTGGAGGAGCGCGGGGCCCTCCCCTGCTGCCGCTGGGAGCCTCGCCCGCCCCGGGCCCCCCAGCCCCGGCCCCGCCGGGCCCCGGACACCCCTGCCCTCCGCACCCCGCACAGACCTACTGTCTCTCGGCGAGCTCCTACGCGTTCCTCAAAGCCCCGCTCAAGTGCCCCCGCTCTCCCGGGACTCTTTCCTGCGACCCCCCTTCCCCTCCCGGCCGGGTGTTGCTGTGCTCCCACGAGTTTTCCACACTCTTCTTTTTGTCTTGTTTTATTTTATTTATTTATCCATGAGAGACACACAGAGAGAGAGAGAGGCAGAGACCCAGGCAGAGGGAGAAGCAGGCTCCATGCAGGGAGCCCGACGTGGGACTCGATCCCGGGTCTCCAGGGTCACGCCCTGGGCTGCGGGCGGCCCTAAACCGCTGCACCACCGGGGCTGCCCTCTACACTCTTCTTTTTTCTAGCCCTGATGCTGGGCCACTTGCAAGTCTCTCTCCCCCCCCCGCAGGTACTCGAGCTCCTCCGGGGCAAGGTCTGGTTTGTTTGCCCCCATGTGCGCGCCCGGGACCCCCAAACAGGCAGGCCTGGGGACTGGCCGGGGCGCCCGGGCTCCTGCGGACCCTGGAAGGCCGGGTCCCCTGCCCCTGGGCCTGGAACATGGCAGACGTCGCTCACCTGTTTACACACTGACTGGACATGCCCGTCGTCCTGCCCTCACCACCGGGTGGGCCTCGGCTTCCTGTCCCAACCCCAGGGGACCAGCTGTCCCTTCTTTCCTCCTGTTATTTGCTCCCCTCCCTACTGGGGGGGGTGTCCAGGCCCACTAGGTCCCGGAGACCCAAACCCAAGTTCTGGGCAGAGCTCTGCTTCTCAAGAGCCCAGAAACCGGTGGTCGGGGGAGGCTTCTCCCCCCTGCAGAAGACCCCAGACACCCCACTCACCCTTGGGCCCCACCCCAAGTCAGCCCACCCCCACTGCAGAACTCACCAGGTCCTTGCTTGTCTAGCCTGGGGCTTGGGGGCAAAATCATAAATTTGGGAGACAAGAGGCGAGATAAAGATCATTTGTTGAAAATGGTGTCATCAATCATTTGCCATAGAGAAGGCATCCATGAATTCCCCAAACCTGGGTGCTCGGCCATCCCCCCAATCTCCTTGTAGTGTGCCCCCCCCATGCAGCCCACTCCCACCCCTCAGACCTCCCTGGTCGGCTCCTTCCAGGGCTTGAGGTTGCCGGGTCAGTCCTGCTGCAGCCCTTCCAGCTGCATCCTCAGGAAGCCCTCGGGCCGTCCCAGCGCCTACCTTGCGAGGGTCTCAGGATGGAGAAGACACATCCCCACCCCACCCCACCCCCCCCCACCCCCACCCCCACCTATATTAATGATCACATTTGTGAAAGAGCCTGGAGGGGAGATTCCCAAACTCCTAGTTGCAGAGTTTCAGGCTGAGGATGAACAGATAAATAATGGCTTGCCAAATTAATTAATTATTTTATTAGCCTGAGTAATTATTAATCAGGTCATTAATCACCCAGCTGTGCACTATGAATAGTAATTGCGTGGCGGTGGCAGGGGCAGCGGTGGAGCAGGTTATGGCTCTAGGGCCTGGCGGCATCCGGACCTTGCCCCGTCCTGGGAAGGTGGGTGAGGGCTTAAGGCTGCGGCTCTCGCCCTCCCCGTCCGCCCGCGGTCCGCCCGCGCTTCGGGGTCAGGAACAGCCCAGGGTCGACCTGGAGCCCTGGCAGGGGGGCACCCGCTTCATGCCTCTCCCCCTGGCTTCCGGGCCCAGACGGCCGCGGGACTTGGAGGCAGGGACGTGCGCGCAGGTGAAAGGGACTGAGGACTTGCACTAGGCGTGCGTGCGTGTGCGTGTGCGTGTGGCCGGGGCGAGAAGGGGCCGGGCGTGGCGGGAGACGGAGGCAGGGCCCGGTGCTGAGTGGCCGGGTGTCCAACGACCTCAGTGTGACTGCCCAGGTGACCTGGAGGAGCAGTGCTGGGGGTGACAGTCTCGCCTTTGAACCTGATGCTTTGGGAGGTGTGGCCGCCTGCAGGGAGGAGAAGCAGAGCGGGGAGGAAGGACAGGGTAAGAGGAGTCAGAGGACCAGGGGGGGAAGGAAGTGGCTCTGTGCGGCTGGGTGCTGGGTGCTGGGTCGGGCCCTCCCGCTGCTTTCCGGCTGGGCACCGGTGGTGGCTCGGGCCTGTCGCAGGCTCCTGCCCTCGGGACCTCCCCTCCCCTTGGCTGTGGCCCGGCCTCCGTCTGCTCCGTGGGGTTGGTGGGAGGGGGTGGGAGGATGAGGAAGGCGAGGCGGCGGCAGGTTACACTTGCCCTTGACACCGGGAGTCACCCCGGAAGCGTCACCTCCATCTGCTCCGTTCAGAGACCCATCCACTCCCACCCGTGCGGGGCCCCTTCCCACAGCCGCAGGCTCGTGTTCCTGCGGTCACCCCGCTCCCAAGGCCTCTTCCTCCCTGGGTCAGGTGCTCCCGGGCCCTTCGGTCCGCGCTGCGTGGGAAGGGGCCAGCGGAGCTGTTTGTGGGCGTCCTGCGTGGCAGCCCGCTCGGCTCGTGTTTATGCCGAGCTCCCCTCTATTTACAGAAGGCCCTGCTCTGTTTATGACCTGCCGGGGCGCTTCCCTTCCGGGCCTCCAGCCTCTTTCCCACGCGCCGGGTGTTTATGCCTCGGCCCGGCCGCCCCAGGCCGACTCCCCAGACCCCGCTCGGAGAGGGTGCAGGGGGCGGGGTCCAGACCCTGGCGCCGGCCGCTTGGGGGGACAACGGCTGAGGGGGGCTCTGACCGGGCCTGCGGAGGCGCAGCGCAGGGACTCGAGCGAGGACAAGCAGCTCGAGGGGCCACCTGGCTCCCCGAGGGGAGGCCTCAGGCCCCGGCCCCCGCCATCGGGGTGCAGGCTGCCCGGCCCCCAGCGGGCCCTGCTCAGTGTCGGCGCGGCAGAGCCCGGGGGCAGGGCAGGGGGTCAGGCGCAGGGGCAGCTGCTGGCAGGACTGGGCCTGTCCTCAGATAAACATAAACACGGGCCTGGAACCAGCCTCCTGCTGGAAATTCTTGGTGGCTGGGGGTGGTGGTGCTGGGGAGGGGCCGGCAGTCGGGAGGGAGTTGGGGGGCAGAAAGGGGGACCACAGCCCTGCAGCCCTTGACATTGCTTGAAGACCCGTTGCCGGTGACTTTGAGGGAAGGCCGGCATCCAAGGTCCCCCGGGACTGACGAACCTTCCCAGGGAACCGCTCAGTGGTGGGCACGGGGGGTGACTGGGGGGTCCGGGGCTTCTGGGCACCTCGGGCCAGGAAGGGGATTGCAGCCCAGGCTAGGTTCCGGGTTCTTGCTCTTGTCTGCCCTCGGCCCGGGGGCTGCAGGGCCTGGGCCGTGAGGACAGGAGGAGGCAGCTCCTTGCCCGTCCCTGCCCACCGGCCCGGAGGGGTCCATCTCAGGTCCTGAGCGGTCTCTGGAACACGCTCCGGAACCAGCTCCAGCCCCGCCAGCGTCTTTGTCCTCCTGCAGACAGACTCACGGACACCCTTGCGGCCCGTGGGGGGCACCCTCCTCCCACCCTCAGCAGCCCCCCTTCCCTATGTCTTGGGGAGCATCACCGATGCTGTTCTCGCTGTCCCCGGTCTTTTTTTTTTTTTTTAAGATTTTATTTATTTATTCATGAGATACACAGAGAGAGGCACAGACACAGGCAGAGGGAGAAGCAGGCTCCATGCAGGGAGCCCGACCCGGGCCTCGATCCTGGGTCTCCAGGATCACGCCCTGGGCTGAAGGCAGCGCTAAACCACTGGGCCACCGGGGCTGCCCTTGTCCCCGGTCTTTGTCGGGCTGGGACGCTGCCCAAAGGAGGCGTCTCGCCCCAGCTCCCTGGAAAGCTGGAGGGGACCTCGCGTGGGTCCCCCTGGGTCCCTCGGGGCAGAGGGGAGCGGGGCGTGCAGTGCTCCCGGCGGCCAGCAGAGGGCAACACGCACACGCCCGGGCGGCGGGGCTGGGCGCGGGGCTGTGGGGCGCGGGAAGGCGGGGTGCAGGGCTGCGGGGCTGCGGGCCTGCAGGGTGCGGGGTCCAGGGCTGCGGGGCTGCGGGGTCCAGGGCAGCGGGGTTGCGGGGTGCAGGGCTGCGGGGCTGCAGGTTCCCGGGCGGCGGGGCTGCAGGCCTGCAGGGTGCGGGGTGCAGGGCTGCTGGGTTCAGCAGCGGGGCGCGGGGCTGCGGGGTGTGGGGTCCAGGGCAGCTGGGCTGCGTGGCGCGAGGTGGCAGGGCTGCAGGGTGCGGGGCACAGGGCTGTGGGGTTGCAGGATCTGGGGCGGCAGAGCTGTGGGGTTTGTGGGGTGTAGGGCTGCAGGACGCCGGTTGCTGAGCTGCGGGGCTGCGGGGAATAGGGCTGCGGGATCCTGGCAGGCGGAGCTGTGGGGTCCTGGGCGGCGGGGTGACAGGGTCCCGGGTGGCAGAGCTGCGGGGTTGTGGGGTGTAGGGCTGCAGGACACCGGGTGCTGAGCTGCGGGGCGTGGGGCTGCAGCCTGTGGGGTATAGGGCTGTGGGGCTGGGGGTCCCAGGCGCTGGCTGCGAGGAGGTGGGCCCAGAGCAGCTCGCAGCCACACACCAGCAGGAGTGGAATTAGCCGGAAGGTTCTAGGGCATTTCATGGGGTGGAAATCTTTAGTTTATACCTTATTTACTATACTCTATGATAGATAATGATATTGGCTACAGTTTGGGGCTGGACTTTTTTTTTTTTAAGGTTTTATTTATTTATTCATGAGAGACACATATACAGAGAGAAAGAGAGGCAGAGACCCAGGCAGAGGGAGAAGCAGGCTCCATGCTGAGAGCCTGACGTGGGTCTCGATCCTGGGACTCCAGGATCACACCCTGGGCTAAAGGCAGGCGCTAAACTGCTGGATCCCAAGGGCTGGCACTTTATAATATGTCAAATTTTTCAAAAAAAAAGCATGAGGTACTATTATTTTCATTTTACAGAAGAGTAAACTGAGGCTTGGGAAGGTTAAACCACGTCAAGGCCTGTGCCCAAGGTCACAAGCAAGGAAGTGCCGAGTGAGGACTCAGGGGTCCTCGGGAGGGAGGTGGCCGAAGCCCGGGTCAGCCTCCGCCCCCCAGACAGGCCGTGAGGAGCCTGCAAGGGGCCCTGTGGCGCCCACCCAGCCCCCTCCTTCCGGCACCCAGCAGTGTTCAAAGGAGGGGCTGGGAGGCTGGGAGGCTGGGCGGGGGACCCCTGCCCCCACAAGCCTCCCTCAGCCCGGCCAGATGCCTTTGGGGCCTGGAGACAAGAGCTGCAGAATGGGGCTGCCATAAACAGCGTCCGGCCACCGAGGCTGTAAAAGCTGCCGGGTGGAGGCTGGAATGCGAGGGATCCAGGAAGGATTTTCCGGCCTGGGTCTGGCCTGATAGCATCTTTGGGGCCCGGGGTCAAAGGGGAGCCGCCTCCCTCTCCTCCCTCTCCTGGCCGCCCTGCCCCTCCTCCCGCTTCCGTAGCTGAGTCCCTGCGTCTCTACCTCTACCTGTGCCTCTGGGCCCCTCTGAGCGTTGGTACCCCCCCCCCCGTGTCTGCGTGACTCCCGTGAAGTGGGGAGTGGTGCTCGTGGGGGGTGTAAGGCCTGGTGGGGCCTGGTGGGGCCTGGCTCCAGCGAGGCTTGCCCCGCGGGCACAGTGGGGATGGCGTGTTGCTCGCAGCTGTCTCCCCTGCCTGGGAGCCGGGGCCAATGGGCTTTCTTCGCATTTCCCGTCATGGGCTCCGGAGGGTCCTGGAAGGGAAGCGGCGCGGAGGGGTGGCTCCGAGGACGAGGACGGGGCGGGGAGGTGCGGCCGGGCCACCGGTGCAGCCCCCGCCGCGCAGGCCGGGCCGCCGTCCCGCCTCTGGCCGGCAGGGGGCAGCAGACGCCCGGCTCTGAGCTGCGGGAAGGGGCGCCCCGGCCACCCGGGCCCGCGGGGAGGGGGCTTGGGGCGCTCCCCTCCTGCCCCTGGGCCTCCCTGCGAGTGCGGGTGGGGTGGGCTGGGCTGGGCTGGGCAGGGCGGGGGTCAGGATGCACCGGAACCAGGGAATCCGCGCCCCAGCCGGCGAGGGGGCCCTCGGAGTCTGGCTGAGGGTCCATCCCCTTCTGCAGAGGAGGCTCAGGCCCCAGGGGACAAGCAGCCTGCGGGGTGCAGAGGGGACGGGGGGGCTCCTGGGCTCCTGCTCGGTGCTCACTGTGCACACGTGTGTCGGCGTGACCGCGGCCTGTGTGCTGTTCTGTTCACACGCTTGCGCTGCAGGGCCCCTGGGGGCTCAGGTCATGACCCCCCGGGGTCCTGGGATCGAGTCCCGCGTGGGGTGCAAGCGGGGAGCCTGCTTCTCCCTCTGCCTGTGTCTCTGCCTCTCTGTGTGTCTCATGAATAAATAAGTTAAAAGCAAACCAACCCACAAGCTTGGGCTCCAGAGCGAGGGCCTGCGCGGCTCCCAGGGCCCGGGGGTGCCTGTGGGAGGTGGCCCGTCCTCCCCCGCCCCGAAGCTCTGCGGCCGCCTCCTCCTCCACGCGGGCTCCGCGGAGGTTGGCCTTCTTCCCTAGAATCTGGGTCTCTGGAGATTGGAGCTCTTATAATCATAACAACAGTTAAAACATTTGTGGAGTGGTTATTGCCACGTGCCTCCGATCGTTTCATCACTGAGCCCTTCCACAACCTTCCAAGGGAGGCACCCTGGACTGCTCAGCCTCCTACCCCGGAGGACGCGGGGCCGCGCCCAGGGTGGCCCGCTGCGCAGGGGGTCCCGAGGAGGCTCCGAGCGCTGAGCGCCGTGTGCCCTACGGGGCAGGCCCAGCCCCGCTCCTCTGGCCGCTGGCCCGGCGCCCGCCACGCGCCAAGCACGTCCCATCGGGCAGGGGTTTCCCCCTCGGAGAACCCCGGGATGGGGGTTACGCGGCCTGCACCGTGCGGGGCACAGAAGTTCAGCTAGTAAGCGGGGGAGCCCAGCTTTTGCGTGAGCTCCGTGCAGCTCCCCGTGCAACCCACACACTCGGCCATCTGCTGGCACAGGGCTCTCCAGCCTCCCGCCCCCTGCGGATCTTGGGGTCCACTAGGCCCCGGGGGCAGGGGGGGAGGCTGGGAGGCCGCCTTCCCGTCAGGCCTTCCTGTGCTGCTGCTGCTCCTGGTGCCTGGGTCATTCTCGGAGCGCCGGGGGCTGTGGCTCCCCCCTGTCCTGGCAGGACCGGCTCTCTGGGCCTCAGGGTCCCCCTCTGTAAAAGAGGAAGATCCACCGGCAGATCCTGGTCCAGCGTCTCTCCACCCGCGCCCCTCCACCTCTCACACTAGCCCTGAGCGCTGGCACGGGGGGGGGGGGGGGGGCGGGGGGCAGCAGGCAGAGGGGATCAGAGAGCGCTGGGCCCTGTGCTCTCACAGCTGGACCAGCCGAGGCCCTGGAGGGTGGGTCCTTTCTCCAAATCACAAAGCACATTGGTGGCAGATGCGGAACTGGAACTCCCTCTCCTGCCCCCCCCCCCCCAGCTGCTCTGTGCTCCTCCCGAAGGGGCCTGGGGTGCTCCAGGAATCTGCAGGGAGCTGGAACCACTGGGCAGTGGAAGGGCGGGGGGGGCTCCCACGAAGCTCTGCATGGGCTCTCACTAAGGCCTGGGTGGCCCCGTGGGTTAGGCGTCTGAGTCTTTCAGTGACAGTCGCAATCTGGTCACGATCTCAGGGTCAAGAGATCCAGGCCTGCGTCAGGTTCCTCGCCCACCGCAGAGTCCGCTTAAGATTCTGTGTGTCCCGGGACGCCCGGGGGCTCAGCAGGTCAGCGTCTGCCTTTGGCTCAAGGCATGACCCCAAGGTCCTGGGATCGAGTCCTGCATCGGGCTCCCTGCATGGAGCCTGCTTCTCCCTCTGCCTGTGTCTCTGCCTCTCTCTCTCTGTGTCTCTCATGAATAAATAAAATCTTTAAAAACAAAAAAGATTCTCTGTCCCTCTCCCTTTGCCCCTCCACGCACTCTCTCTCTCAAATAAATGATAATCTTTTTTTTAAGATTTTATTTATTCATGATAGACATAGAGAGAGAGAGAGAGAGAGAGAGAGAGAGAGAGAGAGAGAGGCAGAGACACAGGCAGAGGGAGAAGCAGGCTCCATGCAGGGAGCCCGACGCGGGACTCGATCTCGGGACCCTAGGACTGCGCCCTGGGCCAAAGGCAGGCGCTAAACCACTGAGCCACCCAGGGATCCCCATAAATGATAATCTTTAAATAAATAAATCTTAAAAAAGGGCAATAGCTTCAAAAGGGAAGCTGAGGCCCCTGGAAGCAGGCTGCCCTCCTCTCACCCCGCGAGCCTCGGTTCTCCCCCTCGCTCCCGCCTCGCTGCTTCTTTCCGTCCGCGCTGTCTGTCCACTTGCTCTATGCCCGTGGCCCGCCGGCCAGCACCGGGTACAGGCGTGGCTTTGGAAGGTCACTGACCGACCTGCACGGAGCTTCAGCCTCCGTTTCCCGGGCTCAGTCTCGTCTTCCCTCCCGCAGACCTGAAGGGACCCCGAGGCTGCCGGTGGGGGACCCGCGTGTCTGGGAGGGTCCAGAGCAGGAAGGTGAGTCCCCTCCAGGCTGGGGAGGGACCTTCCACAGAAGCCGGGCTGGGTGGGGGCCCCAGAGCGTCACCCTGCGTTCGGTGGCGACGTTCAGCTCCAGGTGTCTCCGGCCCTCGGCGGGGGTGCAGCGAGGCGCCCACACCTGTCAGTGTCTCCGTGGCACGGCCACCGCCTGCTCTCGGAGGGGTTTGCTGACCCCGCGTGCACCTGGAGGACGAGCCGCCCAGCCGCCTGCCCACGGGGCCCAGCGCAGAGCTGGGTCCTCCGCTCCCGGGCGCTGAGCGAGGCCAGGGCGTCCGGCCCCCCCTCCTGCGGGCCTCACACTGGAGGCAGCAAGCGGGCCGCTCCGGCCTCTCCCCAGGGACTCACCCGAACCTGCTGCCCGCGGTCAGGGGCCAGGAGGGACGGGCGGACGGGGTCCTTCATCCTACAGATGCCGCGAAGCCTTCCCGCCTCGGCGCCGCGGGCATGGACAGCGAACACCGGCGGCTCAGGGCCCCAGGCACGAGGAGGAGGCGTCGGTCCCTGCGCCGAGGGGGGCCAGGCCCCAACACTTGGGGGGCGCGGCCTGAGCTATTTCCTGAGTCGGGCGATCGGGCGATGGGGTTCGGAGTCGCGTGGGTCCAGCGTGCAGCTGGCGACCTGGGCGGGGGCTCTGCTTCTCCGGGCCTCATTTCTCTCCCCCGAAAAATGATAGCTTGAGACTAAGCCAGCAGTTGTCAGGCGTGGACTCCGAGTCACTAGGGGGCTGGTGGGGGTGCTGGCCAGAGCCCGGGTTCCCAGGCCCCCCTGATCCAGGAGCCCCGGGGTCGGCCCAGACCTGTTCCCCAAGCCTGGGGCTCCGAGCGCAGCCGCTAGCCAGAGGGCTGGGGCCACCTGGGCTCCTGCTGCCCCGCTCTGCTCATTCGCCCCTGCGCGGGGGCGGGGGGGGGGTGGCCACGGGGCTGCACTCCCTGAGCCCCCACGCAGGCCCCGTTGCCCCGGAGTGGCCCCTGGAACAACCCCGAGCTGCTCAGGAGCCCGCGGCAGGCCCGGCCCCTCGCCCCACCCTCCGTGCGCTTGCTCTGCTCTTTGGGGACAACACACGTCTGTTCCCGTGTCTCCCCGTCTTGCCTTCCTCTCTCTGGCGCTCATCTCCGGGTCCTGGAGCTCCGACGTACCTCCACAGCGTCTGCCTTCCTCTGAGAAGGGTCCCCAGTGAGGCTCCCCGGCCCCCCCAGGGCAGCCCAACGCGCCCCGCTCCTTGCGCACAGGTGCGAGGAAAGAGGGTGGACACGGCGCCTTTCTGGTCATCACCTGTCTTACCTGCTCCTCCCTCTCTTCCATCCCCAGTCGGGTTTAGATTGATTTGTTCGGTTTATAAAGAGGCAAAAAAGCCAGAATAATCCCCAGGGAGGAGTCCTCTCAGTCCCAGCAGGAAGGACTGAGGTTAGCTGCTGGGAAGAACTTCCAAAGGGCCAAAGGGAGGAGCCAGGAGGGAGGCCGTGGGCTGGGGGCCTGGCCTCGGTCCACCGTGATGACGCTTTCCGCCTCTCTGGGTGCTGCTCCACACACCCCAAGTCCCTGTAGCGTCTGGGGTGATAGCAGGGTTCCCTGAGGTCATCGTGGCCGCCGGGGCAGGGCTGGGCCCTGGGCCCCCAATGCTGGGGCGCCCTCCTCCCGCGGCTCGGCCCTGTCCCTGCTCTGGGCCTCGTGCCCGGCCCCCAGCCATCCGGGTCGCGGGGACGGCGTCTGCGGGGCTGGGGGTGACAGGGCCGTGCCCGCCGCTGGCTGCAGGCTGGGCCTGTGCCCTGGGCGCCCCGCACCCCCCCTGCTCAGCCTGCCCGCGGCCACAAGGGGGCTCCTGGCCCAGGCGCTTCCTTCTCCCGGGGGAGCTGCGGGTTCCCAGCCGCCACCGAGCTTCAGAGGTGCCCCTGCTGCTGCCACCCTGGCTCCAGCGCCCCAGCCCTACGGGGCCCCCGGCGGGGCACAGCCGCTGCCTGTCACACTCCCGCCCAGACGGACCTCTCTGCTGTGTCAGGGAGTCTCCCCTCCATTCCTCCTGCTACTGGGGGAGGGCTGGGGCTCCAGGACCCCTTCTCCTGACCCCCAGGCCTTAAGTATTTATCCCGCTCCCCATCCTCTAACCCGTAGAGCTCACGTTCTGCTCGGCCTCACGGCTCAGGCCTGGACTGATGGCAGCGGGACAGATGTGAGCTAGACGTCAGGAGGGACTTCCCGACAGAGGGGCTTGAGCTTCTGACAGCGACTGCACACGGGGCACCTGCCTGTTTCTGGGGTGGAGCTCGGCTCTGTGGGGTCGCCTGTGATCCAGCACCCTAAGGCTCCCATCCTAGGGAGGGGGAGGGGAGGGCGCCGAGCTTCAGGGGCCCGAGGATGTTCGGGGCCTGTGGGTTCTGGGGATGAGGAAGAGGCCCGTGTGACCTTTCAAAAGGAGCCCTGAGCCCCCCTCCCGGGCTGCGGACGGGGCAGAGGGAAGGGCGACCTAACAGCGGCGGGCGCGTCGCTCCAGCGGCTCCGGAGCCCCTGGGAAGTCCTCAGGGTCAGACTGAGCATCGCGAGGCAAGGGCTCAGTGGGCGCAGGGCCCAGATGTCGTCTGCCTCTTGTCTGTCCTCAACGGAGAGGGCCCCGGGCCGGGGTCTTGGACTGCGCCCCACCTCCAGGAGGTGTGTGGCCCCTGCGTCTGCGGGGGAGGATGGTCCCTGCCTCCCAGGTGGGTGTTGCGAGGCAGCGTGTTGCGGGGCCCTCGGGTGGCACAGCGTGCCCAGCGGGAGCTTCCGTCCTCTGCCGCCCTCCCCAGCCTCACTCGTCCTTGGAGAAGGAGCCGTGCGCCCATTTCCCAGACGGGAAAGCAGGGCCAGGGGTGCAGGGGTGTTGGGAAGGCCCGAGGCCAGGGTCTCTGCTGGAGGATCCCTCCTCCTCCCCGCTGACTCTCCTCCCCGCTGCCCCCGCCCCACCTCTCTCGTTCCTTGTTTTGCTCTCCCTTCCTTCCTTCTTCCTCTGCTCCCCTTCAGTTCTGTTCCTCTGTTCCTCTGCCTTCTTCTCGTCCTTCCTTCGTTCAGTATTGTTAGGTGGAGGGGATTATTTAGAAAACCAAGCTGCGGGCAGCGCAGGTGGCTCAGCGGTTTAGGGCCACCTTCAGTCCAGGGCGTGACCCCGGGTCCTGGGATCGAGTCCTGCGTCGGGCTCCCTGCATGGACTCTGCTTCTCTCTCTGCCTCTCTCTCTCTCTCTCTGTATGTGTGTGTGTCTCTCGTGAATAAATAAATTAAATTTTAAAAAGGAAAACAAAAGGTGGTGATGAAACTGGGTCCGATTCAACAACGTGGGCTCTGGGGAAAGCGCCGAACAGGGCGGCTGGGCTGCGAGGAGCAGCGTGACAAGTCCTGCCCTCAAGGCTTAAGTGTGGTGTGTGTTGGGGGCGCTCACAGGAACAGCAGGGAAGGCTTCACGGAGGAGGCCACAGTTGAGCTGGGTTTTGAGGGATGGGCTGAAACCTTTCCCAGTTCATGAGGCGGTGGGAAGAAAGGTGCTCTTGCTGGAGGACCCCTGTGGGCACAGGCTTGTTGCTAAGAAAGGGCACAGAATGCAGGGAACTGCCAGTGATTTTGTGGGGTTGGATCCTGGGGAGCCTGTGGGAGACGGAAACCCCAATCCAGGAGAAGTTAAGCAACGATATGTAATGGTTCGCGCGCTGGACAGCAAGAGCTGGGGGGGCAGAACAGGGTCTTGCTCAGGACCAAATGAATGACAAGGGCGGGGTAGGACAGGGGACATTGAGAGGAGTGGCCTGTGCTCCCATTTTTCTCCCTACTTGCTGCCTCTCCTCCCTGGGAAGCTTATCTAACTGACCCTGGGCCTCGGCTGCCTCATCCGTAAAATGGGGAGAGTGATGCATCACTTACCCGAAGGTACGCAAGACAAAACAGTGTGGATTTTTTTTCTAAATTTATTTATTCCTGAGACACACACACACACACACACACAGAGCCAGAGACACAGGCAGAGAGAGAAGCAGGCTCCATGCAGGGAGCCCAATGCGGGACTCGATCCCGGGACCCTGGGGTCGCGACCTGGGCCGAAGGCAGCCGCTCAACCGCTGAGCCATTCAGGGATCCCAAGAGTGTGGATTCTTGAGGTGCCTTCCAGGCTTGAGAGCCGGAGTTTGGTGACCACTGTGGACTGGGTGCCCAAGGAAGTCTTCGTGGGGGAGGAAGGCCTGGAGCCCTGCCCTTAAAGAATGGCTGACGTTGAACCAAACAGAGAAGGGTGGCGAGGGCTGGGGAACCGCGGGGACAAGGTCAGAGGGGGACAGTGAGTCCGGAGGACACTTCGTGGCTGGTGCGTGGGGGTGGGACGCTGGGAGGAGAGGAGGTGCCCTGGGCGGGCAGGGAAGTGTCTTGCACTGGCAGGAGGTGCCTGAGGAAGACTCACCGCACTCCCACCCCCCTCTGCCCCCAGCCCTCTGGGGCCAGACTGAGCTAGAGGGAGCCTGGAATTGGAGGGACAAGGTGTGTGGGATGACTGGGGACCAGGGACATGCAGATGAGATGCAAACAGCATGCAAGCCAGCCATTCCCTGCTACACCCCTGCCTGAGGTCTGTTTGTGGGGGGTGAACTAGGGGAGGGTGGGGGCACCCGAGGGTCCTGTCGCCTCCCTGCCTTCCCCCTCCTGCGAGGGCCCTCCTGCCGCAGCACCTTGCTTGGCCTTCCCTGCTCTCTCTGGAGCAGGAGCCCCCCTGGAGCGGAGCCCTGCCCTCTGCCCATCCCTGCAGGACTGGCCCAGTCCCCCGGGAGCCCCCACACCTCGGGCAGTTGTCTGCTCCCCCGAGCGGTGTGGGGGGCAGGTCAGGAGGATGGCCCGAGGCCGAAGGGGCTGCTGGGACCACAGACAGTGGGACTGGGGGTCCCGGAGCCCGTGAGCACAGCGCCCCAGAGATCCTGAGAGACGCCATCCAGCAGAGACCCTGACTGACGGACGGACAGACAGCCGGAGCCGTCCTCGTGTGTCCAGCCTGAGACACCGCGCGGCCAGCTTCCCCTGGCCTGTCTGCCTGTCCCTGGCCGACGGTCCCTTTGTCTGTCTAGCTCTTTGTTTGTTTGTCTCTTTGTTTGCTCGTCTCTCCGGCTTCTCCTTCCCGCCCCCTCTGCTGTCTGTCTGTTGGTCCCGACCGCTCCGTCTGTCATCGGTCCGCCCTGTCCATCTCTCCAGCGAGACAAAACGGCTCGCTGGGGCTTGTGGGACCCCTGGGTCCTGGCCTCCTGGTCTCGGACAGGTTCTTCCTTTGCCCCCTCTGGGATTTGGGTGTCGGTTCCCTCCTTTCTGGGGTGGCCCCATCTTCTGCGTCCTATCCCATTTATGAGAATGAGGGGTGTGGGCGGGCAGGCCGTATTTAGGTGGCTCGGGGCACTGGAACAAAGCGTTTAATTCATCTGAGAGGCAATACTGCTTTTCAACCTGTAAGGATGAAGCGGGCAGAAAATAATGACTGCAGCACGAGGCACAGCGGTTAGATATTCAGAGGGACTTCCCAGAAGGACGGTGTGGGGAACATCAGAGCGCAGGCTGACAGATGTAGCAGCACCTCCAGGGTGTCCTGTGGGGGAGCCCCATGGAAGCAGGGGGGGCGGGCAACGTGACCCTTCAGGGCCGTGTGGTCTCAGAAAATGTCTTGCGATGCTGTAAGGGAGCAGGGCCTTGCCTGGGAGCCTGGCCCACCCGCGCCTGCCGGCCCCTGCCCTGGGTCCCCACCGGCATGACCTCCAGGCGGCTGCGGGGAGCCCCCGGGGACCCCCAGGGACAGGGGTGCGGGGGAAGTGCTCCTCGCCCCACCTCCGCCCTACTTCCCACCCCGTTCCCGAGCGCAGGACCCCCCCCATCCATGAGAGATGGCTGCTGGGGACGGAGTGATGTATGTAATGCAGATAAAATGTCAGCAATTCTAAATGGGTCCGGAGATGCAGCCGCGGAGGGGAGGAGGGGGAGGGGAGGGAGGGGAGGGAGGGGAGAGGAGGGGAGGGGAGAGGAGGGGAGGGGAGAGGAGGGAGGGAGGGAGGGGAGGGGAGGGGAGGGGAGCGGATGGGGAGGAGGGGAGGGGATGGGGAGGAGGGGAGGGGATGGGAGAGGAGGGGAGTGGGGAGGGGGAGAGGGGAGAGAAGGGGAGGGGGGAGGAGGGCGGGGAGGAGGGGAGGGCCCGCGGACGAGGGGCTGGGGGCTGCGGGGGGCAGGCGCCCCCTCGCCCGCGGAGGCCGGCGGTGGGCCGGCGGCTGGAGCCCAAATGAGATTTTGAAGAGGGGCGCGGGGGGCGGGCGCGGGGGGCGGGCGCGGCCGGGCCGCTGATGTATGGCGGTTTCATAACTTCCTCAGTATTAAAGGCAGGTTCATGGGGAGGGCAGCGCCATCAATCACGGGGCTGAATGGGCTGGGATTTGCCGAGCAGCGCTCGCTGTCTGCTGCGCCCGGCGCGGAGGGGGGCGGGGATGCCCCTCCCGAGCCCGCGGCCCCCCGGGAATGTGTCCTGGGGGTGGGGCGAGGGGGTCCCCGCGGGTCGCGCGGGGGCTGGGGGCGGGGGACCCCGCAGGGAGGAGGGAAAGGAGGGGGAGGCTTGTGGCCGGCGGGGGGAGGGGGGAGGGGGGAGGGGGGAGGGGCGGGGGTGCAGGGGCTGGGGGTGCCGGGTCGGGCCTGGGGCCGGGGGTGGGGGGAACCCTGGGGCCCGGATCGCGCCTTTGAACATGAAATTGGTCGCATGCAAATATGATGCAAATCGCATGCAGATGAGCCCCGGATTTCCCGGGTCCAGAGCTCAGGGTCCTGCTGCTGGGACTGAGACTGGGGCCGCCCCGCCTGCAGTGGCCCGCCCAGGGCCTGTTCCCTTATTACTGATGTCCTCAGACGGACGACTCAGGGCCTCCCTTGTTACGAGGTGAGGAAGCCAAGGTGAGGAGGGTCCCCCCGGCTCTGGGTGGGAGGCTGGGGCCACCCCAGGGGATGACAGGCCTAGTGACAGTGAGGGAGCTGCGGGCTGGGTGGGGGTCCGAGAGGCAGAGGCTCGGGAGCGAGGCAGGGCGATGGACAGGGATGTCCACAGCCTTGGGGACAGACTCGGAGCGGGTAAGGGGACGGTGCTGCGCGCACGTCCTTCCAGGTGCGCTCTTGTCATCCCCTCTCCCAGGTGAGGGGCGGAATGATCAGCCCAGGTCCTGAGGGGCCCGCTGGTAACTGCCGAGCCCCACTCGAGTTTCCTGGAAGCCGAGTGCCCCTTTGAACCCGCCGCAGGAGCATCCCCAAAGATCAACAAGCGAGCGGAGATTCAGGTCTTCAGCAGATGTTTATTGAGCACCTAGTAGGTGCAAGGCAGTGGGCCGATGCCAGGAGACAGGAGACAGTGCTGACCGCCCGAGACGCTCTAGGGGGGCCGCGAGCGTTGTAGCAGCGGGTGAAACCCTTAGCGCTTGGGGACCAGGTCACCAGGGAGGTGCAGGCCACAGGCGCGTGGGCCCCTGCGCAGCAGCAGCAGAGGATGAGCCGCGGAGCGAGCAGAGAGGTGTAGGGAAGGTCAGGCCGCAGTGGCAGGCTGAGGCTATGAGAGGGCGCAGCGGCCAGGCCAGGCGTGTCCGTGTCACCCGGAGGGGTAGGGCCGGTCACTCGTTCCATCATCGAGCCGGTCCACTCGCATCCCTTGCACATCAGAGCCTGCAGGGCTGTGCTGGTGGCTCCGGACGCAGAGCCCGGTGTGCCCCTCCCCCGGGGAGCTCCGCGGGCAGCAGTGTCCCCATCAGTACCTGGTGCCTGGGCCGTGCAGTCCGACCCTCAGCACTAGCGTGAGGTGCAGGGGACGGAGCCCGAGGCAGAGCTGAGGGTGCAGGTGCTGTGGGGGCGGCAGGCTCCTTACTGTCACCATCCTCGGGCTCTGCGGGTGGAACACAGAGGCCAAGGGGCCCGCGAGCCGCTGGGCGCCAACCTGGGGAGACAGGGAGCAGGCAGCGTGGGCGGAAGGGGGGCGGAAGGGGGGGCTGGGCTCAGAAGGGCCGTGAGGCCAGGAGGAGGCAAGTGAGGAGCCAGAGAGCCAAGGGCAGGAGAAGCAGGGCTCCGGGGCCTCAGGTCCCTGCCCTGCGGCTGGTCCCTGGTCCCCGGGGGCCGCGGGGCCGCAGGCTGTGTCTTGGGCCCCCTTCCCGCTTGGCCACGTGGCCCTCGTCCCAGCCTCATCTTGATTCCTCTTCCCAGTTGTTTGATTTGGCTCGAGCCGTGGGAGAGGCTCGCCCGGCTTCGCCACAGGCCTTGCTGCGGGCCTCGGGACCGTCCGGGCCCCTCGCTGGCTGCCCGTCCGACGGCTGTGGTCTCCTCGGGATAATTGCTCTGGACAACTCGAACACCACTCAGACGGATTGCCCGGCCTCCCGGCCCCGACATCTCCCACCAGTGCATCAAGCCAAATTACTCGGCACCCCCAGCCCCGGGCTCTGCTGAAATCCAATTAGCGAGGAGAGAGCGCGCCGGCCTGACAGCTCCTCCGATAATTGCTTCCCGAGTAAGCGATGCAAATCAGCCCACGCGGCCTGTCCTGCTCCTCTCTGGGGGACCCAGGCGTCCGGGCCCCGGGACACCCAGAACACCTGAGCTGGACTCACTTGGAAGCCGTCCCCCGCCTTCAGTCCGGTGGCCGTCAGCCCATAAGCTGGTCTGTGCTGCCTCGGGGCTGAGATGGGGCGTGGGGTGGTGAGGCCGATCTGGGGACCCCGGCCCCGCATTTCCATCTTGCCTGAGGCGGTGTCACTCTGCCCGTCATCTCAGCCCTTGAAGTAGCCTCTGTACCCATTTGCCAGGAAGGTAGAGGAAGGCGGGGACACAGGAGACAACCCTGTGTGGCCCAACCCGTCGCCCACAGCCACGGCTTCCTGGGTTCTCCTCCTCTGGGACGGACCCGGGAGGGGGATGTGTGGGGCCTGTGGGGAGCCTTTCTCCCTCTGTGGGTCACCTCCCCGCCAGGCCGGGGAACTGCACTGGGGCTTACGTCCCCACAGAGCCGGGATGGGGCTTCCAGATACGTCTGGAGGACTGGGAAGCCTGATGGCACCTTGAGATTCTGTTCCAAGGAGGACAGGCTTCGGGATGCAGTGGCCCTGGCTCACCCACCCATCAGGGACCTCTCTCAATTCCCGAAATCAGGGTCCTTTTAAGGGCCGGTTAGTACCTTTTTCTTAGTGCTTCTCCTTCCTACATCTTTACCTCAAGTTTGTTCTTTCTTACAAGATTTTATATATTTATTCCTGAGAGACACAGAGAGGGGCCGAGATCCAGGCAGAGGGAGAAGCAGGCTCCCTGCGGGGGAGCCCGACATGGGACTCGATCCCGGGACCCCAGGATCACGCCCTGAGCCAAAGGCAGACGCTCAGCCCTGAGCCCCCAGGCGTCCCTACCTCAAGTTCTTTCTCTGACCTCTCATCCAATCTCCTGCCGGTCTGGGGGACCCGAAGGGTACTTCCCTTGCAATCCTAAACGTCTGGCCCCGGGACCCGCCCATATGGGTCTCTGTCTCTGTGGAAACCTCCAGGGGTGTGTTGCCCAGTCTTGTCCTCGGTGCTTGTGTGTCCTACGGCTCTGCGGTCTGGACCCTGTGTTCTCAGGCTGGCGAGACCCTGACTCGTGGTCCCGACAGCAATACCTGACCTCTGTGGGGCACGCTTCTGAGCCGCCCCGGACTGAGCTCCTGTGTAACGAGGTCATTCAACTATCAGCAAAGCAGGGATGGATTACAGCGATTATCCCATTTTACAGCCGAGCTAACTGAGGCACAGAGGAGCTAAGTGACTTGCCCAAGGTCACTGCTAACAAGCGGCAAGGCCGGGATTCAAGTCCAGGCAGGCCGAGGCCCGAGAGCCCACTCCCGAGGCCTCTGCTACAGCCCCGCCTCTCCCGTGCTCTTTGGATGCTCGCAGGGCCGAGAGGGAAATGCCCAGGGTGGTGGAGCTGGGGGGTACGGCTACACTGAAAGGCACACGCCAGGAAGCCTTTGGGGTCCCCCAGGGCGCAGGCGGTCAGGGCTGGGGCCTGGGGGCACATGGGCCTCAGTTCCTCCAATGGCCAGCGCCGGCCTTCTGCTCTGGGGCCTGCAGGTGCACAGGGCCCCACCGCCGGCAGCCCGAGCGGGTCCGAGCCGAGCACCGGAGGCCCATAGATGGCGCTCGTGGCCCAACACAGCCTCGCCGCGCCCGGAAACCGAGGGGCACCGGCTGGCGGCTTAACCCCCTCGTGCCTGGGCCCCTGGGCTGGCGGCAGCACAGGGCCCTGCCCCAGGCCCCGCCGCCCCAGGCTCCGCGCAGGGCACGGGTCTGCCCCTGCCCCGGCCCCACAGGTTCTATCCGTGAAGCACAGCCAGCCAGCCTTTGGGGACACCTCCTGGGGGGGCAGGACACCTGCCCCAGCAGGTTGGGAGGGCCCCACCCTTGCTGACTTCCATCTCACGGCCTCTGCCTCTTGAAACTCTGGGTCTCCGTTTCTTTTTTCTATTTTTAAAGATTTTATTTATTCATGAGAGATGGGGGTGGGGGGCTAGAGAGAGACACAGGCAGAGGGAGAAGCAGGCTCCATGCAGGGAGCCGGCCGTGGGCCTCGATCCCGGGACCCTGGGGTCACACCCTGGGCTGAAGGCGGCGCTAAACCGCTGCGCCCCCCGGGCTGCCCACTCCTTACTGTCTTAAGAAGCAGTCTTGGGATGTGGAGGGGCTGCCACCATGAATAACTGGAAGTGGCTGGCAAGCAAGCGGCTGTGGGGTAGGGCGGGCAAGAGGGCGGTCCCAGGGATGGGGAGGCTCCTTGGGTTTTTAAGCAATAGGATGAAAACACAGTATGGTTCTCCCCCCACCCCAAATTTTTGTTCGGCAGCATACAAATGCATAGATCTATGAAGACAGAGGAGCCTGAGGGGACAGTCAGTTCTCGAAGCCTGGGATACTCTTATTCCAGACATTCCAGAGGAAGAAGCAGAGGCATGGGGATAGGTGTGCACAGAGCGAGACGGAGACACAGATACAGAGAGCGAGCTATACAGGAGAGTGCGGAGGGGCCCCTGGGTGGGCCAGTCAGCTAAGCCTCGGACCCTTCATCTCAGCGCAGGTCTCGATCTCAGGGTCGTGAGTTCCAGCCCCGTGTTGGGCTTCACACTGATAGTAAAGCCTACTTAAAAAATGAGTGGGAAATATCAGAAAGGGAGACAGAACATGAGAGACTCCTGACTCTGGGAAATGAACTAGGGGTGGAAGAGAGGGAGGAGGGAGGGCGGTGGGTGGGGGTGACTGGGTGACGGGCACTAAGGGGGGCACTTGATGGGATGAGCACTGGGTGTTATACTATATGTTGGCAAATTGAACACCAATAAAAAATAAGGGGGATCCCTGGGTGGTGCAGCGGTTTGGCGCCTGCCTTTGGCCCAGGGCGCGATCCTGGAGACCCGGGATCGAATCCCACATTGGGATCCTGGTGCATGGAGCCTGCTTCTCCCTCTGCCTGTGTCTCTGCCTCTCTCTCTCTCTGACTATCATAAATAAATAAAATTAAAAAAAAAATTAAAAGAAAAAAAAAAACGAATCAGGGCAGCCGGGGTGGCTCAGTGGTTTAGCGCCACCTTCAGCCCAGGGCGTGACCCCAGGGTCCTGGGATCGAGTCCCTGCATTGGGCTCCCTGCATGGAGCCTGCTTCTCCCTCGGCCTGTGTCTCTGCCTCTCTCTCTGTGTCTCTCATGAATGAATAAATAAATAAAATCTTTTTTAAAAAAACAAAGCCCCCCAAAATGAGAGAGTAGGAATAGAGATACATTCACATAGAGAGAGGCAAAGACCCAGAAAGGGAAAGAATCTGGCACGAACACAAGCTCAGGAAATAGCCCACTTTGTGAGGTGGATGATTAACTCTGTTCCCCAAGTCTGACAAAGGTGGGGGTGGTTTCTCACCTTTGGTGTCAGGGGGTCGCTGCTTACAGTTCCCTGAAGCTCATGCTGCTTTTGTCTGTGGTGGGGAGCAGGGGAAGCTGGGGAAGGGGGTAGCATCCTTGCTCTCTCACCTTTTCCTGTTCTAGGGTTCACCTGTTCACCCTTTACCACCTGTAGGGAGCCCCTGCTTCCTGATCTCAGGCATGGCTGTGCTGAGGTGTGCAGGGGGTGGGAGGAATCCAAAGGCAATTAGCCTTATGGGGTGTGAGGTGTAATGGAAACCTGAGAGGTAGGACACAGAAATATACCGAGATGCGGAACAAGATCAAAATCAGGAGGGGGACGGCTCTGGACATTGTTCTGACCTGGGGAGGTAGGAGGGTGCAGCCATGGGATTAGGAATGTTGGAGGGAGGTGTTGCGGACAGAGGATCGGGAGGGATGGGAGGCTATGGGCTAGGTAGGGCTAGGTAGGCTGAACCGCGGTGGAGGGGGGGGAGCAGTCAAGTGGGAGAGGCAGGGATGGAGACTTAAGCTGGGGCAGTGGCGGGAGACGCAACAGTCTTCAAGCATCACTAAAGAGTTGTTGGGGGATCCCAGAAGTGCCCCTGGGGATGTTCTAGACACCTGCTTGGGGGGCTGCCAAGGAGAGGTCTCCTGTCCGTGGGGCAGCAGAAGGACCAGAAACGGGTCTCTAACCATTGGTAAAGCCCTCAGGTGCGCTTCGAGACGAGGGTGGTTAAAGTCTCTCTCTCTCTTTTTTTTTTTTTTTTTTAAGATTTTATTTATTCATGATAGACACAGAGAGAGAAGCAGAGACACAGGCAGAGGGAGAAGCAGGCTCCGTGCAGCGAGCCCGACGCAGGACTCGATCCCAGGACTTGGGGTCACGCCCTGGGCCAAAGGCAGGCGCCAAACCGCTGAGCCACCTGGGGATCCCCGGTTAATGTCTCTCTCTCTTTTTTTTTTTTTTTTGTTTTGTTTTCGGTTAAAATCTCTTGATTCTTGGTCCCGTTGGCTACAGTCTCGATGCACTTTTGGAAGGGCCTTGCCCTCCGGGGCTGGAAGCCAGGGCCTCCGAGCCTTCCTGGGCCTGCGCTCTCTTAGGCTTCCCGGCTTCCGGCCCCGACGTAGCGGATGAACTACAATCCCCAGAGTCACTTAGGCCCCGTGCAGCACGCCTTCCGGGGATGGGAGTGTTTCCGGCGGAAGTGGCCGCGGCCGCGCCAATCGCCTTCGCCGAACAAAGCCGACTACGACTCCCAGTGTCCTCCGCGCCCGGGGGCGGGGAAGGGAACCGGAAGCCGGATGGAGAGCGGAACCTGGTGAGGAAGTGGGAGCCGGGGGTCGGGGGTCCCGGGGGCGGCGTCGCGCTTCGGCGCCGCTTGCTGCCTCGGGGGCTTGGCGGCGGCGGAGGGGGCGCCGCGGAGGGGCCTTCCCGGCGGGCGAGCCACGGCGTGGGCAGCCCCGCCCCGGTGCCCCGCGTCGCGCTCCGGCCCTGCGCGCTGGCGACGCCCCCGCACGGACCTCGTGTCGGCGTTCAAGGCTCCGGGCCTCGCGCGCCGCGCCGGGCTTCAGGCTCCTCCGGTTCCCGCCGGGGCCCCGCGCGCCTGGCCTGTGCCGTTCGTCCTGGGCTTCTCGCCCGTCCGGAGGCGCCTGCGGTGCCGACCATGGAACGGACCCGTTGAAACAAACAAACAACCAGACGAGGTAACAGTTGGTTGTAGGTGGATGGAACTTGTGATTTTCGTTCTATAGAGAGCAGAGGTAAAGGCTTGGCGGGAGAGGAGCGCAGAGGTGAGAGCAGGAGTAGAAGTGGATTCAGGGGCCGCCCGGACTGCGTCTCGCTCTCGCGGGGGCCCTGGAACCCGAGCCCCACACAGCCTTGCCGTCTGCAGCGCAGGTCGCTAAAGGTCAGAGGCGGGCTCAGCCTAGGACGAGAGCAGTCCCGGGGCTGGGGCAGCCCGGGCACCGACCTTGGCACTCGCCGGGAGAGGCAGAGCGGCCGAGACCTGGGAGTCCTCCAGGCCCCTTCTCGGCCCTCCCGGAGCCCCGGCGGCTCTGCTTAGCCGTCTGGACAGAGCAGCAGACTTCGCAGATCAGCCCCGAGAAGGCTTTCCTAAGACCGGCCCTGACGTTTTTTTTATTCTCTCCCACTTCCCCTAGGTTCGGATCCGAGATCGGGTTGATGGCTCAAGCTCCTTCCGTCCGCACGAGGGTCCCACCTGGGAGAAGATCCCGGCCCTAGGGGAGGCCCAGACACGATGGAGATCCACCCAGAGCCCGGGAAACCCTCAGACGACCAGAGTGCCAAGTGGGCAGCTGAGCCTTGAGTGAGCTCGGGCTCTAGAGTGCGTCAGGAAGGACTCCTTGGCAGAAGGTACTGTTTTTTTTTTTTTTTTTTTTTTAATGATTTTATTTATTTATGAGAGACACAGAGAGAGGCAGAGACACAAGCAGAGGGAGAAGGAGGCTCCACGCAGGGAGCCTGATGCAGGACTCGATCCCAGGACCCCGGGGTCACGCCCTGGGCCAAAGGCAGCCGCTCAACCGCTGAGCTCCCCAAGGCATCCTGGTAGAAGGTAGTTTTAAACAGGACTGGAAAAGGTAGGATGGACAGAGCGAGCAGGTGTTTGTTGGCTCCCTAATAAAAGGTACGACCTTGAAGATACAAAGGGAAGTTGAACAGGCTTCTGATCTGTCAAGTCGAGGCAGGGAGGCGAGGTGGTGTTCAGCCTGCATCAACCATGAGGATCACCTGAGGTCTCACAGCAGACCCACTCGCGCGTGCGGCACATGCCACCGTGTCCTAAGGGGGAAGGCGTTCCCCGTGGGATCATTGGAGCTGCGTCTCCAAGGGTGGGCATGGCTTGGGTGTATGGAGAGGCGGGGGAGTCACAGTCCCGGTTGACTCCAGGAATGTGTTTGGTTGGGTTTGAAGAAATGGCAGGTGCCAAGTTTGGGGACTTGGAGTAGGAAAAGCATTTTGAAAGCGCAAGTGGAATGCTCAGGCTGGAACACTGGGTTTGGCCGGGAGTTAGGAGGAGGACTGGAAGGCATGGTCTATGTAGACGATACAGCTTGCTGGAGTGCTCCCTCTGCCTCCTCCCCCCTCTTCTCTCTCCTGCTTCTCTACTCTCCCCCCAACCCCCACTTGCATGTAACATCTCATTCCATCCCTCACATTACTGTTATTGAGTGGATATTATCATTATTTAAAGATTTTATTTATTCACGAGAGGCAGAGGGAGAAGCAGGCTCCACACGGGGAGTCTGATGCGGGACTCGATCCCGAGTCTCCAGGATCAGGCTGTGGGCTGAAGGCGGCACTAAACTGCTGAGCCAGCCCCCGCCCTGGGCTGCCCTTGAGTGGATATTATTCCTAGTATTTAGATGAGAAAACCTGAGGCTCTGGCCACGGTTACATAGCTTGTAAGGGGCTGTCCTAAGTCCGGTAATCATCCTGCTGGCTGCTGAGAACTCTTGCATGTGGGCAAGAAGCTGGGCTGGGCCTGAGGGGGTTGTTGGAAGAGCAGGGCGGCTGACTGAACCGCCTCGGGCAGGATGAGGAGAGTGGTTAAGAGCCTAGCCTCGAGTTGGGTAGTTTGGGTTCAAATCCCAGCTTCATTACTTGCTAACTGCGTGACCCTGGGCAAGTTGCTTGATCTTTCTAAGCCTCAGTCTTCTCACCTGTAACATGGGAGCAATAATCCTTGCCTCATGGGGTTGTTACGAGGATCAATGAGGTGTAGCTGGCACAGAGCAATTGCTCACCACCTGGAAGCAATTGTAATTAGCCTTCTGTAATTAGTCTCTGGGCTCTGGCTGTGCACCTGCATCTCATTCTTCAGCACATTGGTTTCCAGGACACAGCCCATCCTGGCCGAGCTTGTTTCATTAAGGATGACATTAGAGTGCTGAGAGTTTGCCACCAGTAAATGTGTATTGAAAACCTCCCATGTGCTTGCCATGGCCTTGGAACTAGTGATTCAAGGCTTACGCCTGATGGAAAGGAGGTTTGGAGTGGGGGCTGGTGGGCCGTTCTCACCAGGTGACATAATAGGAGGAGGGACACTTGAGGAAGCGGGAAGTGGAAGGGGCCTTCACTAGCAAAACTGAGATGAGCGCAGCCAAACCTAGAGGGTGGAGGGTGACTGATGGTCTCCTCTGAGCCCAGGAGAGGGTAGCCCTGGCCAGCCTGGATCCCTCTCACTCTACAGCTGAGGGCTGATGGAGCCTCTGTCCGTCTCTTTTCCAGGTGACAGTCACGTGGCTGTGCCCTAGGCTTATCCAGTGGGGCCCCTCCATGAACCTGCAGGTGCCCTGATGGAGCCCCAGCCTTGCCTTCGAAGCTTGGCTGAGGGCTTCCTGGCGGAGGAGCTGCGGCTCAATAATGAACTGAGCCAACTGCAGTTCTCAGAGCCTGTGGGCATCATCTACAATCCTTTGGAGTATGCGTGGGAGCCACACCACAGCTACGTGACCCGCTACTGCCGGGGCCCCAAGGAAGTGCTCTTCCTGGGCATGAACCCCGGGCCCTTTGGCATGGCTCAGACTGGGGTAAAGGGCTTGGCTTCCCCTGGTGGGTGGAGTGGGAGGCTCCCAGGTGGGTGTGGGCTGTGTGCTGCGGGGAGGAGCATGTGCACGCCTGTGGACATGTTTGGGTACCGGCCCCCTGGTCCCCCCCCATACACATGCTGGCTCCTGCGGTCGCAGACACTCTCCTGGCCTTGCCGCCCATAGCTAACCGAGCACATTAACGGTAGTTCCGTTTCCCCTGTGAGCCGTCCTCTAATTGCCTCTGCGAGCTCTTCCTTCCGCCAGCCCCATCCTTACCTTGCCTTGCCGGATCTGCTCTGCCTACAGTGTGGTTGGGGTCGGGAGAGGGACCAGGAGTACTGGGTCCTCAGGTGGCTGGTTGACAGGCGAGGCCTTCAGCCCACCCGCTTCTGTTTCTTAGCTGAGGAGGGGTTCAAAACAGCGGGCTATGAGGCCTGCCTGCTTCCCTTTCAGATGGCAGGATGAGTGAATGCCCTCAGTGGGGATGCTGGGCCATGGGGGAGGGGGAGAGGCTTCAGGGCAGGAGGCTCAATCGCTTTTATTGACCCCAACTGGGGGATGAAAGGTGATCAATGATGATCGATGGAAGTGACGGCCTGAGGCTCGGGGCTGAGAGGGCACCCAGAGAGCAGTGGTCAGTCCTGTCCTTGTGGCTCCTCTAACCCCGGCTGTCTGCCTATCTCAGACCGTCTGTCTGTCCCCAGTACTACGCATCACAGCCTGTGTAGGGCTGGATATTCCCATGTACCCTCTGTACTTGGTCCCAAAGGCAAATGGGGGTAGAAGCAGCAAATAGATCCTCTGCACCACAGTCCACAATGAAAAATCGGAGAAAGATGGGCAGGATCAAACCAGAGGGCCAGAATCTTTGTCTCAGGCCTTTGGGTGAAGGGGTTGGGGGTGGGGTGTCCAGGCTGGATCTTCACAGAGGGTGTAGAGGGCTCAGCGGGTCCAGAACGCAGGCGACGTCTCCAGACTGAAACCCTCCTGTCTCTCCTTCCCGGCAGGTGCCCTTCGGGGAAGTGAACGTAGTCCGGGACTGGTTGGGCATTGGGGGGACTGTGTCGACCCCGGCCCAAGAGCACCCGAAGCGCCCAGTGCTGGGACTGGAGTGCCCTCAGTCAGAGGTGAGCGGTGCCCGGTTCTGGGGCTTTTTCCAGAACCTCTGTGGACAGCCCGAGGTCTTCTTCCGTCACTGTTTTGTCCACAATCTATGTCCTCTGCTCTTCTTGGACCCCAACGGGCGCAACCTCACCCCCGCCGAGCTGCCGGCCAAGCAGCGAGAGCAGCTTCTTAGGGTCTGTGACGCAGCGCTCTTCCGGCAGGTGCAGCTGCTGGAGGTGCGGCTGGTGGTGGGCGTGGGGCGGCTGGCGGAGCAGCGGGCGCGGAGGGCGCTGGCCGGCCTGCTGCCCGAGGTCAGGGTGGAGTGGCTCCTGCACCCCTCCCCCCGGAGCCCGCAGGCCAACAGGGGCTGGGAGGCAGCGGCCAAGGACAGACTGAGTGAGCTGGGGCTGCTGCCGCTGCTCACGAGGTGAGGGCCCCTGCGGCCCCACGTCACCCGGGAGCCGGCAGAGGACCGCAGGCCCCGGGCCGGAGCAGCCAGGCCCCTGGGCTCCCTGCTTGCTGGGACCTGCCGCCGCAGGTTTGACACTACTGCTTGCTCCCCCTTCCTTTGAGCGTTGTTGCCTCTGGTCCTGTGGTAAGAGCGGCACGGGGACTTGGCATCTGCTCACCTCACGGGTTCCTCGGGCGCCTCTGGTCGGTGACGGTGGCCTGAACAGTGACCTGTGGAGCCGTCTTTGCTGTGATGGAGACCCTGCCAGGACCCCCACCCGTCCTCACAGAACAGCCTCCTTCAAGCTGAGCCTTTTCCTCCGAGGGGCTGGAACAAAGCGAAAGACACGGATGTGAAGAGCGAACTTCTTACGGGAGACTGAGGCTGGATCAGAGGAAGAATTCAGCGTGGCGGGAGCCACGGGGCGGGCGGGCGGACACGGACCAGAAGACCTGGATTTTCATCTCGGCTTTGAGACTTTATAACTTTGGATAAACTGAGGAACCTCTCCAAGCTGAGGATCCTCGTCTGTAAGAGGGGGATCCCCGCTCCGTGGCGTTGGTGGGGATTAAGTGAGAAAACACTTGGAAGTGCCTTGGCGCAGTGCCTGGTGGGTGGGTGCTCCTTACACCTCTTGCTTTCTTGCCTCTTGGTGGGGGCATCACTACACCGCACTACAGAGGGCGCCCCCCACCCTGAAGCTCTTGCTGGGTGAGGGGCAGATCCTCCCCCTACCAGGGGTGGACCAATAACTATGAAAAACCCAGCCTCTGGTTTTTCAGCCCAAGCATTAAAAACTCCTCAACCTGGGCAGCTGGGTGGCTTGGTTCAGCGGCTGCCTTCAGCTCAGGTCGTGATCTTGGGCTCCCCACTCAATGGGGAGCCTGCTTCTCCTTCTTTCTTTGCCCCTCTCTCTTCTCTCTCTCTCTCATAAATAAAATCTTTAAAAGAAAAAACCCAGCTCCTAAACCCTTTTGTGTTGTCGTTTTCCCCCCTCCTGCATGTCTGGGATGGAAGTGGTAGCTTAGTTTTTCCCTTCTCTTACCTCTACTCCGTGTGCAAAGAGTTCCCCTGGGTATCTGGGGAGATGACGTAAACAGGCCTCTGATTGTTTTACCAGAGCCTAAGGGGCTCCGTGGGTCTGTCTGCTACTGGGGCCCTGTGGGGAGCAGGTGATGGGTGGATGGAGCCTGCGGTCTCCACCTAACTCATTTCTTAGGTCTGCTGGATGACTGGTTGGCGTGCCCTAAAACGGGGCTGGGAAGGTGAAGCAAACTGGTAATAGAGTGGGTCTTGGGACCCTCGTAATGAGGAACACATGGTTGGACTCCAGCTCCCAAGACAGGTCATCTTCAGCTTTCAGAATTCATAAGACTTTTAGTATAGGGGTGCCTGGCTGGCTCAGAGGAGCCTGAGACTGTAGATCTTGGGGTTTTGAGCTGGAGCCCCATGTGGGGTGTAGAAAAATATAAAAAGACTTTTTTTACTGTAAGTGTCCCCCATTTGTATAATAAAGAACTTGACTGGCTTTTGTCCTTGGTTCTTGGGAGGGAGTCTCTAAACTCTTGGAATTTCCCAAGTGATAGGAGTGTCTTTGTCGTTCACGGCAGGGGTGGGGGCCAGACCACACACCTGAGTGTGCTGACATTGGCTCTGGAGGAGGACTAGGACGACGCCAGAAAAGGCCAACCGTTTGATGAGCGGGTTGGGGCTCAGAGCCAGGTGGTATCAGCCCGAAGTGTGTGGGGTGGGGGAGGCAGGAGATTGAATTCCCCCATGTGGTCAGTGGTTTCAGTTGATAATACGCAATGAGAAACCCTAATGAAAATTGGACACGCAACCAGCCAGCGTGCATCTGTTGGGGCAGCCCGGGGGACTCAGCGGTTTAGCACCACCTTCGGCCCCGGGGCTTGATCCTGGAGTCCCAGGATAGAGTCCCGCGTGGGGCTCCCTGCATGGAGCCTGCTTCTCCCTCTGCCTGTGTCTCTGCCTCTCTCTGTGTCTCTCATGAATAAATAAAATCTTAAAAAAAAAAAAAAATGGCTTCAGTGAGCCTGTCGAACACAATGGCTGCAACAGCAGGGTGCTGTGTCCTTCCGGACGATACTAGAAGCTGGGTTTGGAGCCCTCTCAGCCCCTGCCCCTCGTATGTCTCGCTGGTCCTGGTTTGCATCCTGTGTGATGAAGCTGTGGTTCTAAGCGCGGAGTTCTGTGAGTCATTCTAGTGAATTGCTGAACCTGAAGCGGTCATGGGAACCCCTGAATTCGTAGCCAGTTGGAAGCACAGGTGGCCTGGGGACCCCTGAACTTGTAGCTGGCATCTGAAGTGGGAGCAGTTGTGTTGGGGACTGTGCCCTTAAACCTGCTTGGCAACTTTGCACCCCCACATGCCTTAGACCTCTTTCCTCCTGCTGCAGGGCTGTGGTGCTGAGCAGTCATCGCCCCGCGCCCATGCCCGGGGCACTAGGTTACACACCGAAGTAAGTGCACAGAGATAAAAGCCGTCGCTCCCCACTGCGTTTAGCTGAGGTAGAGAAAGCTCCCCGGAGGAGGTGGCACTGCAGGTGGCCGTAGACACCAGGAGCTTTGGAGAGCATCGTTATGGTCAAGGGGTGGCAAGTAGATTAGCACTGACTTTGCCCAGTTGGGAGAAAAAGCCAGGAGGTACGCTGGAGCCATCTTGCGAAGGATCTTAAATGCTAGACTCATCTTCGAGAATCTGAAGTCCAGTGGGGAAAGTGAGATGCATAGAACACACGCATTTAAAACATCCAGCGATGGGACACCCGGGTGGCTCAGCGGTTGAGTGCCCGCCTTCAGCCCAGGGCGTGATCCTGGAGACCCGGGATCGAGTCCCACGTCGGGCCCCCTGCATGGAGCCTGCTTCTCCCTCTGCCTGTGTCTCTGCCTCTCTCTCTCTCTCTCATGAATAAATAAATAAAATACTTAAAAAAAAAAAAAAACCCAGCGATGAACAAGTCGAAATGATGACAGCTGTTGGCGAGGATGCAGAGAAAGGGGAAGCTCCTCCACTGTTGGTGGAACGCAGGCCGGTGCAGCCACTGTGGAAAACAGTGCAGGGGTTCCTCAGTTGACCCTAGAGCTGCCTACGACCCAGCAATTGCCCTGCTGGGCATTCATCCCAAAGATACAGATGTGATCCGAAGGGGCACCTGCACCCCTGTGTGTAGCAGCAATGTCCCCAGTAGCCAAACTATGGAAAGAGCCCACATGTCCATCAACACGTGAGTGGATAGAGATGTGGTCTATATAAATATACAATGGAGCAGTACTCAGCCATAAAAAAATGGAATCTTGCCATTTGCAATGACATGGATGGAACTAAAGTGTCGTGTTAAGTGAAATAAAGACAATTATCTTACGATCTCACTCGTGGAATTTAAGAAACAAAACAGGATCATAAGGGAAGACAGGAAAAAGTAAAACAAGATGAAATCAGAGAGAGAGATAAACTATGAAGAACTCACAGGAGACCAACAGGGTCGCTGTGGGGGAGGTGAGGGGGGCACTAAGGAGGGCACCTGATGGAATGAGCACTGGGTGTTATATGAGCCTGATGAGTCACTGACCTCTACTTCTGAAACCAACATTACATTAGATATTAGTGAATTTAAATAAAAATAAATAGTGGAGGGGTAGGGCAGAGACCTTTTTTTAAGATTTATTTATTTATTCATGAGAGACACAGAGTCAGAGACACAGGCAGAGGGAGAAGCAGGCTCCATGTAGGGGGCCCGACGTGGGACTCGATCCCGGGACCTGAGGATCACACCCCAGTCTCAAGGCAGAAGCTCAACTGCCAAGTCACCCGGGCGTCCCTTTTTTTTTTTTTTTTTTTGAGAACTTTGTTTTTATGTAAACTAGTTGACTTAAAAAAATTAATTGATCTTATAAATAAAACACAGATCAACAGATGGGCATGAAGGGTCAGGCTCTGTAGAAGGCAGAGTGGGTGCAACGGGGTCAAGGAGGGAACGGGAGGCGATTACAGGGCAGGTGACCTGGTGGGACAGTATGGTCTAGGTGAAACCCTAAGACTGGGGGTTGAGAGTGGCGAGATGGGGTAGGGCCGGGCCTAGGGGGGCTGGAACGGTAGTGACCCGGACGGTGGTTTGAGACTTAGATGCCAGCAGAGCCACTGCTTCTAGTAGAGCTGTTGTTCTGAATTCTTGGGGCACGTCTTGCCAGCAAGAGGCCGCTGAGGGTGCTGCGCCTGCCTTTTCCTAAGGGCACCATGTTAGTCTGCGTAGCAAAATACCACAGACTGGGGAGCTTAACCAACACATTTATTTTTATTTATTTATTTATAGATTTTATTTATTCATGAGAGACACAGAGAGAGAGAGAGAGACAGGCAGAGACACAGGCAGAGGGAGAGGCAGGCTCCACGCAGGGAGCCCGACGACGTGGACTCGATCCAAGGACTCCGGGATCACGTCCTGGGCAGAAGGCGGCGCCAAACCGCTGGGCCACCTGGGCTGCCCCAAGCAACACATTTATCATCTCGGGTTCTTGAGGTTGGGAGTCCCCGATGCAGATGTCAGTAGGTGCAGTTTCTCCTGAGGCCTCTCTCCTTGGCTTGGGGACAGCTGCCCTCCCACCGTGTCCTCCCATGGCCTTTCTCCGTCGCTCCTCTTACAAGGACACCAGTCATTTTGGATTAGGGTTCCACCCCTATGACCTCATTTAACCTCAGTTACCTCTTTAAAGGCCACATTGGGGGATCCCTGGGTGGCGCAGCGGTTTAGCGCCTGTCTTTGGCCCAGGGCGTGATCCTGGAGACCCAGGATCGAATCCCACATCTGGCTCCTGGTGCATGGAGCCTGCTTCTCCCTCTGCCTGTGTCTTTGCCTCTCTCTCTCTCTTTCTCTGTGACTATCATAAATAAATGAAAATTAAAAAAAAAAAAATAAAGGCCACGTTGGGGGGTAGGGTTTTGACATACGAATTTGGGGGATTGGGAGACACAATTTGGCTCATAACGGGCATCTCATGCCACTGTTTTCCTGTCCCCACCAATGTGGGCCTCTAACAAAACAGGGTCCTCAGCAGGGCCCTTCCTCCAGTCTGGGGGCCGAGTGCTGGCCACCTGTGGGCCGCCGCTCTGCCCCTGTCCATTCTAGAGCAGGTTTTCAGGGCAAATGAGAGTCTTCAGGGAGGGGAAGCTCACAGTTTTCTACTGGGCTGAGGGGAATGGAGACTTGAACTGCTACAAAACAATACTGTGAGAAGTATTTTAAAGCCACAGTGAAGTCACTTGGGATCACCTAGAATTTTGTGGTCTGAAATAGGAGCCACGAGCCACGGGGGGGGCGAGGGGGGCTGCTTAAGTTAATGGGGCGCCTGGGTGGCTCATTCAGTTAAGCTTCTGACTTCTGCTCTGGTCGTGATCCCGGGGTCCTGGGATGGAGCCCCGCATCTGTCTGGGCTCCCCACCTGGGGCGGAGAGTCTTCTTCTCCCTCTGCCCCTCACCCCCCACGTGTGTGTGCATGCGCGCTCTCTCTCAAATAAAATCTTTTAAAAATTTAAGTTAATTTTTGGGCAGCCCTGGTGGCTCAGCGGTTTAGCGCCACCTTCAGCCCAGGGCGTGATCCTGGAGCCCCGGGATCGAGTCCCACGTCGGGCTCCCTGCGTGGATCCTGCTTCTCCCTCTGCCTGAGTCTCTGCCTCTCTCTCTCTCTCTCTCTCTGTCATGAGTAAATAAATAAAATCTTTAAAAAAATTTAAGTTAATTTTGAAGTAAAATTAGAAATTCAATTCCTCAGCCTCTAGCCATCAAGTGCTCGATAGCCACACATACACCACAGATAGGGAACATCGCATCATCGCAGAAAGTCCTATTGGGTAGCGCTGATCAGCAGATCAGTGGCTGACGACCCTGCCTGTGAATCAGGATTCACTTGTGGAGGTTTTAAAAAAGGCACGTGTCTGAGCTCCACTTGAAGAGCCTTTGATTTGGCAGGTCTGTAGGGCAGCCTGGTACCTATTTTTCTCTCTGTGCTACAGATGTGCAGCCAAGGTTATAAGGCAGGATTGCACTGGGTGCCTTGAAGGCAAGGAGGGGGTCCCTTAGATTCCTTTCCCCAGTATGTCACCCAACGCCTGCAGGTGTCAAGGAGTGCATGAGTCTCGCTTGCGAGATCTACCCCAAGTGCCCATCCAAGTAACACAAGTGTCCGCAGAGTTTGTTGCTTTAGTCCAGTGATGGTGGGAATTCTGGTTCAGAGGAGCAAAGGAGGCTTAGAAGTCCACCAGCTGCACACGCACAACCGTACACACACGTATACACAGTGATAGAGGCTAAGCTGTGCATGGGGTTGGGGTGATTCTGAGACTGAAGGATGGAGTGTGCTGAGAAGAAAAAGACTCTTCCTACTGTTTTGTTTTTCCTTACTGGAATAGAATGTTGCAAAAGAAGGGATGCCCAGGTGGCTCGGTGGTTGAGCGCCGCCTTCAGCCCAGGGTGTGATCCTGGAGACCCGGGATCGAGTCCCACATTGGGCTCCCTGCAGGGAGGCTGCTTCTCCCTGTGCCTGTGTCTCTGCCTCTCTCTCTCTCTCTCTCTCTCTCTCTCTGTGTGTCTCTCATGAATAAATAAATAAAATCTTTAAAAAAAGAAGATGGTGTAAAACAAGATTGAGTCTTGAGTTTGACCATTGTGTGGCCTTTCACATTCCTCTCTCAGTTCAACATTTATTAGTGTCCATCGTGTGCCAGTCCCCAAGCCAGGCACTGCAGGGGGTGACAGAGGTGAAGCAGATGATGCTTTGTCCTCACTGTACACTGTCCAGTGCTGGGCGATACACGCATCCCATGATACTATAATCAAAAGGAACGCGGGTTGTGAACCACGTCTAAGCCCAGCGCCCTGGGCACAGACCGAGGAAGCGACTAGCCCTCGGAGCGGGCGGGAGGCATGTGTGCCCGTAAGGGAGGGTGCTGGCCGCAGGGTTCCCGCATCACTTGCTGGCCTGCCACCTCCACTGAGTGGCTGTTTGTAAAAAGGGACCCCCGTGGCAGATCTCTAGCATTTCTCAGCCCCAACTGCAAGGGGCTGGGAAACAGGATGGGGGGCATGGAACTGGCTCGCTGAGGGCCGGGCGTGGCCCTCTGGGAGACTCTGATTCCATCTCTTGTTCCGTGAACCTCTGGGATGGAAAAATGCAGGAGGTTGTGTCAGGGGGTGTCCAGCGGCTAGAGCAAAAAAGACGGGAACCCCAGCCTGGGCATAGCTGGCCGAGAACACGAGTGGAACGAAGGGAATAGTGAGTGTGGCCCCAGCCCAGACTGAGTCTCAGCCCTTCACATGTTCTTGTTGAGGAGGGTGTAGGCCAGCTGTTTTGTTTTCTAATATTTCGTAATGTCCCAAAGAAGGAAATAGTTTCAACTGGAGTGTGAGACACTGAGGTTAGACGTGTGTGGACTTCCCAGCTATGGCCACCGGGTGATGCAGAGATCCACAGCTTTAGGGGAGGCTGAACTGCTTTCTCCTTCAGAGGCCTCAGTGCCAGCCTGGCCGCAGCCCAAGCTTACCAGTCAAGGCTGAGCTGTAATGTATTTGGGGGACGCTTTTGCTCCCTTTTTTCTCCCTCCCTGTTTTGACCCTTATTCTGTCTAAAACAAAACGTAACAAAATACCTGCAATAGACTGTTCCTGCATTTCTTCTCTCCCATTCTTCTCCCCCTAGATCCCATTCAAGGATCTCCGCCCGATGTCGGTCTCTGGGCCTGGCTTGCAGAGGGGGTGGCTGAGAGCCCAGAACAGTCCTTCACAGTGGCCTGTGCCAAGCCCGGTTGCCATTTCCATTTTCATTAATTGAAGCAGCTTGACCCTGATCATTTGAGGCCAGCAATTTCCTGTCTGCTGGTTGGGAGTGTGTGGAGGACACGCTCGGCAGGTCACTCTGTCCTTCCATCTACCTGGATGGTGCTAACTCCCAGTCCAGGCTGCAAAAATGGGTCCCCCGTGTTTGACAGGAGAGAAGCCCAGCCACACACTCGTGCCCAGCCTCCCCACCTGCGATCTCAACCGTTCTGTGTTTTTGGGAAGGCCTTCCTGGTGTCTACCTTCAAGGCTACCTGTTGTAACTGTGGCTCCCGTTTGTTTCTTGGTTCAGTTTTAAGAAATTTGGAGGCTGATGCAGTTGCCTCTCAGGCCCCCGTCGGGTGATGCTTTCCGCTGTGGCCTGAGAGAAGGAGGCGGCGGCAGGGGAAGGGTTTGCCTTCCAGCCCTGGAGACAGTGAAGAGGCTGCGGGTGTGAGAGTGAGCGTGCTTGGCGCCCTCCCTAGCTTTGAGGAAGGTCTGTGTGTCGCCCTGGGGGGTCCCCCGGTTAGCACCATCTTGTTCCCTGTGCGGTAGTGTCCCTCGGTGACAGCCGCTCCGGGGGGTAGGGGGATGGGCTCCCGCTGGAGTGTGGGTCTCGGGCGTGCCCCGCACACGCGGGGACTTTTGCGACCCACGGGATCTTTTTCGTCTCCGCATTTTTTAACCTGGGGGGTGCACTTGTGTACCCGGTGTGACCCCTTTCCGCCGCTGTCGCCTCTTTGTGTGGGCGCTTCCGTGCGTCTTCAGGGGACTCGTGTCTTTCTGAGTGTCCTCTGGCTCGGTTTGGCGGGGGGAGGAGCCCGGGCGCCGCGGAGCCGCCGGGGAGCCGCCGGGGCGGGGGGGGGGGCGCGGGGGGCGCCGCAATCTGTGGCTCGGAAAACAGATTTGCGGAGGAGGCGAGCAGCCCGGGCGCGCGGAGCGTGCGGGGCGGGGGCGCGGGCCGCTCTGGCCCCCAGCTCCTCCGCAATCCAATTAAATAACATTTAAATGCATAACCAGCCCGCGCGGCGGTGAGGCTGGAGATTGGAGCGGGCGCGCGGCGGCGGGCGGGCGGCGTTTTGTGGAGCTCAGCGATTCCGCCGCAATTTCCCCGCTCGGCGCGCGCCGTTTACGAGCCGCCCGCCCCGCTGCGCCGCCTCCGCCCGCCCCGCGTCCCCGCCCTCCCCCGCCCGCCCCGCTCCATCCGGCCCCATCCCCGCGCCGGCCCCCTCTCCGGCCCCCTCTCCGTCCCCCTCTCCATCCCCGCTCCATCCCCGCTCCATCCCCGCGCCATCCCAGCGCCGTCCCCTGCTCGGTCCCTGCACCTTCCCCCTCTCCATCCCCACTCTGTCACCACCCCATCCCTTGCTCCTTCCCTGCTCGGTCCTGCAACGTCCCCCTCTCCATCCCCGCTCGGTCCCCACTCAGTCCCCGCTCAGTCCCCCACGCCCTCCCCGCTCCATCTCCACTTGGTCCCCATGCCATCCGGCTCTATCCAGCCCCGCTCCATCCTCGCTGAGTACCCACTTGGTCCCCGCGCTGTCCCCCTCTCCATCCCTGCTGGTCCCCCGCCCTGTCCCCTGCTCAGTCCCTGCACCATCCCCCTCTCCATGCTCCATCCCTCGCTCCTCCCCCCTCGGTCCCCCCGCAGTGTCCCCCTCTCCATCCCTGGTCGGTCCCTCTGCCGTCCCCCTCTCCATCCCCACTCGGTCCCCACTCAGTCCCCCGCTCAGTCCCCCACACCCTCCCGCTCCATCTCCACTTGGTCCCCATGCCATCCGGCTCTATCCAGCCCCGCTCCATCCTCGCTTGGTCCCCACACCGTCCCCACTCCATCCCTGCTCCATTCCCCCCCTCCTGTCCCCACTACCTCCTGCTCCAGCCACTCCCCTGGCGCTGTGTGACTCCCTTTCTATGGCAGCTGTGGGTCGCCCTCCTGGGGCACCTCTGACTCCCACCCACACTCAGCCTCCGGCAGGCTGGCTGGGCTCTCCAGGCCGAGGCTCTGTTGCACCTCGAGTCTCCTTTTGCTTCCCCAGTTCTGCCTCTGACCCTGACTCCTGTTGGCCTGTGTGGGGGTCACCAGCCCCTGGGCTCCATTCTCTCACCTCCGGCCTCTGCAGCCCAAAGATCCCAGGACTCAGGGCTGCGGCTGGCCCCCCACCCCGGCCCCCACCCCCACCCCCACTATGGCCTCAGCCTCCAGCCTCCTAATGGGGTAGAGGACAGGTAGCACCAGGAGGAGCAGAGGAGGGAAGGGGAGCTGCAGGGGCCTTGTGGGGCCGGCTGACTGCAGGATGGTGGAAAGAGGTAGTGGTGAGTACGGAGCAGGAGTGACCGTCCCACCCTGGGAGAGGCCGCCAGGACTGCCACATGTGGCCTCAGGAGGCCCCAGAGTCCTGGAGGGAGAGGAGGTCATCACGGCTTGCGGCTCCTCCGAGGGTCCCTTGGGCGGTAGGGTCCTCCTGAGGACCGGAGCCGCAGGTCCCCTCTAGGGAGGCACACAGAGCGGCCACAAGAGCCGTCTTGTCTTGTCTCCTCTTCCTCTCCACTCCCTCTCATCCCGCTTGGGCCTCAGCATATGGAGCCTGCCATTTACCAGATGCTACGTGCCCCTGCGGATTTCTGGGAGAAGAGGGTTCCTGACAGGAGGAGCTGCAAGGGCGAAGGCCCTGAGGAGAGCGCGTCTGGCCTGTCGAGGAACAGTGATGGGGCTGGTGCACGGGAGCAGGGAGCGGAGGGAGACTAGGTGATGGTAAGGGGCCCAGACTGCGGGGACTAGTGAGTCACAGCAAGGCCTGGGACTTAGCTTTCACACTGAGGAAGATGGGAGTCGCTGCAGGGTTTTAAGCAGGGGGGTGATGTGATCTACCGTGTATTTCTACAGAAAATTCTTTTTTTAAAAAAAATAATTTACTTATTCATGAGAGACACACAGAGGCAGAGACACAGGCAGAGGGAGAAGCAGGCTCCATGCAGGGAGCCCAACATGGGACTCGATCACGGGACCCCGGGGTCATGCCCTGGGCCGAAGGCAGACGCGCACCCACTGAGCGCCCCAGGTGCTCCTCTACAGAAAATTCTTACTGCTCTGAGACTGGGTTGAACAACCAAGAGCAGGAGTAGGGAGGCCTGTTAGGAATCTACTGCTAGGGCAGCCCCAGTGGCGCAGTGGTTTAGCACCGCCTGCAGCCCGAGGTGTGATCCTGGAGACCCGGGGTTGAGTCCCACATCAGGTTCCCTGCATGGGGCCTGCTTCTCCCTCTTCCTGTGTCTCTGCCTCTCTCTCTCTCTCTGTGTGTCTATGAATAAATAAAATCTTTAAAAAAGAAAAAAAAAAGGAACCTACTGCTGCACCAGGTCAGAGATGAGGGTGGTGGGAGCCACCGACGTGGCAGTGGAGGTGACAACTACTCACATTCTGGTTACACTTGGCAGAGAGAGCCCGACAATTTGCTGATGGGCCAGATGGGGTGTGTGAGAGAGAGAACAGGGTCAGGGTGAGCCCCAGGGATTTGGCCTGCATGGCCCAAAGCGTGGAGTCCCCACCACGAACTGACGTGCAGACAAGGTCAGGGGGAACGGTTTCGGGAGGGGCCAGGGTGGGCATGTGAGGTCAGAGATGCCCGTAGGCAGCCCGGGTGGAGGTGTCTGGTAGGCAGATGGGTGCACAGGGCTGCAGTTCCACAGTAAGGTTAGGCTGCAGATACAAATTTGGGAGTCATCTGGGACACTGGATGAGATGCCCCGAGGGGTGAGCACAGATCGGAGATAGAGGACATCCAATGATCAAGTCCAGGCATTTCAGTATTTAAGAGTTGTGGATTTGGGAAAAAAAAAAAAAAAAAGAAAGAAAGAAAAGAAAATAGCCCCCAAATGCAGAGACATTGCAGCAAGAAAGATTTGGGGATGGGGTGGGGTGGGCAACGCCTCGCTGGCCTGTATCTAGCTATTCCCAGCTCACTCCCTGGGTCTCCACTTCATTCCCCTCCAAACTGCAACACCAACCTGCCTGAACACCCCCCCCCCCACCCTGCTCAGGGCTGGCCAGAGCCCCCGCAGCTCGGCATTCTGGTCTCAGAGCCAGGGAAGGAGAGTTGGGGTGAGTTCGCCCTTACTGCTTTGCCAGTAGGGAAACTGAGGCCCTGAGAGACAGTGTCTCGTCAAAGGTCCCGGTGTCAGAAGGTGGCTGGGGCCCCCGAGATGTAGCTGAGTGCTCTCTCTAGCCCCCGCCCCCGTGCTGCCTTTTGGACCACTTCTCTCTCTCTCTCTGTCTCTCTTTTTTTTTTTTTTTTAAAGGATTTTATCTATTTATTCATGAGAGACACAGAGAGAGGCAGAGACCCAGGCAGAGGGAGAAGCAGGCTCCATGCAGGAGCCCGAGGCGGACTCGATCCCGGGACCCCGGGGTCATGCCCTGGGCCCAAGGCAGATGCTCACCCGCTGAGCCCCCCAGGCGCCCCCTCTTTTGGATCACTTCCCAAGGAGCACCAACCGCCTACCGGGGCTGATTACCCCCGCTCCGTGCAGAACAGCCGCAGAGGACCCCGAGGGCCCCAGGAGAAACAGGAGGCAACCCCAAGAGGCTTGAATGAGGACCCGGCATAACTTTCCCGTTCTTCTCCTGTCTCTTCACTTCGATTCCTTAGGCTCCCCGGCATGGACTCTCTTCTTCCCCACTTGGTGCCTGGGTCTTGTCTTCCCTCCCCTTCCCTTCCCTTCCCTTCCCTTCCCTCCCCTCCCCTCCCCTCCCCTCCCCTTCCCTTCCCCTCCCCTCCCCTTCCCTTCCCCTCCCCTCCCCTTCCCCTCCCCCTCCCCCCCCCTTCCTTTCCCTTCCCCGCTGCTCCTACACCTTCCAGAAGTGTCCCCATCACCAGATCACTGTGGTAGCTCGGGCCCCACCCCTAAGGGGCCGTCACCTGTCACACTCAGTCTGTGAGCCAGTTCCAGCAGCCTCATCGCCATGTGTACCCCACATCCGACCGCATCTCCCGGTCTCCCCTGAGCGGTCCTAGCCGGATGCTCCTTGTCCCCAGATGCTCCTTGACCGCCAGGGCTCCTGCACAGCCGCCTCCTTGACCCTGCACATCCTCCACGCAGCCGTCTCTCGCCTGAAGTCCTCACCCCATCTCCCAAGTCCTTGGGCTGCTTCCTAGTCTCATGTCCTTCCAACGGGTCCCGCTGCCCGGTGTGACCACCCCCACCCCGGCTCCTGGGCTGGAGGGTGCAGGAGGGGCTGGGGCTGTCGTGCACAGAGCCCCGAGGACCGCTGTCGTGGGAGCCCATCTACCTGTTGTGCTGCTGTGGAGGGGCACGCACCGAGAGGTCAACGGGTAAGGTCGCAAGTGTCTCTGCGGTGGCCGGGGCACTCAGGGCTTTCGCCGTAGACCTGCTTCGCCTCATTTCCATCTTCTCTTCCATATGCGGCCTTCTCCCTCCTTCTCAGAGCTTCTTCCTGTCTGTTTCACCAACTGACTCTTTCCTCGGATTGAGGTTGAGAAGACTCTCTCGCCGACCTCAGGCTCTTGAGAGATTTGCCTGCTGAATGCACCCCTATTCCTGGCCCGGGCCTCCCTCCCCTCCAAGGCCCTGGCCAGGAACCCCCCGGGTGGGGGAAACACAGCTGCTGCCGTCCTCTCCAGCCTGAACACCCAGGTCTGCTCACGCCCCACTTTATCCCCAGTGCCTAGTGCAGCGCTTTGCACCCAGTGGGTGCTGGTTAAATACTGATTAAAAGGATAAAGGGATGGGGATCCCTGGGTGGCTCAGCGGTTTAGTGCCTGCCTTTGGCCCAGGGTATGGTCCTGGAGTCCTGGGATTGAGTCCCACATCGGGCTCCCAGCATGGAGCCTGCTTCTCCCTCTGCCTGTGTCTCTGCCCCCTCTCTGTCTCTGTCTCTGTATCTGTCTCTGTCTCTCTCTCTCTCTGTGTCTCTCACGAATAAATAAATAAAATAAAAAAGGATAAAGGAATGACTGAATCCGTGTCTTAAGTGTTCAGCTTCCCTGTTGGGCCCCTGGCCTGGCCTTCCTGGTGTCTTAAACTAGTGCTTTCAGACTCTAATGTGTGCGAGAACCATCTGGAGATCCTGGTAGGCTGGAGAATTGGATTGACCACATCTGGGCTGGGGCCTGAAAGTTGGCATTTCCAGCACGTTTCCAGGGATGCTGATGCTGCTGGTTCTCAGATCACATTTTGAGTAACGAGGCTCTTAGAGGAGGTGTCTCTCAGACAGAAGGAACACCCCACCTGCAATTGGAAAAGAGAATGATGAAGATTGAGAAAGACGGAGAGATAGTGAAAGAGGAGCTAAAGGGAGAAAGGAGCCCCGCCCCCCAGTTCAATGGCCCCCGAAGCCTCTCGGAAGCCGGCATCCCGACAGCCTCCAGGAGCGCAGCTGGCATCTCCCGCCGCAGCCTGTCTCCCGGGGGCCCCAGCCCCGACTTGGGGGTATCAGGCTCTGGGGACGGCTGCCACCTCCTGTCCCTGTCTCCTCACTTGCAAGTACCCCATGAGTCACAGGAAAGAAGGCTGGGAGAGAACGGTTTGGAGTGTTTGTTTGAACCCACAAACATCACCCAGATGACCTGTGAGCGCCAGGCACACGGTGAACGGAGGCCCAGCTAGAGGGGGGTGAGAGGAGCTGATCTGAGCGTGGCCTCGGAGGGAGATGGGGAAGGCTCTGAGGAGCATCTCGGAGCCCCAGGAGCTGGCGGGGAGGGCACTCGGGCAAAATGGGCTGGAAGCAGGATGGTTCAGGGCGTGTTCCTTGAACCAGGGGGCGACCAGCAGCAGGAAGAGGGGGAGGGAGGGAGGAGAAGTTGCAGGGGCTCTTTGGGTCTGCACTGAGTGGGGCTTTATTATTATTATTTTAAAGATTTTTATTTATTTGTCAGAGAGAGAGAGCCTAAGCAGGGGGAGCGGCGGGCAGAGGCAGAGGGAGAAGCAGGCTCCCCGCAGGGCCGGACCCTGGGCTCCTGACCTGAGCTGAAGGCAGATGCTTAATGGACTGAGCCCCGCCCCGCCCCGGGCGCCCCTAATTTGAGGAATCAGGGCTTTGATGTGAACGCAGGTTTGTTCTGCACACATTAGGGAGCAGGGGAGGGAGTTCGTGAGATGTGTGCATGGCAAGACGTGCTTCCAGGAAAGGCCCACGGGCAGGGACCCACCTCTGCGTGTCCTCCTGGCCGGCTGTCTGCACCCGCTGGAGGCTCAGGCAGGCTTGGAAGGCGGGGGGCTGGCACCTGGGTGTGGGAGGAGCTGGGGGTCGCCTCCCCTCCTCCAGTGTGGGGACAAGCTCGTTTTGTTATGTGGGAGGTTCCTGAACTCCTGCCTTACCTCCGGGTTCTCTTAAGCAGGAGGCCCTGATGAGGACAGACTGTGCTTCAGGAAAGGGAGAAGGAGGGAGATAAGGTCAGCTGCTTCTTTTTTTTTTAAAGATTTTATTTACTTATTCATGAGAGACACACAGAGAGAGGCAGAGACCCAAGCAGAGGGAGAAGCAGGCTCCATGCGGGGAGCCGGACGCGGGACTCGATCCCGGGACCCCGGGGTCACGCCCTGGGCCGAGGGCAGGTGCTCACCCACTGAGTCCCTCCGGCGCCGATAAGGTCTGTTTCCTCTGGGAGCTGAGCAGGTGGCGGCCAGGCGGGTGCACGCTGGTGAACGCCGGGGCCCACCCACGGGCCCAGGACTGCGGGTGCTCCGTGGCCTGTCAGCCCCTCCGCCGCCCCCGGAGTGTCTCAGGGCCTGGAGGGGCTGCCCCTGGGTGGGCCCATGTCGCCAGTGCCGTGTGCTTGGCAGCTTTCCTGCTCAGCAACCCCCAGCACTGTCCACGCGTCCGCCTTCTGAGAACCGACTTCCCGGCCTCGCGTGCCTGTGTTTCATGCACAGGCCTAGATGGCGTGGGCCCCCCTGCTGGCTGCCGGGGAAGGGGCAGCATTTCTGTGACTGTGGGCGGGGGCCGCACCCCTGCAAATCTGGAGGCCTCCCTAACGGGGACCGGGGGACCGTGTCTTTCCTCCCTGGGTGTCCCTGCCCTCCGTCGCTCGCTTCCTCGGGCTCGTTCCTCCCTCAGGCTGGAAACTATGCCAGCAGGGAGGGCAGGCTTGGTTTCCGAGGGGGAGCATGCGGTATTACTTGCATCTGATTTATTCTGGACCCGCCACCCTGCTGTGCCTAGGAGCAGGGGCAGCCAGGAGCGGGTCGATGGGCGGGCGGGGCCTGCGTGCCAAGGAGGCCACGCGGGAGTGGGAGCGGGGCGGGGACGGCTCGGACACCCCGCAGCCTTCTCTGGGCTCTGGGCCAAGCTCATGTGGGCCCTGCCTCTCCCTGGGCGGGTGTCCCGCCTGGAGCCCTCGGCTCAGTCCCGCAGCTCTCCTGGGGCCTTGTAGGGTGAAGAGCAAGGTCTGCGTCCTGGGTGTCATCACGGACACCCAGTGCGTGGCCGATGGACGTGGGAGGGGACTTCCGGGGCGGGTGAGGAGGTTGTAGGCCTCGACCTGGCTTTGTGCATCCTCTGCCGGCTGACTTAGGTTCCCCTGCGAAGCTTCGCCCCTAGGGGTCCTTTCCAGGGCCGCCCTCTCACCTCCCGGTTTCTCCTCCCTCACGCTCTCCTGGTGTGTTGCTGTCCCGTCACTCCGGGTCTGAGACGGTAGTCATCCCCCCGCTGGGGAGAAAAGTGGGGGGAAACAGCATCTCGGAAGACACTGTCACAGTTGACGTCAGCCGCCCTGTGATTCCCTTTTCCGGGGCTTTGGTGGGTCCCCAGATGAAGGGCTGCCCATCAGATGCAGTCGCGCTGGGTCCTGCTGGTCCCTGGGCGGTGGGGGGTGGTAGAGGGTGCGCAGAAACCCAGTTTGAGGTTTGGTGAGCAGGGACGATGGGAAGAGGGGACCGCAGGGGGAACGGAGGAGAGGCAGGATTCAGAGGGTCCAGCAGGGGCAGGAGAGATCGGAGGCGGGGCCAAGGCGGAGGGACGTGGGGTTCAGCTCGTGGTCTGTAAAGTGGGGCTCACGGGGCTGCGGCCAGAGGGTCAACAGGGGAAGTGCGTGTTCCGCTTGGTGCGGGTGGTGATGGTAAGTGGGGTGGTGCCGCCTGCATCCCAAGGCTTGTTGCGAGCCCCCGGCCTTGTGGACACTAAGGCTTCGCTGCTCTCAGTACGATTCCACTCGTGCGGTTCCTTCCACCGCTGACAAGGGGGAGCCCCAGAAGGAGGCCTGGGCCCCCGGGTTCCCTTTCCTCCCTCCCCTCCGCATCCCCTGGTGAGCGGAGCCCAAGCCCCCACCCGCCCTGCTGCCTCATGTGCCCTGCGGCCGGCAGGAGGGGTGCACGGGAGAGGGGGGCCAGGGGGAAGCCAAGCTGAAAGTGAGGGCAGGAAAATGGGGGGCAGTGGGGCCGCCTGGAGCCACGTTTCTGTGAGGAGCCGCCCCAGCTCTGGCTCGCTGCGTTTCCACGAGGGCTCTTCCTCCTTTGTCTCCCCGCCTGTGTCCTGGCCTCCTGTCTCCTCCCTCCTGCCCTGGCCCCTTCTCCTCATTCCCCGGACCCCCAGTTTGCCCCACGGTCCCTGCCGCCCCCTCTGGACACCTGCTCTGAGGTTCCATCCATTGTCCCTCCGGATGCGGCCCTGCAGGCCCTGCAGCCCCCTGGCCGCCATCCGTTCCTCTCCTGGATGCACCCCACCCCACCCACCCCGCCCCTCCCTTCCCCTCTCCTCCCCTCCCATAACCTCATCCCCCTGCCGTCCCCTTCCTCTCCCTCTGCCTCCAAGTCTCCCGGCTCGCCCGCCTGCTCCTATCTTCCTCTTCCATATTGGGGCTCCCTTTCTCCTTATTGACCCCTCTGCCCCCAGCCTTCACCCCTCTGCCCCCCCCCACCCGTTCTCTCCATGTCAGCTTCACTGCTTGGATTTAGGGCTCACTGCATGGTCCTCAATCACTTGCTGACATGATAGTGATCACAGGACTAAACTGTCAGGGGCACTTACTATGGACAAGGCAATTCCCGTACTGGGTCATCCTCTCAGTAGCCCTGTGACGTGCTCTTACGGTCCCCATTTTACAGATGAGGTCAGTCGGGCGTAGACAAGTTAAAGAACGTGCTGAGGGGCTCACCGGTGATACGCGCCAGGACTTGGATGCAAACCTGACCGGGGAGCCTGTGTCTTGACCACGGGAGTCAACGCAGGCCCTGGGAGACTGTTCTCACTCTCTCTCCTCTTGAGCTTAAGAGACCCCCTCGTTCTTTAAAGCTTATTTATGTATTTTAGGGCAGCCCGGGTGGCTCAGCGGTTTAGCACCGCCTTCGGCCCAGGATGTGATCCTGGGGTCCCGGGATCGAGTCCCACATCAGGCCCCCCACAGGGAGCCTGCTTCTCCCTCTGCCCGTGTCTCTGCCTCTCTCTGTGTCTTTCATGAATAAATAAATAAAATCTTAAAAAAAAGTCTATTTATGTATTTCTGAGAAAAAAGAGAGGGGGAGGGGCCGAGGGGGATGAAGAGACTCTCAAGCAGACTCCCTGCTGAGCGTGGAGCCCAGTGTGGGCCTCGATCCTGGGATCCTGAGGTCGCGACCTGAGCCGACATCTAGACGCCTAACCGACTGAGCCACCAGGCGCCCACGAGAACTTTTCTTTTCTTTTCTTTTCTTTTCTTTTCTTTTCTTTTCTTTTCTTTTCTTTTTTCTTTTCTTTTCTTTCTTTTCTTTTCTTTTCTTTTTTTCCTTTTTTCTTTTTTTAAAAAGATTTTATTTATTTATTTGACACAGAGAAGGGGAAAGAGGGAGGGAGAGAGCACAGGCAGGGGGAGCAGCAGGCCTCGCAGGGAGAAGCCAGTTCCCGCTGAGCAGGGACTTTCTTTGAGCAGCATCTTGGAAGCTCGGGCTTCCTCGGCTCGGCCCCTTCTCCTTTCTGTGCATGAGGCCAGATCTAATGTAACCTCAGGTGCTTATTCCAGGTGGCAGTGCTGGGGACAGCCCATGTCACCTCAGGTCATCACCATAATAACCGCAAGGCAGCCTCTCTTCTCATCCGCATTTTGCACTGGAGGAAACTGAGGCACGGGGAAGTGAGTAACGTGCCCACAGTCACACAGTCATGAGTGGCGAGGCCGGACTTGAGCCCAGGCCTTTGGCTCTCGAGACCCCGCCCCCTAAGCCGGGACCCTGCCCCACCTGGCCCTGGGGAGGCAGCCGTTGGTCCCCCCAGTGTTGCTGGCCCAGCCGCTCTGCGAGGATCCCCGTGCCCGGGCCGCAGCCTGTCTCCGTGGGCACTGCCCCCTGCCAGCAGCGCCGCGGCCCTAATGGGTGCCGGAGGGGATTTATTGGCTGCTGCCCCCAGGGAGCAGGGACAAGTGTTTTCCTCTCCAGCCCTGCTGGGCCGCCTCCGGGCCTGACAGCTCCCTCGTTCCGGCCCATCGCGGCAGCTGATTTACCTCGGTGGCCGGGATTTAGCTGCTGTCCTGGCTCCTACTATAAATCCCCCGGCAAGTAACGGAGCTCTGCATCACCGCGGCCGACAGGGAGCGGGTGGGAGCAGATGGCCTCGGCCGCGGTGCAGGGGGCGGTGCAGGGGGCAGGCACGGCGGGCGGCCACAAGGCCCCTGGGGCTCCCCCACCTGTCGAGGACCGGACTGCTGTGCTGGCGTCCCCCGCCCTCGGCCCGCGAGTCCGATCGCCGCTGCCCCACCTGACGCCTGTTGGTCCTGGCACCGCGGGAGCAGGAGAGAACTGGCTGCCGTCGCGGGCCGAGTAGGCCGCAAAGGGTTGGGCGCTGCTCGGCGCCCTGGGACCCTGTTTGGTGCATACGGACAGGACGGACGGAGGCTCTGCCCCAGTGGGAGCGCGGCTCCAAGAAACAGGCGGTGGCAAGACCTCCCCAGTGGGAAGCGGGACGACCCCAGGCTGTAGGTGACCTGAGTGGCCGCTACCGAGGCCTCCGCCAGACGGGCTTGAGTTGGGCTGCGTGAACCCCGAAGGGTAGAGGTGCTTCCCACAAGTGAAGGAGGGCGGGTTGGTAGCCGGTGGGCGGGCCCCCCAGCCGTCGCTCCCTGGGGCGGACTGGGGAGCACCCTGTGGCAGCTCGGCGTCCTCGCTGCAGGCGGCTCGGGTGGGGCTGGGGGGCCGTCCCTCTATCGGAGCCCCTTTCTCCCCTGGCTTCCTTGTGACCCCTCTTTCTCCGGGTCCCCCAACGTCTTCTCCCTGCGGCCCCTGCCCGGTGCCCCTGCTCCTTCCCACTCGCCCTGTCTTTCCCGGGGTGCCCTCTCTGTACCCAGAAAGCACTTCTCCCACTTGGCTGACCGGCCAGCGGCTCGGGCTCTGGTCCCACTCCCCGGACCTCCCTGAGCCTGGAGCCTGCCCCGGTGTCCGTGCCATTTTGTTCTCCTACTGCTCATCCATCTTCGCTGTCCCCCCGCCCGCCCCCCGCCCCGCTGCCTCCGCCTGGGAGATTACAGACACTGAATCAGCAGCCAGCTCCAGCGTTCTGCTGACGGGGGACTTTCTGCCTCTGAGGGCTCCTTGGTGGGATCAGGGCCCCTCCTGGAGCCCGGGGACTTGGGGTGAGGGGAGGAAGGCTGCGCAGGACGCTGGGTGGAGAGGGAGGGGTGTGGGCAGAAGGTAGGGGAGATGGGGGGACGGGGGAAAGGGGCACAGCCTGTGTGCAGAAGACAGAGGAAGGATGAAAACCCAGCGAGGGGGTGGGAGGGAAGCGGAGCGGGGAGAGAGGGCGAAGGGGGCAGGTGGCGGGGTGAGCCCTGCCCACCAGCCCGCAGAGCAGGCCCGGCTGGCTGTCCCCACTCCCGGAGCGCCCGCCCGGCCAGGACCCCTGGGACGGGGCTGCAGGGTGCAGGCGGGAGCCCACCGGCCCGGGTCCGGGGCTCCGCCTGGCGCCTCCCTCTCTCCCTCTCACGTGGTGGTTTGTACTTCATCTTGTTTGTGGGGCGGCTGGGCCTGCTCTCGGGGTTTAATGATCTGTGCCATTATTTATAGCTTTGCGCGCCGAGAAACACACTGAATTTATCGCTTGCTTCTATAAATAACCCTGGCAAACGGGTGCCCAGGGAGGAGGGCGGGAAGGGGAGGGAGAAGTGAAGAAAGGAGAGGTGGGGGGTAGGGCAGGCGAGGTCTCTGCGGAGCATGTCCCCAAAATGGGATGACGTGCGTGCTCAAGGACAGCAGCGGCCGGCAGGACGGTCCGGGTGCGGGTGTGTGTCTGAGGGCAGGTCGCCAGGCACAGGCCAGGGGCGCCCCGGGGGTGAGGAGGGTGATTTCCGGGGGGGGGGGGCGCCTGGTACATGTTGGCGGCAGTGAGGCTGCGAGGCCCGAGCAGCGGCTGCTGTATGGCCGGGCGTTGGGGGGACTGCGGGGGCCGGGCCGGGCTCAGGCCCCTTGCTCTGTGGCTGAGGCCGCGTTTCCCACGGAGGCCTCGGGAGCAGGCTGTGTGCACGTGTCCGAGGCAGGCTGCGCCGGCGGCGTCCTGTGGGGCACCAGGGCCACCTGCTCCGAGACCCAGAGGTCCGGGGCTTTGGGGCCTGGTGGCTGCAGAGGTGGGGGGCGCGGTGAGGCTGGGGGGCGAAGCCGGGTGCCTGCGGCTCACCGCGGCGCCTCCAGGACAAGGAGCGGCTCTGGGGACGAGGGCGCTGGCACCGCTCCTGCTCCTGCTCCTGCTCCTGCTCCTGCCCCGCCGCCCGCGCTCCTTCTGCTCGCAGCCGTTAGCTCCGGGAGGCGCTCCGCATCTCTAATGAGGACATTTGCATATATAACGAAGGCCCTTCACAGGTGTTGGAGAAGCTGCCCCTCCTCTCTTTTCCCTTTCTTCTCTCCTGCCAGCTGCCACCCTGACCTGGGGTTCTAGGGGTGCGGCGGGGGGGGGGGGCTCCTGCCACTCAGCTGGGAGAGGAGCGGCAGGGGTCCCAGGCACAGGCCAGTCATGGGGTTCCCCCCAGCAGAAGCTGCCAAGGCGAGCGCCCACTGTGGGTGCGCTCCGGTACCAGCTGCGTGGGCGCACGCGTGAGCCTCCCGCACTGCAGGAAGGTCGAGGTCCCCGTGCCGGCTCCGCCAAGTGTGCTGCAGCCTGTGGGGACGGCCCAGGAGGGCGCAAGCATGCAGAGCACGTCCCGGGCTGCCCCCCACGCGCCCTGCGCCGGGCTGCCAGCACGCGCTCCTTCACATCCACAGCCTGGCACCGAGGCAGGCAATTAGGGAAGATGCACCTGCACCAACACTTGTTCCGCCCAAACGCGGCCCCCTCCCCCGTCCCTCCTCCCTCCCTCCCCCCTTCCAACCCTAACCTTCCAGGGTGATTCTCAGGGGCCGCCCGCGCTTATCCAGGCCACGCCACTGCCTCCCCCAGACCTATGAAGCCCACACGAGGCCATCCTCCCGTACACAGACTGCGTTAGCAAGCAGGGGTGTCTCCTGGGGGCCCAAGTCCCCACAAGGTCACTCTCGGGCTATCCCCTCCAGCCCTCCGCTGGCCCAGCAGCCGAAGTGCCCGCGCCCCCCGCCGTTGGTCCTGCCCAGCCATGTGACCCTCCCCTCCCTGGCAGCTGCCCGGATGATGGATGCGCTGCCAGGCCGTACCTGTTGGGGGACAGGGACCGCACAGCTCCTAATTACCTCCTTCTCCAGCCGGGGTTGGGGGCTGGGCGCCTCCACGGCTTCCCCTCTCAATCCACCGGGGCCAAGGCTGGCATCCCGAGCTAGAGCCTGGCCTGAACGGCTCTGGGGTGATGGGGTGCTGGGCCCTAGCCTGGGGTTTGGGCTGGAGCGGGGGGGTGCTGCTTCCGGAAGGCTGATGAGGGGAAGGAAAGCACACTCTCGGTGACCTGGGAGGCTGCGATGGGACTTTGAATAAATGACCCTTCTCCAAGCCCTTCACACCGAGGGCGAGATTCAGGTTAAATGTGGAGGAGAACTTCCCGACTGTCTGGGATAAGATGCAGTCGAGCAAGAGACCGGAAGGCAGAAGTAGAGGTTTGGAAGCCTTCTCAGAAGGCAGGCAACTGAGACCAGCCTTTTCCGGCCTGCGGGAGGCTCTCGGGGGGTCACTGCAGAAGTAGGCCGCGTGACAGTGGTGCGGCTTGAGGAGAACGTGGAGAGGTTCTTGCAGCGGGGGTGGGGGTGGGTGACCCTGAAGTGGAAGCTCAAAGAGGTGGGCTCAAATCAACCAGCATGGGGGTGGGGGGGTGGGGGGGCGAGATGTCTGGGCTTGCTTGGGGACGGATGGGAAAGACCTGGGGATCCTACAAATGGCAGAGCTCCTCCAGCCTTCTCCGGTGGGCACCAGGACGTAAGGGGCAGCTGTGTGTCTTCAGCAATTCGCCAGGGCGGTGGGTGCCTGGAGATGGGCCAACAGACGGTCACAAATGGGTGGGGCCTCTACAAGATTTGTTCTGACTCTGAGACCCCAGGAGTCCCCAAATTAGGATTCTCCGTAGGTTTTTTTTTTTTTTTTAATTTTTATTTATTTATGATAGTCACACAGAGAGAAAGAGAGAGAGGCAGAGACACAGGCAGAGGGAGAAGCAGGCTCCATGCACCGGGAGCCCGATGTGGGACTCGATCCCAGGTCTCCAGGATCGCGCCCTAGGCCAAAGGCAGGCGCCAAACCGCTGCGCCACCCAGGGATCCCTCTCCGTAGGTTTTGAGAAGGGAAGCCAATGGGGCACCTGGCTGGCTCAGTCAGTAGAGCATGCGACCTCTGATGGTGGAGTCACGAGTTTGAGCCCCACGTCGGGTGTAGAGATTACTTACAAATAAATAAACAGGGGCACCTGGGGGGCTCGGCCAGTTAGGCATCTGACTCTTGGTTTCAGCTCGGATCATGATCTCCGGGTGGTGAGATGGCCCCGCGCGGGGCTCCACGCTCCGTGCAGTCTGCTCGAGACTCTGGGTCTCCGTCTCCCTCGGCCCTCCCCTCGCTCACTGTCTCTCTCCTTCCCTCTCAAATCAGTAAGTAAATAAACCTTTAAAAACGAGAAAGCAGTGCCTTAAAAAAAAAAAGAAAAAAGAATAAAATTTTAAAAATGAGTAAGAGAAGGGAAGCCAGGGAAGGTGGGCTGATTGCTGGTGGCTGCCGGGCCCCTCCTCCGGGGCCAGCGGACATGACGGCGTGGCGGTGATGATTGCCAGTCACTCTTCTGTGGGTCACAGAAATGACAGCCCCAGCGGGATTCATTAATCACAGTCCCCCCATCTTTGAGGTCCTCTTGGTTGAGGGAAGGGAGGTGGCCTGAGCTCCTTGGCTCCCAGGTGCCAAAGGAGGACAAAATTAACATTTTCCCTGTAAGGCAGGTGTCTGTCTCCCTTACGTCAGTCAGGGCCTAGTGAGCAGGAAGGCAAGGGGCATGTGGGCTCCCAATGCCCCCCGGGGACCCCTCTTCCCAATGGTCCCCCATCTCTACTGTCCCTCTGCCTTCTCTGAGTTTCCGTGGGCCTCAGGTGGTTGGCCTGTCCTCATCAGCGGTGCCCTCACACCTGTCCCCCACCTGACTCTCACTGCCCTTCTGGGCCCATGGGCTGCTGGATGGTCAGCCGTGGGTGCCCTTCACCACTGGCACGAGATCTGGGGGGACATGCCAGGTGAGGAGAGGCTCACTCTGCTCCGGGCTGTGCTCTCTGCTTCAAGGAGAGCTTTCTTCATGTGCACGCTGGGGTGCAACGCTCCTGCCCATTCAGGGCAGCTAGACGAGGGAGACAGAGGGGCGGGGAGCTGGTGATCCATCATCTCCCCCCTCAAGCAGACCAGGGTGGTTTTGTGGAACCAGACTTTCCTGATCTTAGCATCGCACTTAGGTGTATGTGGGGGGCATGTCTGTGCACGTGTGCACACTCACACCGTGCAACATGGGCACGCCCCTGCAGACCACACCCCGACACTCACAGTGAGGCTCTTGGTGTCGGAGCTTTCTTTCTTTCTTTCTTTCTTTCTTCTTTCTTTCTTTCTTTCTTTCTTTCTTTCTTTCTTTCTTTCTTTCTTTCAGATTCACTTGTCTACTTAAGATTGAGAGAGACACACACACACATAGCATGATTGGGGCAGAGGGAGAAACAGACCCCATGCTGAGCAGGAGCCCGACATGGGGCTCGACCCAGATCATGACCTGAGCTGAAGGCAGACGCCCAACCACCTGAGCCCCCCAGGCGCCCCCGTCTCAGGCTTTCTTTCAGGTGGTCTTCCCCAGAAACTGTTTCTAGGGTAAATCTTCAAATAAACCTCTTTGCGTGGGTTCCCCTCTGACCCCAGATGAAAACTTTTCATGACTCCTTGGTGCCCTCAGGGTGAGGCTCCGATCCCTAGCCTAGCATCCGAGGCCCTCTCTGATCTGGTGCTAACCTGACCTCCCAGCCTGGTCTCCCATAATCCTCCACCAGGAGTGTTTTCCTAAAAAAAATCATATACACTTACATTTCTCTTCCCGTGTGGATCAGGGGCCGTGCCGTCTTCCATCCACGGCTCTACTGGGTGAGGCTCACCTCCTCCAGGAGGCCTTTTTCACTGCCTCAGCTTTTACCGACTTCTTCCTTAGCTCGGTTTTCGACATCTGAAGAAATCTGCCTCTAGGTTGGCATGAGAGGCTGCTCTGTCCCCACGTGTGAGCCTCTCGGAGCAGAGCCTGTATTTATTCATCCTTAGTTCCCCTCTGCCAACATGGTGCTTGGCATCCGGGCACATAAGTGGCTGCGGACCTGGCTCTGGGGAACAGCATCCATCGGAATTGGATCATGTCCCTGCTCTTGCTCTTCTTGGCTGTTCAACCTCAAGCAAGCAGCATAGCTGCGCTGCTCACGATTCCTTTACCTCCTGCAGCCTTAGTTTATCTACATGGAAAATAGAATTAACGCTGGGACGCCTGTCCTCATCCTCACCACCACAAACACACCGAATCTTAGAGTATGGGGCTCTAACCCCCCTAGATAGGGGCACGGGAGGCCCCTTTCAGCACAGAGGGGCGGGGGTGGGTGGGTAACGAGCTCAATGGTGGCAGCAATTACACTCGGGTGTTTGGAGGGTCCTTGCTCCCTGGGAGAAAGCAGCTTGGCGTCAGGTCCAGACAGACAGCGTGGATTTAGGCCACTTCCTTTACCTCCTGCATCCTTGGTTTATCTATACGGAGAGCAGAGTTAATGTCACAGGCTGCTTTGGGCCATTGGAGAACCTTCAGCCGGTGGGAGCTTAATCCATGCCCGGTATGGGTAGGGGTGCAGTTATCTGGGGACCTGTGTCTGCGTCCCCTTCCCTTCTCCTTCCTCCTAGTCTGGGCTCTGCCCTGTTTCTTTTCTCCTTGATTATTGCCCGGGAGAACCTGCACCCACCTCTCCTCCAGTCGGCCTGAGTGGCTTGGCATCAGGCCTTGGTGGTGTCCCTGACCCGCGGCCACTGGCAAGGTCTGGGCTGCGAAACACCTCCGTGAGCTTCTAGGGAGCTCCTCTGGCCGAGTCTCCTGCACACATGCTGCTCTGCAGGAATCACGAGATTTCCCACCGCCCCAGATTCCCATAGTCCCAATTCCCCTGCCTCCGGGACATCCGGCCCCCATCTGACCTCTGGGATCTCTCCCAGCCTAGGCCATGTCCCCCTTGCCTCATTGCCCTTCCCTGGGAATACTGAGGCTGGAGTTGTCCGCAGAGGCCAGAAAAGTTCCTCAGAAGTATGAGGAAGGGGGAGGGGTCTTCAGTGAAGGGAGACCCCCTGTCCTATATTTCAGTCTCTGTCTCCTCTTTGCTTCCCATGGCACCCTAGGGGAGGGTTGGAGGAAGGCCCCAGTGTGCACCCCCGAGCCCCTATGCCCCAGCCTGCCAAGGACCTTAAAGGCAAGAGAAGGCAAGAGAGGCCTCTTTTGTAGGGAGCTGGAGGGTACCCGGGCATGTTCAGGGGACCCCGGGTCTGGCTTCCCAGGCCCTCTGCGCTCCGAGATCTCCAAGGACCTTGGGGGCCTCCAGACTTGGGAGCAACTGCTGTTTATGGTGTGTGGGGTTTATTCCTACCCCTGCCTCTCAGCCCCGGGCTCCTGAGGGAAGCGGGGGATGGACTGTGGGAAAACTGATGGAGAGGAACCAAGCGTCGCTTTGGGAGGATGTGGGTCGGTGCCTTCCCTCCCCGCCCTTGGACAGCTGGGAGGATCTAATAAGATCTAGCACTTTCTCCTAGGAAAGGAGGGCCTTAGAAAACCAAAGGGGACATCAGAGGGGAAACTGAGGAGAGAAGAGGCGTCAGCAGTTTGGGGGCGGGGGTGGGGGCTGGAGCTGCTAGAAGGCGGGGTAGAGAGCCAATAACAACATGCCAATCAGGGGAGCCCGGCTGACTCTTGATTTGGGGGTTATGCAGCCCTATGCTGGCTGCAGAGATTACTAAAAAACTTAAAAAAAAAAAAAAAAGAAAGAAAGAAAAAAACAGTGCCAGCCAGGACACAGAGATTGGCTTGGTCGTGAATGCCAGTGTCCTAGTATCTGGGTCACTGCGAATAAGTGTGTGAAGCCCTTGAGGCTGCGGCTGAGTCCCTATGTCCGTTTTTCTGCCTGGGCAGGCGTCTGCGGTGGGAGGCCCCGGGGCAGGGGGTGCCTGGGCAGAGCCACGCAGCACTTGCCCCGACCTGGGGCTCTCCCGGGCTGGCGCTCTCTGCTGTTAGTTTCCCAGCCACTCTTGATCTGATTAAAAAATATATACATACACACACATACACGCACACGCACACGCACACGCACATATGTATACACAGATTCACTCTCCGCTCTCCACAAGCTCCCATGCTCTCTCCAACCTCTCTTCCTTCTAAATAGTCATATGTGAACTCTGACCCTGGGAATCCGCTTGGGGGGAGCATTTTGGGAAAACATGATAGAGCCTCGTAAAGAACTCTGACAGCTTGCAAACAGCCTGCGCTAAATTGCCCCTTCAAGTCAAAATTAAAGCAAATGTCTGTTTTATGGCCGTGTTTTCTTGGGCTGCAGCTCTGGTGGGCGTGCGGGCCGCCGGAGTGGGGAAGCCTGCGGAGGGTGGAGGCTCTCGGGGTGGTTTGTGCCCGGGCTGGGGACCAGCCGTCCTCCGCGGAGCCCTCTGCTTGGCCGCCTGCAGCCCTCCCCCTCCACCCCTCCTGTCCTCAGAGAGTCCTTCTCCGGGGCCCCCTCGGCCCCCCGCTCCGGGGTGGTTGGGAGAGCTCTTGCTCTTTCTGGGGCACCAGCCGCCTAGAGGGCCGGTGGAGGAAGGCCTGAGATCATCCCGGCCCGGGGCTGGGCCTGGGGTCTGGACGTCCCCGGGGCCCCTGGTGGGCCTCGGGGTCACTGGCAGGCTCCAGATCGCCCCTGGCCTCGCGCTCTCTCCAGACCTCGTCCCCCTTCCTGTGTCGGGGTTGAGTGAAGGTGCTTTGAAGAGAAGTTCTAAGGCGCTGCTGCTGCTGCTGCTGCTGCTGCAGGAAACCGTCCTGGTCTTCTCTAATCCCTTCATTGTACAAACAAAGAAACTGAGGCCCCGAAGGGATGTGTTGGAGAAGATCCTTGAATTAGGTCAAAGGAAATCTGGCCTGGGCTTTGGTTTCCTCACCTGGACAAGGAAGTGCGTAATGATGACAGTAGCCGGTGGTTCTTGACCCCTGGATGTGCAGGTTGTCAGTGCTACGCATTCCCACGCGTCATCCCATTAAAGATTCAATCTCTCGGGGCGCCTGGGGGGCTCGGCGGTTGAGCGGCTGCCTTCGGCTCAGGGCTGGTCCCGGGTCCTGGGATCGAGTCCCGCATCGGGCTCCCTGCTGGAGCCTGCTTCTCTCTCTCTCTCTGTGTCTCTCATGAATAAATAAAATCTTCAAAAATATGTATTCCCATGAGAACACTCAGGTAAGGGAGGTTAAACGAGTTGGCTGAGGTCCTTTGGGGGCAACGGCAGACTCGGAAGCCTGGCAGGCCCCCTCCAGGCCCCGGCACCCGGTCAGTACTCGCGTGAGGACTGGATGCGGAGCAGTCAGCTGGGGAGTGGAGCCCAGCCCGTGACCCCTGGGCCGCCGCTCCGCTGCCCCGGGCTCCTGCTCAGCTGGGGGTGGTGAGGCCTCGGGCTGTCCGGAGGCCGCTGGGGTCCCCTGTCCTCGGGGTTGGGAGCTCGATGCGCAGCCCACACCCTGGATAAGGGGCCTTTGGGCCACCATGGGGCTTCTTGAAAGAGGCTTTGGAAGACCGAGAGGAGTTTCAGGTTCATTGTGAGGGACTCCGGGAAGTCGGAGGGGCCTTGCTCGGGGCAGCAGCCGCGCAGCGTCTCGGGAAAGGCCGTCCGTGCCCCTGCCCCTCAGGGAGATGGTGGGGTGGGCAGCCATCCTGGCTCAGCTTGCAAAGCCGGGCGTGACGCCCCCTCCCCGGTACACCACGTCCCTTCTACCCTGGTTGTTCCAGCCTCTTCCAGAGGCTTCGCTGCTCGAACTGGATGTTGGATCTGGCTTCCTCCTCAGAAGACAATTTATGGCGACATGTCGGAGACTCTGTTTTAATGAAGTTGCAAAAGTAGGTTAATGGGCTGTGGGTGTTTTTCATTCCCTCCCCCCTGCCCCGTCTCCACCCCTGGGCAGATGAATGATGCCTCTCCCCGCACGATGCAGAGTCGGGCTGAGGATCTCAGGCCCCGACTCCTGTGCTCACACATCCCTTCCGTGGCCCCCGCTGGAGCCGCAGCACGCTCCTCCCCGCAGCCGGCATCGCGCCCCACACGGCCAGCCCCGAGCCCTCCTGCTGCAGCCGTGGCCTGGAGATGCTCCGAAGCCTGCCCACAGCTGAGAGGCAGGAGCCGCAGGGCGAGGGCCGGGCCGGCTGTGGGACTCTGGGGAAGAAGGAAGCAAGAATTAGCTCGGCTAACGGGTTTCCTTCGGGTCAGAGAGGCCTGGAGGTAGGAGCTTAGCTCCGTGGACCTGGAGAACTGTGCACGCTGACGCTGATATTTTGGGGGAGGAACCGAGCTCCCGAGAGCCTCTCCTGTTGCTATTCCCGCCTCTCTAGGTCATCCCTGGTCTCCCTGGGCCGGGCCTGATACCGGGCTCCCCTCGCAAATGTTTGCCGAGTGAATAACGGACACGAGAGTGAGTGAGCCTCGGTCTCTGGGGCCAGAGCTCACCTGCGTTCTCGCTCCCCTGAAACAGCCCTGCCGCTTGGGGCTCTTCCCTTCCCACCTGTCTGTCCAGTGCTCGCCCCAGACTGCTCTCTTTGGGGAAGTTTTCCATGACTAAACTGCTAGAATAAATCTCCATTTATTTGTCTGGGTCTGGGATGAGGGTCTGTCATCCTGGAGAACACAGGTCCCCAGAGAGAAGGGTCTTTTCCCTCCAGACTCTCCCCTGCCTAAGCGACCCCCGGGCAGGGCTCTCGGGTTGGCGTTGGGCCCTGAGCCCCTTGTTCTTGAGGGCACACGCCCAGGGACCACCGAGCTGCATGGGCCCCTCTCTCTGGCCCTTCCTCCTGCAGAAAGCCACGGGTGTGCATAGTCTCTGGCCTGCAGTCACTCCCGAGGAGCGAGGACCCTTCCCACTCCCAGCCCCTTGCTGTCCACAAACGGGGTTTAGGGAGTGGGTTCAGGGAACACCAAAATGGGGTGGAGCAGGCCTTGCTGCCTTGCAATGAAGGTCAGATCATCGCCCTCAACGGGGCTTCCCGCAGGAGCATCTGAGCCTTCCAGGCCGGCCTCACTACCCCCCCGTCCCTTCCCTTCCCTGTTTCTTCCCTGACACAGACGGGACATGCTTCTGGAAGGCTCCAAGGACCTCCCTGGACCTTGCTGCACCCTCAGTTCTGCTGCAGGCTGAGGGCGAGGCGGGTGCACAGCGCTGGATGCGGGTTGGGGGAGCTCGGGGGTATCAGCCAGGGTCTGCTAGAGGGACCCAGCTGTGTGCCACCTCGTCACCACGTCCGAGGAGCTGGAGCAGGAGACCTGGAGGTTAGACGGTGGGAAGCCCGGCCTGAACCACTGGGGTCCAGCTTTACTCCGCGATGAGGATGTGACCTCCACTCAGTTGGAGCCAAGGGCCTCGGTCGCCTGAGATGCTGGGGAGGGGCCTGGGCGCCAGGGAAGCCCGGAAGCCATGGTCGTTTATGGCTGGTGAGGGAATCCTAGGGCTTGTAGGGGACGGGAATGCTGGGCTCCAGGGCCGTGGGAGCCGGGTACCGCCTGTGGTCGCACACCCGCCGGGCAGCTGCGGTTGGGCCCGAGGGGCGAGGGCTGTGGGGTGCGGCCGTGGCAGCTCGGGGAGGCGGGGGGCTCGCAGGTCCGTTCCCCTGGTGCATGAGACAGCAGGGCCACACCGGGAGCTGCCGTAGCTGGAGGGGCCGGTCAGAGCCGGGGAAACAGAGGAAAGCAGGGCCTAGGGCTTCCGTCGGGGGGCCTCACGGAGGGGAGAGCGGGCAGCAGGGTTGGCAAAGGGGGGACGGCGGAGTGGGGCCCTCACAGGAGTGGCCGAGCGGCAGGGGTGCGGGCCAGGTGAGGGCGGGGATGCGGGAGCCTCCGTGTGCAGCTGGCAGGTGTGCGACTCCAGGAGCCGGGCCTGGGGCAGGGCGCACGCGCTTCTGCTGTCTTCTTTGTCTGATCTTGGGGGGTAAGAACGTGGAGCGTTCTTGAGTTTTGCAGGAGCGTGTCTGCTGGGTGAGAGCACCGCTGGGGAGGGCACCCGATGTGGTGGCTTGGGGCCGCAGCCCCCCCGGGTGCGACGGGCGGCTCTGCGGGGCCAAGAGGCCTGGGACCCAGCTCTGCCCCAGCCCGGCCCCCGCGGCCTGTTTCCCCGCCTGCACCTGCGAGCTGAGGCCGTTGCCCTGGCCGGCCGCTCCGGCCCCTTCCCTCCATCTGCTACTTGCTTCATCCTTTCCAAAGTCCTTATAAGAATCGGCTGAGACCGTGGATACGGAGAAGCTTTGCCAAAATCTGAAGCATCCTCTCAAGGTGAGGGGCCGAGAGGCCGCCAGGGTGGCCGTGGGCCGCCGCCCAGCTGCGCGCTGGGGCCCCTGCAAGGTGGATGAGGGGAGCAGGCTCAGGCTCCACCACGCCGCCCCTGCCCCCTTCCCAACCCCGCCCCAGGCTCTGGGGACCCGGCCCTGCTGGGGATGGGGTGGGGCTCCCGGGGGGCAGGGGCACAGGGGGTGGGAGCCTCCCTTCCAAGTGGCTCTGAGCTGCGGCACAGCAATTACGCAGGAGGATTTATGTCCTTTTGCCTTTAATCGGAAACTCCGTGTCAAGAAGAAAAATTTGCACTGTCCTCCGGCCCGGCTTCCTGCTTTATCATTATTATTGGAGGAAGGTTGATTTGGAAACTTAAAGAAAAGTGGGGTTGGGGGTGGGAGCCACCAGGGAAGGGGAGTCATGGGGCAGATGGGTGCACTTCCTACTGCTGTCCTGGCTTGTCACTGGAGGGGGACACAGGGCAGGGCAGGGGCTGAAGGGCCCGGAGGGCAGGTGGGGAAAGACCAGAGAAGGACACTAGGGGAAAGGTGGGAGGAGGGGGCCCCCGGAGCTGGGGGGACACCCCGAGGGAGGGACAAGGTGGGCAACCACAAGGGGCCAGCTGGGTGGAAGGGACTGGGAGAGGAGGAAAGCAGGGCTGCGGGTGGACGAAAGAGGTGGCCAGGTGGTGGGGGGACGCTGCCCGGGAGGGGACAGCCAGGGCCTCTCGGGGAGGTGCTGTGGGAGGGAGAGAGCGTGGAGTCCCCGCAGAGGTCACAGGGTCGGGCGAGAGGGCGGCTGAGGGGGCGGCCAGAGGCTTAGCCCAGGCTCAGGGCTCTGGCTGTCAGGGCTACACCTGCTGACCTGCCCCACGAAGGCCATCAGGCCCCTGGGCCACCGGGACCGGCATCTCCTGGTCTCCTGGGTGGAGGGCCCTGGCCTCCCACAAAGCCGCAGGCCTCCCCTTCTACTCTGGGAGCTGCTTCTTGGGACGATGGGGTGTGGTGACTGGGGATGTGCTGAGGGACCCCCCTGGCTCTTGGGCCCGGCTGGGACTGCAACAGGAATGTCTGCAGGAGGGGCCCGCACTCCAGGAAGGACGGACACAAGCCCCGTCCTGGTGTCCCCCAGCTCTTGGATGGAAGCCCCCCGCCCCCCCGGCGTCTTACCCATCACCCCAGCCCCCCGTGGCCAGGAGTTCACGTTCAGGTGTGGAGCCAGTCCTGGCCCCGGCGACCTGTGCGCACCCCTGTGAACCTCAGCTTTTGCGCCGTGACGTGGTGACAGCAGGACGTACGTGGCAGGGTGCCGTCGGGGTAAGGAGCCCAGCACGCAGCGTAGGCCTGCAGAGCACACCAGGCCCAGCTGGGGTAGCGTCCCACCGAGGCAGCCCCTCCTGCTTACGAAGCCCTGACGAATGGGCGGTTCCCCGCTTGCTCTTGGTGACACGGAGGAGGGGGCGTCACCGTCCTCACTGCGGTGGGAGCCGCGCCCAGGCCCTGGGTGACTTGCCTCAAGCCCCGGGTACGTCCGGGGCAGCCAGGTGAGGGGGCCCCATCGCACTGCCCCAGGAGCTGGAAGACCTTGCCCTGGGCCTCCTTCCTCCCTGCACCCCCCGGAGGGTCCCGCACCCGGGGGCCTGGGGCCGAGCCCAGGTGCGGGCGGAGTGGCTCGGCTTCTGATCCTCCTGCAGCCCGGGCCGTGCCCACACTCCTGCACCTCCTCCTCAGCTCAACTAAGAGGTTTTACAGCCGTTTACGAGCAATTTCTGTCCATATATCACCGGAGATATATAGCCAGGCAAATATTAGGGACCCAAGCGGAGGTTTTAAGAGGCAAGTTTTACTGCTGCTGAAAGAAGGCGTGATGGACAGCCTGCGGAGACCCGCGTCCCTCCTGCCGGGCGGCCGGGCGGTGGCAGCAGGGACTGGGCTTCGGCCTGGAGGGCGGCCGCGGGATGTGAGCGTCCGGGCACCGGGGCGGCAGGAGGCGGCGACCCGGGCCGCCCGATCCTCAGGGAGCCCCGCCGTGGTCGTGGGGGGCCGTGTGCGAAGGGGCCTAAGGGTCCCAGCGGCCTGGCTTGGGGAGCCACCGGCCGCGAACCCCTGCGGAGGGCCCGGGCTGCGATGGGTTCCCCGCACAGAAACGGAAGTGGGTGCCAGGGCCCGGGCCGCGCCGCGTCTGGGTTGAAGCCCTGGAGCACTGGGGTGAAGGAGGGGAGCCCGGGGGGGCGGAGGGGAGCCCCTGGGCGAGGCGGCCTTGACCCCCGCCCGCCTGGCCCTGGCCCTGCCCCTGCCCCTGCGGGCTGCGGTCCGGGTGAGCTCGGGGCCAGGGGACCTGCTTGGCGTGCGGCATATGGTGGGAAGATGTCCCGGGGAATCCTCGCTCCTGATTTAAGCGGCTCCGACAGCTTTATGGCGCCTCCTCGAGTGAGCCCCCAACGTTGGCCGTTTAACTTTTTAGCGTCGTTTAACGCTTAGGCTCCGGCGGACAGGCAGGCCCCTCGGCCCCAGAGGCAGCGGCACTAAATCAGGACACTCTGAGGCCCCGATAAATAATTTTTACAGGGCACGCAGCCCATAGATCACCAGTGGGGGTGGGGGGAGAGCGGCCGTGATATTTCAAACGATTGTCATATGTGGCTACCCCGAGCTCGGATCCGGGTCGTCCGCGTGGCAGCCGGCTTCTAACCACAGTCGGCTCCAGGGCCTCCGCGTGGGGCGCGGGAGGAGCGGGGGGAGCCGGTGCCTGCAGGTGCCCCCCAGCCAGCGGCCCGGGAGCCACGCTCTGCGCAGCCTGCCCGTGGTCGATCCACGCCTCCTCTGGCACGGGGACGGCTGGAGGGCAGAGAGGGGCAGGAACAACTGTCACTTGCAGGCCGCCTTCCTGGTTCCCGGCAACGCCGAGCCTGAGGGCTCTGAGGGAACGGAGGGCTGGAGCGCCCCGGACCTGCAGGCAGCTCCGTCCTTCACACGTGTAGGGAAAGGGGCGGGGCTGCAGGGAGACTGGAACAGAGGGGCAGGGAGGGACGGGGCAGGGAGGGACGGGGCACAGAGCGAAGATGGAAAGGCACAGGAGCGCCCGAGACAGGCAGGGGAGGTGGGCAGCCACTACCCTGAGAGGACGCTCCACGACCGGGTCTTCTCCTGAGGCTGGCACCAAGCCCGAGCCACAGCGTGGGCCGCAGGTGTCCCCCGAGGGCCCCCAGCTGGCCCCGGGCCCACCTTCTCTGTGCCAGCACCACGCGGGCCCCGCCGGCCTTGCCCCTGCGCCCCTGCCCGCCCCCATGTGGGTGAGACCCTGGGACCCACAGGGACACGTAATCCATACGGGCTGGTTCATTCCCGTGTAAATCACGTCCTTTAGCTTCCTGAGAGCCTCCCGTGGGCCAGCCGCTCCCCCGCCGGCCCGCAGGGCTCCCCGCCACCCGTCCGTCGGGGCACCACCGTCTCTGCGCCGCACCCCTCCGGCTCCCCCGGCCCTCCACCGTCCGTCTGTCCCTCTGTGTGTCCCCTCTTCCCTCACTGGCAGCTCCGCGTCTCTGCTTCATCCTGGGAAGGGTCTTGAGGTGTGGGGCCAGCTCCCCTCTGTGTCCGTGAAGACGGACGCCACCCTAAGCACCCCCCAACCCCCGACGGCCCCTCTCCTGTCATTCTGGAAGAAGGGGCCTGGCGGTCTGAGCCCCTCGGGATAAAAGATGGGGGATAGTTTCCCTGTCCTATCTCTCCTTCTCCGTCCACAGCCCCAGTGGGAGTTGGGCCGGGTCTGTCTCTGGAGCAGACGGTTCGGGCCAGGCTCTCGTATGCCCGCAGGGGGATGACTGGAGGGGTTCAGGGAAGCAGAGGTCACAGGGAGGGATGAGGGCAGCGCGTGCGACAGCTGTGTCCCCGCGTAGATTCCACAGTAACGAGGAGCAGGAGGGGCGGAGGAGAAGAGGCGGGGAAACAGTCTCCACTGCCCTGAGTGCCCCAGAGCCCCCGCCGTCAGCCGCCCGGGAGACCCAGGTGGGCCTGTGGAGCGCCCGACCTCCCCACCGTGCCCCAGGCCAGGCCACGTACAGAGCCCCTCCCCGCCCCGCGGGAGCTCCCGTGGCCCATGGTTTCCCAGCACCCCTTCCCCTTGTCACGTCCCCTCCGGGGACCACTGTGAGTGCACGGAACAGGTGGGGCTGTTCCAGCTGCCGTGCAGCTGTGAGGATGCCTGACCGTGCCCCTGCCACCCCCCAGCAGGACAGAGGCTCTGACTCTAGTCCGAAAGCTGAGAAGGGTAGTGGGGGAGAGGGCCTGGAGGGGGCCGTGGGGAAGCTTACCGCTTGCCCCAGTTGTGCGAACATATGTGCGGGAGGGGAGGGGCTTGCAGGTGGCAAGGCCCAGCCTGAGAATGATGGAGTGTTTCTTAGTTCTCTGAGCTGGAGACATATGGGGCATATAAGACCAAGTGAAATGAGAAATTATTGCCTAAGACAGAGAGGATGTAGGGAAATAAGGGAAAATTCAAGCCAGGGGGAGCCAGTGCCACCCACCCCCATCACGGTCATGACCTGACCTGTCTGTGCTTGGCTGCATCAAAGTCTGAGGCAGGGGGGCCCGAGAACCGGCCGCACGGCCTCCAGGGGCAAAGCTGATCCCCCAAACGTGCATTTCCCTGATATTACCCAGAGCAAGGGGAGCCGGGAGGAGCGCTCCGTCTCTCCGGGTGGTTCAGCCCGCCTGGGCCGCTGGGGGACGCAGGGCTCCCACCCTCTCTTGCCTGCCCCGATCTCCTCTTCCTGCAAGGACGCCCCACGCCTCGTCTCTCCCGCACACTCCCCTCCCTCTAAAGTAGTCCATGTACCCAAACTCGTGGCCCACGCGAGTCCTTTCGGAGCCACTTGTAGGCTGGTGCCTCCGTCCCGCAGGGCTTGGGGGTCCATCCTCACCACCCACGCGGCCAGCGGAGGCCGTGACCTCCACCATGACGCAGGCGAGGCTCCAAGGAGGCGCCGCTCCAGGGGCATCCCGCTCTTTGAGGAAGGTGGCCGCCCTTCTGCTGATGGCAGAAGACAGAAGCATCTAGAAGGATGCCAAGGGGCCCCAGAGGGCCACTGAGTGTGACTGATGCACGTTCCCCGGGGGAGGCCACCTCCTGTGATAGCGAGCAGTGGCTGCGGCCGGACAGCGGGACGACCGTCTCCGGACTCCGCAGTCCAAGGAAAGATTTCCAGGTTTCAGTGAAGCTTCGGGGGGAGGGATGGTCTTGACCTTGTCGAGCCCTGAGGGAGCAGAGGGGTCTGTGCATCTGGAAAGGTTTACTTCGACCCTCGTAGGACTTGACCCCAAAGAGCGATGACCACTTCCTCTTTCCAGAGCCCTGACTCATCCACGCTCGCCCCCCCCCCCCCGCGTCCCCCCCCCCCAGCTCACAATTTCGTAGATGATTGTTCCTCAGCCAGAAATCTGGTTTTTGAACTCTCTCTCCCATTCTTTTCATGATCTGGGAATGAACCATCTTGGGGAACCAAATTCACCTGCATCTTACGCAGCCCGAAGAACCGCGGGGCGGGGCCGTTTCTAGCCGGTGACACAGCAAACCTACAAGGAGCCGGGAAGGCCCCTTATGGGAATGCCCGTCTTCTCTTCTTTGACCGTGAAGGGAAAGGATGTGATCCTGGGGGAAAGGGCAGGGCTGGTGGGAGCAGGGAGTGATGTCAGCCAGAGGAGCACCCCCGCCCAGCCGGCCCGCATCCAGACGTGCACATGATGGAAATGTCTTCGCAGCCAAGGGCCCCTCCCTCCCAAGGAGAAAATCCCACAAGTGGGGAACATCTGGATCAAACCACAGCCATGAAAGCGCAACATCAAACGAGGGTTTCCCAGCGACCCTCCCCACAGGCCCTGCTCCAAGAGAAATTGCAGATCTTCCTGCTTGAAGCTTTTAAGTGTCACAGAACCCGAGTTTGGGATCGCTCCTTATTCACCGGAGACAGATGTCCCTGAGTGAGCGTGGTTGGGTTTGATTACCCCCAGCGGGAGAGGGGGTGTGTGACCCGCTCCTGGCCGGGCAGGCCGGGCGGGGGGCTGCCTGGGATTGAAAGCCGTGGTGAGGGTGGTGAGGGGCTCCTTCAGGCTGGAGGCCGGGGAGAGACAGGGGACAGGTGGGCCGTTAAGACGCGCCTACATCAAAGGTCCCAGTAGGCGCCCTTCCCGGCACCGGCGCCTGCGGGGCAGGAAAGTGCTGGCTTCACCACATAACTCCACGCAGGATGGATCTCAGTCTGAGAACTTGTGGGGAATGTGGAGGGGGAGGGAGGGTGCTCCCCAGAGGGGAGGAAAGGGCAAAGGAGGCTTCTCGTTTCCAAAACAGCCTGCCCAGGCCCAGAAAGGTGGGGCCAGAGGCTGCCTCCCTCCCACGGGCCCCTGTGGAGGCAGATCTGTGGGGGCGGGGGGGGGGCTGCATTCTTCCAAGGTGGGGAGGACGGAGCGGCTGCAGCCGTGGGCACGTGGGCACGGGTCACAGGTGGCGGGTGAGGGGGCGCAGGGCCGTCTCCCCTAAGGCCGCAGACCGTGCGATTCAAGCCAGCAGGGCCGTCCCTTGCTATTGCCCGGTGTCCTTCCAGGCCCGGGCGGGTGGACTGCGGGGCAGATGGGTTTGGGAGCCCCCCCTACCAGTCCCCCAGAGCGGGCATCCCGGATCGGGTCAGAGTGGTCTGCCTAGGGGATGGCTGGGACAGTGTGCTGGGACGCGGACACCCCACGGCGACCTGGGTTTAAGCAGCCAGGGGGATGAAGGTGACCTCCCTTCCATTGGGAGGGGCAGGGGGAGCCGCGGCACCACTGGCTCAGCTCGAACTCGCCCCCATTTCAGGATGGCTTCCTGCCCGCCTTCCTGCCCTTCCCCAGAGGGGTTGGTGGTGCCCCATGGGGCCTGGGTACCCCGCCCCGGATCCTTCTCACGCTGCTGTGTAAAGATGCACTTGCAGCTTCCGGCCGCATCTACGCCAACTGGCTTGCGGGTGCGGACCTCCCACCCGGGCCTGGCACAGCGCCTGGCACGGCACGCAGCGAGGTTCCCCTGCGGGGGCCCCCTCCCCGGTGCCCAGTGTCGTGGGGAAACGAAGGGTAGCCCACGGGGGCATCCTGCTCCCAGCTGCCCTCCTCCGGGAGACTCCTGGGAGGATCCTAGGTGGCAGCTTTTTCTCCCACCTCTGAAATTTATCGTCCATAAAGTTTACCTTCGTTGTCATGTTTATTTTATCTTTTAAACTCTGGGATGGAGGGATCCCTGGCGGGCTCAGCGGTTGGGCCTTCAGCTCAGGGTGTGACCACGGGGTCCCAGGATCGAGTCCCACATCGGGCTCCCCACATGGTCCCTGCTTCTCCCTCTGCCTGTGTCTCGGCCTCTCTGTGTCTCTCATGAAAAAAATAAATAAAATCTTAAAAAAAATCTGGGATGGATGTGTCACATTTTTTCCTTCATTGTCTTAGTCTCACACCTCCAGGCGTTCTCTGGCCCTTCCCCTCCCGCGACCGGACCGCGGTGTCAAGGCAGGCTGGCTGTGGATTGGCCACCCCGCCCCAGGGCTGCGTCCCATCCGGGGCTCTGACGGCTGAGTGTCTGTGAGCCGCGGAGTTGGGGATGTCCTGGCACGACGGGGGGAACAGGACACACGAAGGGGCCCCCGTGCCAGTGAGGGGCGGACCCAGGTCTGAGGGCCTGCAGCCTGGGAGAAGGTGTGACGGGGGCTTTGCAGAGGGGACACAGGTCAGGAGGGTGTATTCAGAAAGACCGCGGGAGAGGAGAGGATGGAAGAGGCTGGAAGGGACAGAGGGAGGGCTCGGCGCAGGGGGAAGGGGTGTCCAGAGGGACAGGCTAACGAGGAGGGGACGCTAAAGCCACTTTGCCTGCTTCGGGGGCCCATGTGTGAGCCCCCAGGAGGGGCTGGGACGACTGTCCACATTCCTCTGCCCCTTGAGGATCTACCCACCCCTCGTTACCTGCTCCCGTCCCTCCCCAAACTCTAGGCCAGATGGGATCTGTGTCTCCCTGGGACTTCGAGGCCCAGCTCACCTGTGCTCAGGCACCGTGGCCCGATGCCAGGTTTGGGCCAGATCAGCTTTGCTCCATCCCCCCGAGGTGTTACCTGGGGCTGGAGCTGCCTTTGAAGTCGGGGAGAGAAGATTGGTGAGCTGCTGCTGAGCCTACAGCTCTGGGCCCGCAGAGAGGCAGGGAGGGTCTCCCCTTTGAGCCCTTCCTTGGGGGCTGAGGTGCTGACATATTAGTTGTCAGAAGGCAGGTGCTTCCCCCTGGCCGAGTCACCAGGCGCCCCGGGCTGCGGAGTGCCAGCAGGCGTGGTGCCCCCAGCCACCAGCAGGCGTGGTGCCCCCAGCCACCAGCAGGCGTGGTGCCCCCAGCCACCCCCACGTCCACCCCAAATTGTGTGATGGTGGCCGCTGTCCCGCCTTCTGGGGTTGGGGTTCCGTTCCCAGCTCAGACTGGCCAACCTGAGGCCTCGGGGCATTCAAGTGAGGCCTCGCCCGGAGCCCGGGATGTGGACAAAATGACCTCGGGAGGTAAGTCCTCACGAGCGGTGGGCGCTGGGAGACCCGAGCCTCTCCTGGAGCAGTAGGAGCACGCAGGGGCGTGCAGCCTCAGACTGGGGAGCGGGGGAAGCCGTGAGGTCGCCTGATAGCCCCACACGGAGAAGGACACCCCATGTGAGCACCAAGCGGGGCAGGGCTCCCGGTGGGGGTGAGGCGAGTCCGTACCAGTGTCTATACCCCAGTCTCCGGGCCTGGGGCTCTTGGGGGCGGGGAGCCCCGGCCACCACCGTGACACTTGTGCGCGGGAACTTGCTGGAATCTGAAATGGGATCCTGACCCAGATGGGCTCAGGAATTTGTTTCCTTTCCTTTTTCTCCTTCTTAGGGAAAGCTTAGTTCACTGTTGGGGATGAAAAATAACAACCAGATGAACGAGGGAAGGATCATCAGGAAAGATAAATAACACGCTCCAGATGTGGCTCCAGGGAGCGGCCTCGGAGTAGCCCCGGCTCCAAGCTGTCACCTTGCGGGGAGGGGCCCTCGGTCCAACGAGGCGGCGGCACCGCAGGTGTCTTCAGGGTGTGCGACTCCGTTTCTTGGAGGTCCTTATTGGTGACGAACCTTGCTGTTGGGGGATCCGTCCAGAAGTAATTCATAGTTCATAAGGGTTGTCTTGAGTATCCTGTAGACCAGTGATAGGGTCCATCGTAAAAGGGGACGCCGGAAGCGTTTAGTGAGTAGAGGCGCGTACGGAGTAATAAGTCCTGACACGACCCTGGCTAGTTCTCCTGTGTTTGTCTAAAAAGTGAATCACAGGTACATGTCCCGTGTTGTATCCTATATAATAAAATAATGTGGGGCAGCCCAGGTGGCTCAGTGGTTTAGCGCCGCCTTCGGCCCAGGGCATGATCCTGGGGACCCAGGATCGAGTCCCACATCCCCTGCATGGAGCCTGCTTCTCCCTCCGCCTGTGTCTCTGCCTCTCTCTCTACCTGTGTCTTTCATGAATAAATAAATAAAATCTTAAAAAAAAAAATAGAATCATGTATTACGATGTTGGAGGCTGTATGCTCACCACTTGCTCCTCCTGCTGCTACAGATGATTGCCCCGACGACGTTCATCGCATTTGCTTTTGCCCAGAAAAGGCGGGCATAGAGGCCTGGGGCCGACCCAAGGGGAGACTCCGTACAGTTGCTCAGGGAGAGGGTTTGGGTCCCCATCTGCACCCCTCTCTGGACTAGCTCTGTGTTCATCCTTCCAGAAGATTCGGCCAACGGGGCAGAGCGTGCTCAGCCCTTTAGCGTGGGGAAGATTACATTTCTTAGCCTGGTTGCCTGTCATTCACCTGCAAAAATCAGCACTGAAGTCTAGGGGAGGGAACCCGCTGGCTTGTGAATTCGGTAAAAATGCCTTTTTCACAAAAATAATGAATCTACACAGCGAACCTGTTTCCAGCGGTCAGGAGTTAACCCAAACGAGGACCTCCATAGCTGGAGAAGGGTCCATTCCTGGAGAAAGCCCCGGTACGCAGAGGGGGGCAGCAGGTCAGGGGTCAGGAACGCTGGCCCTCTCCAGGAGGGGCTTCTCTGTCCCTTGGGAGACACCCCGTTCCCTGGCTTGAGCTGGATGCGTGGAGGTGGCAGTGGGTGCGATCACCTGGGCTGGGGCGGCGGGAGGAGGGAATGACCTCCAGGAGGTCTAGCCAAGCAGAACGCTCAGCGCTCCTTCGCTGATAGACCGAGCTGCAAATCAGGAATTTATTAGGAGCTGAGACTCATTTTCCCACCCTTTATGGCCCTGACGACTCACAGCCAAACTCTGGCAAGGGGCTTCCTCATGGTTTTAATTAGACAATTAATTTTTTATTGGGTCGTTTGATTTCCGGAGCCGATTCCACTCTCCCTCTCATCCCCCACCTGCCTGCCAGCTGTGAACGGCCAAGGGGAGCCGGGGCGGGCTGGGGGCGTCAGGGAGGGGTGCAGAGAAAAAAGCCTCCTTCTCCCTTTGAGCTGATGTGGGAGCCAGTGGGTGGGGAGGGGGCCGTGGGCCTGGCTCCTGAGACACTATCCAGAGCTCCGAGCTGGGCTTGCAGGGCGGCACAAAGGCCTCCGCAGCTCCTCCCGGCTCGGCCGCTCTCGCTGGCGGGCTAATTAGTCACCGGGCTGGGGGGGCGGCTGCGGGGCGCGGGGAGCAGAGCCCGCAGGCAGGCGGCATCTCTGTGGTCCGTCGGGTGGTGCCTGGAGGCTGTTTACCCTCCACCAGGGGATTAGGAGCCTGTTTGAGTTAGAAGGGCAGGGAGAGGCCGGGGCTCTCCCCCCACCTGCTTGGAGCCTGGGGCGGGGCGCTGAGCCAGCAGGAGAAAAACAAGTGGGAGAAACGTGTGTCCAATCAATCTGCCGTATTGATCTCCCTGGCGGCCGGCGGCCGGCCTGCTCTTGAATGTTGAGCCTCTCCACTCCCGCTTTTCCCCTGCCACTGCCCCTGTGGTCACATAGGAACCTGGCTCAGAGAGGCGCGGAGAAGGAGAGAGGGAAGGGACGCGGGTTCTAGGGCTTTGGGCTGGGGTGCCCCCCTGTGCCACAGACGTTCTCTGGGAGCAGGGGTGTCCCCTCGCCATTCCCGACCATCCCCGCGCTCCCGCCTGGACGGGAAGGAAGGCTAGACTCAAGGAGGAACTTACCAACCGTCGGTGGCAGAAAGGAGCAGCCCCCTCTTTAGTTTCATGACTTGGCAAGGCCAACGTTTTATTGAGAGCCGCGTCGCTCAGAGGCCTTAAAATGGAATTGTGGGGAGTGAGAGGACTGTTTCCTCAGGTGTCCTGTTGGTGGGGACATTGTCACTTGTTGTTCCAGCATAAGGACTCCTGAAAGTGTGCAGACACACGCGCGCACACACACACGCTGACGTGGCCGCTTGGAACCAAACCGACAGGCATCTGTGGACCCGAAGTGGGCGCAGAGGAGGGTCTGGGGACAGGGCCCGGAAGACCAGGCCCGGAGGCGCCCCAGGAGCCCTGGGGAGGAGGGACGCGGCCCCGTGCGGGGTGGACCACCCAGCTCCGCCGCACGTCCCGCAGGGTCCACACCAGGAGACGTGTTGGTGCACATTCACCCCGCGTCGCGAGGGCCCGGAGACCCGAGGGCCCGCAGCCAGGTGAAGACCTCTGGATGGGAAGTTGCTCTGCAAACAGATGCTCTTTTTCCAGGAAGACTCACAGGGAGCGATCCCCCCTCTGCTCGGGTTTGAGGAGGCCCGTGTCAGCAGCGAGGGGACACCTGGGTGCCCCGTGACAGCCTACTGCCGCCCAAGCTGCGCGTGATGCTCCCGGAAGCCACGGAGTGGAGGCGATGTGTACGGGGTGGGGGGGCCCAGCAGGTCCCAGGTCCCCCAGGCACTCCTGCTTCCAGGCGCTTCTCCAGCCGGAAGTGCTGTGGTGGGGGGAGGTCGGGATCCACCCGTGGGGAGCGGGGAGGGGAAGGGAGGGCCGAGGAGAGAACGTGGGAGCCGAGAAAATGAAGGCCCCGCGAGGAGAGCAGGCTAACAGAGCCACACAAAGGGAGCAGAGAAGGCCCCGTGGGAGCCAGGGGACCCGCAGGCAGCCGGGGGCAGGGCACAGCCTGGGGAGGGTCAGTAGCCGAAACAACCGGCCGCAGGGAAGCAGCGCTTGGCTTGCCAGGCGGAGGACAGGGGTGGCCCTGGACCCCGCGCCTCCCAGCCCCCAAGCTTCCAGCACCGTCCTCTTGCCCTTTCCCTGAGCCCAGGGCGGAGACTGACGGGACTGCGGCTTCTCCGGGTCCTGGGTGGATTTGAATAATTAAGTCATCTGGATTCTTATGATTTACCATTTTCAATGATAAATAGACAGCGCCCAAGCCAGCCAGTTGGCAAAACTCTGGCTGCTAGTTATAATTTGTCAAGCTGCCAGCAGATTCATGTTTTATGCTAATGGAGAGAGACTCATTGACTGGGGGAGGCAGTGACCGGGTCAGCGCTTTCCTCAGGCACCCCAGGGGTCGGGAGGTCGGGGGAGAAAGGCCGAGGCTGGTATGGATTTTCTGTAAGGGTCAGGGTAATTTTATAATAATTCAGCGGGTACGCACGCTCTCGCATGCACGGAGGGTCACGTATGCAGAGGGATGTTCGGATCTGTGTGCAGCCTGCCCCCCACGCGGGCGTGCACACGCACCTGCTCCTGTGAGGCGGCTGGGCCCAGGGCGCTCCAGCCCGGTGCGGGAACGCTCGGACCCCCCCCACACCCCCCGGCAGCTGCAGTTCACCTGATGGGCACACGCTGTCACCTTCGGGCACATGATTCCGCCAAGGCGAACCCCAAGCCCGCTCAGCGCCCCAGAGAAGCGTGTCCCCCCGCGCGGCGACAGCGCACGCCTCGAGGACGGGAGGCGCCTCTGCAGGCCCCTTTGCTGACCACCCCGAGCGAACCGCTGGTTTCAGGGCTTTCCGGTCCGCCCATCCCACTGTAGGTTTCTGGCTCCCATTCTGATATTTTCCCAGGGGGGAAAACAAATGAACCCCAGGGCCGTCCTGTTTTTCAGCCAAGTGGGTCTGGGTAGCTGGCGGGGAGGACAGGGGCCCTGAGGCCAGGCGCAGGGAGGGCTGCAGTGAGAATCCGCTGAATCCAGACTTTCTTTTCCATTGATTTATTTGTGTATCTGTGCACACGCGCTGAGGCCTCACGGTGGCAGGAATTGCCGTTGACAGGACAAACTGAGGTAGAGGTGATGCTTTACACATAGTAGGTACGAAATGGATGCTAGAGGATGAACAGCTGGCACTGCTGACTTGGAGACGGAGAAAATTGCTCATTTCCCATCCATTCCTCTACCTCAACGAGCCTTTGTATCACCCCTGGCCAGAGACGAGGTGGGGGTCCGCGTGGACTTCTTACTCCTTTTTTTTTTTTTTTAAATTAAGTGCTATGCCTAGTGTGGCCTTGAACTCGTGACCCTGAGATCAAGAGCCCCATGCTCTACCAACGGAGCCAGCCAGGCGCCCCAAGACCGCCTATTCCTTGATGCAAGAAATCTGGGCCTTCGGTATGATTTAAAAAAAAAAAAACAACAAAATGCTAATTTCGTACCAATTGAAGCAATCTGGTCTCAACTCTGACCACCGGTGCCCTGCAAAATGGATCAATGAGCAAGGGAGAGGCGAGGCAGGCGCAGCTGCCCTCCCGCCCTCCCGCCCACCCGCCCAGGAGAGAATTTGAATTCACCAACAGTCACTTGTGAGCAGGGCTGGAAGCTGCGGCCGCTTACCAGCGGCGGCTTTAGGGTCTGCTGGGCGCGCAGGGATGGGCTCCGGGAAGGGGAGGGACATTTTACTTTGAAATCAAGTAAGAAAATCCCAGCACAGGGAGGTGAGCAGAGGCCGAGGCAGCAAGGAGAGCCCAGTGGCACGAGCGACTTGCGGCGTCGGCACCGGAAGGCGGCTGTGACGCTCGGGTCCGCGGAGGGCAGCAGGTTCCCCCCTTCCCTGCGGGGCCATTTGGGGCAAGGAAGCTCCTTGGAGCACAGTCTGCATCCCTTTCACCAGGGCCTGGAGCGCGAGGTCTCCCTTCTTCACCGGAGCGGACGCACAGGGCCGTGGGCCTGGCTCATGGGGTGCTCCCGGGGAGACAGCCAAGGGCCCGGAGCAGGCCAGCCTGTCCGTCGGTGGGAAGGGGGGCCCCTGCGCGGTCAGGCGTGGGGAGACAGGCTTTGTTTCTCCCCTAGCACGAGGCTCTGGCCTGCATCCCTGACCTCCCACCCCAGCGGCCAAGGCAAGGGGAGCCCCGTAGGCCTCACTCAGCCCAGGAGAGAATGGTCTTGGGGGCACCAGCAGCTCCGCCCCGGGCAGTCGGGCACATGGATGAGGTGGTAAAGATTTTCCGGGGTGCGCCCCGGGGATGTGACGGCTGATGGAGAAACCAGCTGACTCATCCTGCACCCGAGTAGCGAAGCTTCCTCCCTGTCTTGACCCCCGACTTCCCATCCCCACACCCGAGACCCGAGGCACCTCGTGTTAGCCTGCCAGAAGGTCTCGGAGCCAAGCCCTGGGGTACAAAGACAGGGCCCCCTGGGGTACAAAGACAGGGCGAGAGCCCGGCGTGGGCTCCGTGATACGGGAAGCAGAGCTCAGAGGGCACGGAAGAAGGAAGGAAGGGAACAAGGGGAGTAGAGGGAGAAAGATAAAGGGAGGGAAGCAGCGGCAGGAGGGGAGGGGTGCGGTGGGGTGAGGGGGGAGAAGCTGGAAGCCAAGGCCCCCCGAGAGGAACTGCAGGGTTCCCCGGGGACCCCGGAGCCAGCTGGTTGTCTGAGGGCCCTCCGGCCCATCCCCAAGGCCGTGCTGCCCTGGAAGGTCGGCCTGACCTCAGTGACTTTCCCCTTTCCATTATCGGGAAACAAAGGAGTCACCCAACTGGCTTTAAGCAACCCTCTGGAAAAAAGAAAAAAAAAGAAAGCACCCCCCGAATCAAGCCGGGCAGTGTCCCCGGAGCGTGAGCAGGGCCCAACAGGCCGCAGGCGCACCGCAGGCCCCGGCCGTTCTAGAGCCCCTCGCCAAACGCCCTCTTCGTGTTTACCGGAGGTCAGGGCCATACCCTAGGATCCACCTGCCCGGGTCGGAAATGTCCTCGTTCTCTTTCAAGAATGCGCGGCTTCCCTGGCTCCTCCGGCACCCCAAAACCTCACACCAAGCCTTTTACAGATTAGTCCAACCCTCTGTGGGGTGGAGAAGCCCCCGGCCCTGGAAGCAAGTTGTCTGGGGCGCGGAGACTTCTCTTCTCACCAACGAAGAAAATGAAGATGCCCTTCCTGTGGGTGGGGGAACCAGGCCCTCTCCTCACCCCTCTCTCACCTGCACAAATATGGGCAGGCCCACCCAAATTACGGAGGGCCCCCCAGCACACAGGACTCCCCTGACCTACGATCCACTGAGGCCCAAGGTCGCTGGAGGCGCCTGGGGGGGCAGGCGTGGAGGCTGAGGCCTCTAGGCCGCCGCCTCGGCTCCCTGTCCTGGTTTTGGAACCGGATCTGGACCTGCTGGGCCTCGAGGCGCGCGGGGCCAGGCCTGAGGCAGGTGTGGCCACAGAACAAGTCCTTCCCCAGGTCAGGCAGGTGCTTCCCGGAGAAGCCTCGGTGGTGAAGCTCCACCTCCGTCCCCGGGGTGGGGGGCAGCCGGTGGGGAGGCTTCGGCCCAGGTAGCCTGGGGTGGGCCAGTGGGGCGCCCAGGAGCCTGGGGACCCCAGCGAGGCCACAGCGGGCCTCCTTCCCCTCCTCCCTCCCTCCTCCAGTCGGGACCCCTGTTCTGTTAGCCCGGTTTCCTGCTCTCCTTTCTTTCCTCTTTCTGTCCTTTATTGCTCCTTTCTCCCCTTTTGCTTTCTTTCTGCCCCACCTTCCCGCTTCCTCTCCCTCCTCTCCGCCTTCCCTCTCTCCCTTCTGTTTCTCTTTTACTTTCTTCCCTCTCGCCTCTCCCTTCCTTTACTCCCTAGCTCCCCTTCCATCCCTTTGTATTCTCTTTCCTTCCCTTCTGTCCTTTCTCGTCTCCCCAAACAAATGAGCTCTGCTTCTTGCTCTTGTCCTTTATCAAACCGCCTTCACGGTCACCCCTCTCCCCCCACCCCACTCTCCGGGAGGCCCTCCGTCCTCCTAGCACTGAGGGTTTTGGAAATCTCTCCTTCCCTCGCCAGTCTTTTATCTTTGTCATTCTCAAATTTTCCAGTCCTTTGTGCTGTTTCCTCGACCTCTTTCTCTCTTCCTTTGTTTCTAAATCCTCTCTCTGCAACAGGCATCTAGCAAAATCCTGCCCCCTCCCCAGGTAGGGGCTCCTTCCTGGGCCAGGCCAGCCATCCTTCAGGCCATTCTTTGTCAACTTCCCTCCACTTGGGGGCCAATTTCAAGGGTCCAGGAATGGGGCTGTTCCCCCTAGTTGAGAAGTCAGGGCTGAGTCCATAGCTCCCCGCTATAGGCTCAGAGGAGCCTTACCAAACTGTCGTCTCTCCATCAATCCTAATAAAAAAGAGAGGGGAAGAGAAGGAAGGACGGAGTAAACGAGAGACAACCCTGCAGATCCTGGGAGGAGCATCGTGTGCATGTTGGGGAGGCAGGGGCATAAAGAGCTGGGTTCATCAAGAGGGTGGCAAATAGAAGCCCCAGTTGGCTTCCCCGGCAATTCTGGGATTAGGGTGGGATGAGATGTTCCTTCCATGCCCCTGCTCCGGGCTGGAGAGGTGTAGGGCCACAGAATGGGAGGAAAGAAAAGGGCTTAGTTTTGGGGTATTGATCACCTTCATGTCTGCCCCTGGACAGGTCCTTCTCAAGGCCCACAGTCCGGAGACCGTGTCCCTAGGCAGTGCCAGCCGTGGCTGCGGCCTCTTAAGCCTCTCAGCGGGGCGGGCCCAGCTCCGGGCTCCGGGCTCCGGGCTCCAGGAGGAGCAGGTGCCAGCAGAGAAAACCCTGGCGCCGCCAAACAAAGGCCTGGGCCGGCCAAGCGGCCTCTGGAGTTGGGACTGAGCGCCAGCCAGGGACACCAGAGCTGGGGTGAGGGTTGTCCCTCCTGGGATACACAACCCCTGCCGGCCTCTCCAAGAACTGGCCCAACTGTGCCTGCTGCCCCTGCCCGGCTGTTCCGTGCAGGACCCACGAACCTCAGGTGCCACCAAGACCGTCAGACCCAGGCCGGGCCTCCGGGTCCTGCATCCAGGGCTCCGGAGCCCCGCCCCGCCTGCCTGCTGACCCCACTCTCTACCGGGGAGGCCCAAGTTCAGCTGCGCCCTCTGAAACCACCCTCTGCCCTTGACTCCTTTTACGAGACCCATCTCTTCCTGGGGGGCGGGTAGGTGGGGGGCAATCTCAGCCCGGCCCCGGGTAGGGCCTCCTTTCCTTGCCCTCCCTCCAGTGCTGGAGAAAGAAAGAAGATTGTGCAGGGGGCGCTGGAGGTGGGGTTGGGGGCGGTGGGGGTGGGTGGGAGATGCATCTCTGGATCCTAAGGGGTTTAGGAGGAAAGAAGAAATTTGGGAGTTGTTCCCTCTCTGTGTCCTCCTAACCTAAACCAGTGAGAGGTCCGGGGGCAGGGGCTGAGGTGATCCAGAGCTGAGGCCCCCACCGTAACCCTGCCCCCGGCCTCCTCCCCCAGCCGGGGAGAGTGGGAAATGGCTATTTTCGGCTGCTACTTCTCGCCTGTCTGCCCAGACCCCTATGGGGATCTCCAAACGTCCCTAAGAGTTTGCTGGGTGGGCAGTTCGGGATGTCGATAATCCACCCTGAGGGGGTCACAGACTCGGGCATCCTTCCTTCAGTACCCGGAGCACAGCGCTCCCCCCCCTTAACCCTCAAACCCCGACCCTGCTCCCTGCTGGCTTCCCTCAAAAAACTTTTCTGAAGTTCCCGCAAGTTGCACTTGGAGAAGGAAGGAGTCACCCCAGCCTGTTCGGGGCTCAGGCCCCACTGCCTCCCGTCCTCCCCAGGTGCAGAAGCGACCCCTCTGCCACGGTGGTCCCCAGACCCGGGGAGGAAAGCCGCTCTGGACCCGCTTACCCGACAGACGCCTGCCCCAGCCCCAACGCCTCCGAGGGACGGAGGGCGCCTTGTGTCTGCGCAGGGGACAGGGATGCAGTAGGACAGACTGACGGAGGGAGGAGGGAGGAGGGACAGGGGCCTCGGGCTGCGCGCCCCTCCGGCTCACCTGCTCGGCGGCTCCTCTTGGTGGTATCTGCTCAAGTTTGTTCACCTGCTTCCAAGTGTCCCAGGAGGGCTGCAAAGTCGGGGGCGGCTGACAAGGTGCCCCCAGGGCGCAGGCGCTGATGCTGGGGATCCCCAGGGAAGCACCTTCCGCGCGTGGGCCGAGGCCGGATCCGGAGGGAGGCCCTGGAGCAGCGCCCGGCGGAGCGGGCGGAGAGGCTGCGGGGTGGGGGGGCTGAGGGGGCTGCGAGGATGGGCGCTGCGAGGACCCCCCCCCCCACCCCGCGCCCTGGCGACGCCTCCTGCCTCCTGCCTCCTGCGGTCCGTGCCCTCCCGGGAGTGCCCAGGCCCCTGCGTCCTCTCGGCCTCCTGGGGCGGCCACTCGGGCCCGGACGAGGCGGAGACGGGGAGGCCCTCCCGAGGGGGCGACGAGACCCCCGTCCTCAGCCCCTCCCCAGCCCCGCGCCCCCTCCCTGCCCGGAGCCCGGGGACAGACCGAGGACGGCAACTAGAAAGCCCATCGACTGGGACGAGGGACCACGTGGTGCGGGGCGGGCCAATGACCAGGACGCCCGGGATGAGCTAATAATGGAAGCAATTTGTAACTTTCAGTAGCGCCCGGGCCGGGTGGCGGGAGGGAGACGCGCCGGTCCCCGGTCCTCGCGGGCCTCCCCGGGCCTCCCCGGCCCCCGGCCTCCAGCCCGCCCGCCGCCCGCGCCCCGCTCCTCCCCAGCCCTCCTCGGTCCCCCCCGCCCCGGCCCTCCATCCCGCTCCTCTCCGGCCCTCCATCCTGCTCCATCCCTCTCCATCCCTCTCCTCCGCGACCCTCCATCCCTCTCCATCCCGCTCCATCCCTCTCCTCCCCGGCCCTCCAGCCCTCTCCATCCCTCTCCATCCCCCTCCTCCGCGACCCTCCATCCCTCTCCATCCCGCTCCTCCCCAGCCCTCCATCCCTCTCCATCCCTCTCCATCCCTCTCCATCCCTCTCCATCCCGCTCCATCCCGCTCCTCCCCGCCCTCCCCGCCCGGCCCGCTCCTCCGCCCGCCTGCCCGTCCGGACCGCGCCAGGTAAGCGGCCTCCGGCTGAGCCTCCCGCACCTGCAGGCCCAGCCCCTCGCTGCCCGGCGGCCACGCCAAGGCCGCTTTTGCTTGTCTCTTACTCGGAAAGGGTCCAGGCCTTGTACTCATTTACTTTTGGTATCATCTCTTTCCGATTTAGGGGAGGATTAGGTCCGTTTTTAAGATACCTTTCTGGGGGGGGGGGGGGACGGCGAGTGGTACTTCTGAGATCAATTTTATATTTTCTTCTTTTGGGGAGGAGCATTCTACTTACGGGGAGTTTACTTTTCTTTGGGGACGTCACACCTTCTGTTTTTGCAAGTTTCACTTCTCTGAAGGTGCCAGTTTCCCGCCTTTCTCCATCACATCCTCCTTTTTTTTTCCCATCCCATCTTCCAATTTCACTATTTTTTATTTTTTTTATTTTTATTTTTTTCAATTTCACTATTTTTAAGTAATCACTTAACAGATTGCAAGTTTCTTTCTTTCTTTTTTCCTTTCTCACTCATTTTTTATGCTATTGAATCTCCATGATTTTTTTTCTCTGTGTGAAACAGTTTTGTGTTGATTTCTCTCTCTCTCTCTCTCTTTTATTGTTGTTGGGTAAATTAATTTATTGTTTGGGAAACTCTATGGGGGTTTGTGTGAACAAGATGTCTTTGGATTAATTCCAATCATTCCTCTTGTAAAGAATAATTTCCTTTTAGTGTTTTATGCCTTACCCTCATTTTTGTTTATTTTAATCTCTCAGTTTTGTTCTATTTTACCTCCTTTTAAAACCTGACTTGTTCTTTAAATTTGATCTTTTGTATGTTAAGCCATTTTTAAAGTTTTTATTTTATAAACTTCACCATTTTATACATTTTCTTGACCTTCCCCAGCCCCCCTTGCACTCCTTTCTCCTCCATCTCTGGATGCTCACCTCCAACGTCCACAATTCCCAGCTTCAATTTTGACTCGCCCTCCCAGCCAAGGAGGGACACCTAGGAAGAAGAATGTCCTGCCTGGGTCAAAGCTACATTCAGAGCTCTAGTTCTGGGTACCTTTGGTAGGACCCCAGAGCCCGCAATATTAGAGAAAGCAGAATTTCTGTTTGACTTTTTTTAGTCTGGGGCTGAGCTCTTTCTCCTTGGCTTTATTCTGTGCAACTCTTCGGTACACAGAGTTGAATTTTTCATTCTCATCTTTTCTCTAAATTCTAAGAAAGTACAAGCAGATATTTTTTTTTTTCTCCCCTAAACGTAAGCTGCTAGCTCAGTGTGTACGCCTGTTGGGTTTCTTACCTTCTGGAAGAAGATTCCCAGGAGAAACACAATGTTTAGTCCTCTCTTTTACTTGGGACTAAGGTGGAGGTGGCAGGGATTAGGGCACCCCATTTTGATCTCAACCTTGGCTTGAATGAACACAAAGAAGGAGGAGTGAGCTGGCCTGGGGACTTGATCACTTCTGGTCATTGTAGTCTGGTTTAGCATAGTCTGGGGTAAATCTCGGCTCTGAGGAAATCCCCCCCCTTTTTTTTAGCATTACTGTGAAGTAAACCCTCAAAATAGTGTGATAGGGTTGAGCCTCTTTGGATTCATTGCAGGCACAAAAATCAAATTACAAGAGTAACCTGTTCCCCAGAGATCCACCTCCTGTGACTTTGTCCTCTTCTCTGAGAGAAGCAGAACCCAACTCAGCAGAAGTAAAACTGCCACCGCCCCTCCCCTCTGACTTCCCCAGCTCTGTTGTCACATTGACATTCTGGGCACATTTGGCCCAGCCCCCGTCCCCACGTCTCCCAAGTATGAATCTAAATTACTATTAATAAGGGGCCGCTCCAAGTTAATTGGCATTAAAAGAATTCATTTCAATTTGTTAATATTAAATGAACGCTCTGCACTTTAGCTCCCTTCTTCCCCCTGGATTCCCAGATGAGTGATGGGAAGTGGGGGCGGGGGAGTTGAATGAGGATTTTATTTCTGACTCTCCAACCGTGCCATTGTGGGGCCTCCCGTGGGGGCTCAAGAGCTAGGCGCAGTGGGGGCCTGATTGGGGGGATGTCCCATGGTCTTTTTTTTTTTTTTGTGAAATTCATCTGATTCTGTGGGAGCTGAAGGAGATGGATCAAAATGTTTGTAGGTTGTAGTGGGGGAGAGGGGGGAGTGTTGGGGGTTGAGATTGAGGGCAGGGGGGGAAGGAAAGGGACAGAAGTGAATGGAATGGTGGGGGCTGTGGGGGGGTAAAGCAGAGCTGTGAAGAGGGTGCTAAAGCCCATCCAGAGAAGGAGGAGCTGGGGTGCGGGTGGGAGACGTGGGGCAAAGCAGCTGGAGTCTGAAGCTGTCTAGCTGTGTGACTTCAGGCAAGTTGCCTGACTTTTCTCTGCCTTAACTTTCTCTTTTTTTTTTTAAAGATTTATTTATTCATTCATGAGAGACATAGAAAGAGGCAGAGATACAGGCAGAGGGAGAAGCAGGCGCCATGCAGGGAGCCCCATGTGGGACCCGATCCCCGGACCCCAGGATCACACCCTGGGCCAAAGGCAGGCGCCAAACTGCTGAGCCACCCAGGGCTTCCCCTGCCTTAACTTTCTTGATCTGTAAACCTGGGATCATTTGAACAGTAGCCACTTCAGGGGGTTATTTGGGCTTAAATGAAAGACACGTGATGCTTTCCAAGTGCTCGGCAAACAGCAGCTACGGGCGGTGCTAGCTCTTATTCCAGCCCGGAGGCTGAGAGCCTGGATTCTGGAGCGGGAAGGCCTGGTTCTGAATCTCAGCCCTGCCTCGGGCTGGCCGCATGATCTCGCGCAAGTGACTTAACCTCTCCAGACTACAGTTTCCTCATCTGCAAGATGGAGTTAGTGGTCCTAGTGAGTCTGTGTTAAGTGCCTAGAACAATGGCAACGGCGTGGGCAGCATTATGTACACAGTAGTTATTAATGTCGCTTTTTTGATCCGAGAAGGTTGGAGCCAGAGGCATGGAACCTCGTAGGGGTTAAGAGCTCAATGAGTTCTCTAAGACCCGGGTCAGATCAATTCCCCCCCATCCCTGGGTTTGGTCCAACAACTGGGGCAAACGTGGTGAGAGTAGAAGAGTGAGCCCCTGACACCCAGCGGGCTGGGGTGCCTGAGTTCTTTCTTGGCCTCTGCTGTGGCTCTTGGGTTGGCGGTCCCTCTCCGTGCCCAGACTTTAAGGGTCACTTCTTCCCACCCCCCGACCCGCTCCCTGCCCCGTGAGGGCCTTGGTGGGGGAATTACCTTCTTGGTCCAGTACCTCCCTTTGGTAGAGAGTCAGTCCCTGGAGTGTGGGCTGGGGGTGTGGAGGAGAGCACAGGAAACTGATGTTCCCTAGGTCCCCTCAAGCTATGAGCCAGCCCCCACATACCCAGCCCCTCCGGAGGGGTCCAAAGAGAGGTGACTTGCCAGAGTCATAAAACTGGAAAGTGGCAAAGTGGGAATCTGGACTCTCATCTGCCTCATGACTAATCTGAACCCCCTTCCATTGCCGCACACTGTCCGAGGTGGGGGGTCGGGCTCTCTGAAGGGAGAGACAGGACACTTGGAAAGTTGTGGAAAGGCGGAGGCCTTGGGGCAGTGAGAAGATGGGGGTGGGGAGTGGCCAAGTGGGGACGTTTCAGTTAGGGAGGCCTTGCTGGAGGTGGGAAGCATAGATCACGGTTCGGGGGGGAAGGGTGTGAGGGTGGGAGGTAGAGAAGAGGGTGCGAGTGGTACGCTGGGGCGAGAGGGCGAGACGTGGAGGGCGAGAAAGGACCATGCAAAGGCTGGGTGAGGCCCCGGGGACACGGACCAGGCTGGCTTTGCCGACACCCAAGTAAAAGCAGTTCCCATTTCTTGAGGGCCTCCTCTGTGCCGGCCCGGATGTCCTAGACGGGTGTGTCCTATGTGATCCTTACAACGACCCTGACAAATTAGCTTCTTATTCCTACTTCTGGAAAAGTCCTTTGCGGCTCAGAGAGCTTCCCCCTTTCAGGTCACACATTTGGTGGCTGGGTTCTCCTGGCCCCAAAACTTAGCCTGCGCTGGCTGCAAAGCAGGGCCTCCCTGCCTGGGTCTCGCCTTCCCTTCCCACTGCACCCCGACACCTGTAGTCACACTTAGTGGCTGGAGACAAGGGCTAGAGAGCAGGACAAGACCACGAGGAAGTGGCAGGTGGGCAGCGGGGGCTAAAGCCCGTCTCACATCTTTGTGAAGAAGATGGGTACAAGGGTGTTCTCTCTGGAGCGAGGCCTCCAAGTCACTGTCCTGTGACGGCTGTGATGGCCGTGGGAACCCGGCGACCTCGCAGAGATCACCTTGTTTCCTGGACTGTGGCCTCTGTTTCCCCTCCTTTGGGAGGGGAAGAGGAAGAGGGTGGCACAGGTGAGGGTCTGAGCCGTGGATTAAGACTGCCAGTTGGGGGCACCCGGGGGCTCGGTCGGCTAAGTGTCTGCCTTCGGCTCAGGTCATGATCCCGGAGTCCTGGGATCGAGCCCCACGTCAGGCTCCCCGCTCAGCGGGGAGTCTGCTTCTCCCTCTCCCTCTGCCCCCCCCCTCTGTTCATGCTCCCTCTCTCATGCTCTCAAATAAAAAAATATTTAAAATATAAAGAAAGACTGCTAGTTGTTCGATAAAAGCCCCTTCTCTCATTGCTGCTTGAGGGCAGAGGGGCTCCCAGCTAGACACCCCATTTCCCAGCCGCCCCCGCGGCCAGATGTGGCCACAGGGGATTGGGAGCCAATAATGTCACCAGAGCCTTGAGACGTTGGATGGGTTCTCCTTTCCGTGACTGGACCAGCTCGCCCAGACCGACCTCTGACCTCGCGGCCCAGGAGGAATCCCGGGGAGGAGGCTGCGACTGGCCCAGCCGAGCCACCGAGCTGCCGCGGCCCAACTGTTACCTGAGAAATAAACGCGGTTCTCTCTCTCCGCGATGTTTCGGGGCCTTTTTGTTACGGCAGCAGCGTCGCCTTCCTCCGTCCTGCGGTGACCTCTCACCCGGCGGTGCCCACCGCCCGCGCCGTTACATGGGGTCACGGACTAGGCCGGAGGGTGCCGTTCGCCGGGTGCCAGGGGTCACGCCTGTTGGCTGATACAGTCCTCGGGGCAGGGCCCGGCCGGAATCCCTGCTTTTCTACTTTACCGTGAGGAACCTGAGTAGTCCTCGCGCTGTGGTCCCGCCCGGCCTGAGCTCTCCGCTGTGGGGCAGGTCCCCTCCTGCAGACCGAGAAAGAAGGGGACCCTGGAGATGCTCTGACGCGGCCCGAACCCGTCACAGTGGCGCGGAGCCCGGGGCGTCTGTCGCCCCGACCTTGCCCTCAACCCCGGAAGCTTGGCTCACAGCCGTGCCCGAGCGGGTGCTGCTGCAGACTGTGTGCGAGCAGGAGCCCGTGGCTAAAACCAGTTCAAACCCCCTGAAGAGGGGATCCCTGGGGGGCGCAGCCGTTTAGCGCCTGCTTCGGCCCAGGGCGTGATCCTGGAGTCCCGGGATCGAGTCCCCCGTCGGGCTCCCCGTGTGGAGCCTGCTTCTCCCTCTGCCTGTGTCTCTGCCTCTCTCTCTCTCTATCATGAATAAATAAATAAAATCTTTAAAAAAAAAAAAAAAACGCCCCTGATGAGCTTAATCCTCGCCCCTTCCACTATGGATGAGGCTCAGGGGGAGAGGGAGTGACTCACCTCTCCCAAACTCGCCACATACTTAAGTTTTTCTGTAATTTCCTGAGATTCCAAGATGAATTCTCCTCCCTCCATATCAGTGGCCTCAACAAGCCGCAGGGAATGAAGTAACCCAAGCCAGGCAGGGCCCTGTGTCTCACCTGACCCTGTCTCCCTAACTGCCCCGGGGCCCCTCCTGTTGGATGTCTGCCTGGGGACCGCCCCCGCCCCCGCCCCCGGGCCTGCACCTTTTCTCCCGCCGCCTCCTCACCCAGATGGTCAAACACGCAGAGGGAAAGGGCAGCAGGGGCCGGAGCCAAGATCTCTGACTCCTTCGAGTCGTTCCACATTTATATCTCCCTCCTCCTCCGGGGCCCCTTCGGAGTAGCCCACCAGGGAGGAGAAGGGGGAAAACTATCATAAATTTCCCCTATTTATACAAGAAGACAGAATGTTTCTTGTGCCAGAAAAAACACAGAGAGGGAGCTGTCAGGGGAGAAGAGACCCAGCCCCACTCCTTCGGGGGCCAATTCATCTTCCCGAGTCGTGGTTTGGGGGCCACATAGCTCTGGCCTGAGCCGGCGGGGGGGGGGGGCAGCCTGACAGGGCTTGGGCTGTGTTTCTGACCTCGACCCTCCTGCCCCACCTCAAGGCCCCTTCCCCTTCTCATGCTCTCTCGCTCAACAAGCTCCTTGAGAGAGAATTCACATTCCCTGTGACTTGCATTCACAGCGTGTAACCACTGGTTTTATTTTATTATTATTATTGCTATTTTTAACCGCTGGTTTTTATTATTTATTTATTTATTTATTTATTTATTTATTTATTTAAACCACTGGTTTTAGTATGTTCACCGAAACGTGCAACTATCAGCACAGCCGAGAACACTGTCCTTACCTCAAGAGGAGGCCCGTGGCCTTCAGTTATCGCTGCCCCCCAACCCCCCCGAGCCCTGAGCAACCACTAATCTGCCTTCTGCACCTGTAGCTTTCCCTGCTCCGGATGTTCCTAGGAAGGGGATCCTAATGTGGGGCCTTTGTGCCTGGCTGATTCCACCCAGCATCGTGTTTGCAAGGGCCATCCACGCTGCAGGGTGCATGCACACTTCGTGTCTCGTGCCTTTTTACGGCTGCGTGAGGCTCCACTGTGCGGACGGGAGACATTTTGTTCATCACGCATCAGCTGTTGGATACTTGGGTTGTTCCCCCTCCTGGATATTATGGTTCTCTCCTGTCTCTGACAGCCTGGATCACAGAAGAGGGCTGTGGGCACCAGTGACTGTGTCCTACATGTGGCACCACCCTACACCCACGAAAGCAGGGGCTCAGGTCATGGCTTGTGCTAATTACATAGGACTAAGCTAGATTTTTCCTCCCTCTGTTAGTTACCGAGAGGGGGCTACTCTTTCCATTCTCTAGCAATTCTTTTTTAATTTTTAATTTTATTATTATTTTTTAAATATTTTATTTATTTATTCATAGAGACACACAGAGAGAGGCAGAGACACAGGCAGAGGGAGAAGCAGGCTCCCTGCAGGGAGCCGGTGCAGGGACTCGATCCCAGGACCCCGGGGTCACGCCCTGGGCTGAAGGCGGAGCTAAACCGCTGAGCCACCTGGGCTGCCCCATTTTTAATTTTTAAAAATTTTTATTTATGTTTAAATTTTTAAAATATTTTATTTATTTATTTATTCATGAGTCACAGAGAGAGAGAGAGGCAGAGACACAGGCAGAGGGAGAAGCAGGCTCCCTGCAAGGAGCCTGACGTGGGATCCCGAGATCATAATTCTCTTTTTAAAAAAAAAATATTTTCTTTATTTGAGACAGAGAGGGAGAGGAGTGCAAAATGGGGGCAGAGGGGCAGGAAGAGGGAGCGGGAACGAATCTCAAGCAGATTCCGCCCTGAACACGGAGCCCAACAGAGGGCTCAATCCCAGGACCCCGAGACCATGAGCTGAGCCTCAATGACCGAGCCACCCAGGCGCCCCTATCAACTCCTTTTTTATCGTTGTTATTTTGGACACTTGCTGTACTGTCAGGCTGGGGCCTCAGCCCGTCTCTGGGTCTTTCAGAGACACCGAAGTGGGTGAATGGACGCCTCGTCACTGGGGAAGGGTTCCTTGGGTCTGGTCCCCCACGGCCCTCCGGTGTCTCTCAGCTGAAGGAAGGTCGGTGGAGGCTCCAGGTCAAGGGGAGGTTTTGGAGGCACGACTGCGGCCGGAACACAGGCCTCCCACCCCTACCTCCTTGCCTGACCCTCTTCAGTGTCGCTTTGCGCCCCACGCGTTCACGCGTCTAGCAAGTCTTCATTAAGCTCCCAGAGAACTCCCCAGACACGGCCCCTGCCCTCGTGGACCTTGCGGTGCTGGTGGCGACAGAGAGCTACAAGTGAGCGAAATCGAGTTGTGCCAATTCTGCAACATTTGCGGACTGAATGAGCCAATGCACGGTTTGCACTTAGGATGCGCTCCGCAAAGACACTGTAAACACCCGGGTTGTGAGTCACTTTGTGCTGCCTCCACCTTTCCTGGAGCGATGTTGCCGCATGTGTCCATCACTCGGAGCGGGTGGCGCATGGATAACGCAGAAGGAGAGCTAAGATAGCTACCAGTTACGGGACTAGCCACGCGCGCAGGGATTTATGGATATCACTGACTTTCACCCTTTTAATTAGGGTGGAATGATCCCCATTTTGAGGATGAGAGAAACCGAGACTCCAAGAGGTTAAGTAATGATCCGAAATCCCACAGGCAGCAGTGAGTGGCAGGACGTTTGTGCTGGACTCTGGGGTGGGCTTTGTTTTCATTCCAGGTCTCCACGACCTAGACAAACATCTCCTTCGCAGTCCCTGGCACAGAGGAACTGGCCACCCTCGGCTGTCCTGCCCCTGCTCGGCCCGGGCCCTGCTCCACAGAAAGCAGGCAGAGGCTGTGTCCGCTGGCTGGGTGGGGGGCCCGCCTTTCCCCCCTGGCCTTGCTACGTGGGAGGGGCCCGTGGGAGGCCTGGATGTTGTCAACCAAGGACGTGGACAGGCCAAAGGGCCGATGACGTTGACAAGAAGGGGACCTCAACACGGCAGATAATCAGCAGTTGACGACCGACAGCCTCCCTCCCGGCCTCCCGCCAATCAGGCCGCTTACGTGGCCTTGATGACAAATAACAGACTTTCCCACCTTATGATTTTCACCTGCGTTAGTTCCCTTTTCACAACGAGCCTGAGAGGCATCCACGGCTGGCCTTGTTCCAGAGAAAGAAAGTTCGTGGGGCTTGAACCCAAGGGTCCCGCTCATTTTAGGTAATGGAATTTTCGCGGGGCTCCCTGTGGGCTCCCTGTGGGCCCCGTACGCCGCGGAACACTTCCCGACTGGGACTCGGCTATCTTCTCCACCGGATGAAGCAGGCATTGGTATTATCCTCGTCTTTTTGAAGGTGGGGAAACTGAGGCACAGTCCTGGAGCCCCTGCGCAAGGTGGGGCAGCCGGCACGTGGAGCGGGGGGGGGCAGGGGCCAGCTGCCGGCGCGCCCGAGCACGGTCCCGGCCCCAGGTGGCCCTGGCGCAGCCACTACGCCGGGAGCTCTGGCCTGTTTTCTGGTGGCCCCCCTCCCGCCCCCGCCCCCCTCAGTCTTTATGGCCCATTGGAAAAAGCGAGCCAGAGCCGTGGCTCCCAGGGTGACGATCCTTCAGCGCCTCCTTGGCACTGTCATCTCGCCTCCGCCTCCTGCCAAAGGCTCCAGCCGGGAAGCTGCAGCCCGTTGGCCACGGCCGGAGATTTCTCGGGAGGGGGCGCGGGCGGGGAGGCGCTGTCCCCCTGCTCCCTCACCCACAGCTGCCGGGGAGCCGCCGCCTGAGAGCAGGTGCTATGGGAGCAGGGGTTTGGACACACGCGTGGGCCGTGCGGCCGGAGCCGGGCGTGGACGCTTGCGATCCGAGCTGTCGGACGGCCCGGGGCGCGGGCCAGAATCGGCTTGTTCACTCTGTCGCACCCGCGGATCTAATCCCGGGCCCAGAGGCGCCGGCCGGGCTCCAGGACCGCGGGACAGAATTCCCGCCCTCCGGGGGCTGGCGGTGGGGACAGCGGAGGCAGGACCAGGGTGACAGTGACCGATCCTAAATGCTGGAGCTGCAGGGCCGGTCTCCGGCCCCTTGACATCACTGGCACCCCCGCCCGGAGGTTGCCCCCATCACCCGTGCCTGCCTCGGGGGCTCTTGACGGTGGCCCGGGCAGCCCGCTGTCCTTTGCCTCCTTTCCGCCCGGGTCACTACCTTCCTTGTGAAGGTGAAGTCACACAAGGAGTCTTAACTTTCCTTCCCTGTCGCTTGCCGCTTGGCTGCAGGTGGGGAGACGGGGCTTCACTGTCATGTGGGGGTCCTGGGTGACATGGGGGTTATCTGGCCTGCCCCTGTGCTGTCTTAGCTGCGTGACCCCGAAGGCTGCCCCGCGAGGCTGCATGGCCCCGGCCCCTGGCCCCTCGCTGTTGGTTAGGATTGGCCCGCGGGGTCCCGGCAGGGAGGGACGGAGGAGCCAGCTTCTTTCCCAGCCCCTGCTGTCTGCCCTCTTTCCTGCCCGCCTGGAAGTCGTGGCGGGGGTTTGGGTCCCTCTGCGGCCACCACTTTGCTGGGCAGCCCCTCTCTCGTGAGCCCAACACGCATCAGGCTCTGGTGGCGCTGCTTCTGTTTCCTGCCCCTGGGGGCTCTCTGGTGCCTCGTCAGCCCTTGCTGGTCCCCCCAATCCTGACTGTCTTGAGAACTATCATGTCATTAAGCTCTCTGAAGCGTTTTGGGATCCCTGGGGGCTCAGCAGTTGACCGCCTGCCTTCAGCTCAGGGCTTAACCCCAGGGTCCTGGGATCGAGTCCTACGTCAGGCTCCCCGCATGGAGCCTGCTTCTCCCTCTGCCTGGGTCTCTGCCTCTCCCTGTGTCTCTCATGAATAAATAAATAAAATCTTAAAAAAAAGAGAGAGAGAGAGAGAGAAGCCCTTTTGAATGTGTCATTCGTCTGCTGCTGGAGCTCTGCTGGCTCACCTGCGTGCGGAGGACGGTGCGGCCTGGAGATTACCTGTCTTCTCCACGCACGTCGCCCTCCACAGGGGAAGAGCAATGAATGAGGGACAAGCCTCTGCTAAGGTCATTGACTGAGGGGTGAGGAATCACTGCCTCTACTTCCCCGGAAAGCAGAAGCCAGAGGCCGCGCAGGCGGGACGGCGGGAAGGCCGAGGTCGGGCCTCGGGAAGGAAAGGGCCCGGCGCCGAGGGCCTGTGCAGGCCGCTCCGCCTGCTGTCTCCTGAAGGCTTCCGAGCCCGGCCGTCACCCCCGCACGGACCTCACCGGGGACGGGTCTATGGCTCAGAGAGGGCAGAGGGAGCGGATGGGGGCTCACCCCGTCCCCATCACCCTGGCAGTCAAAGAGAAGCCCCACCGTGCGGTCGGTCATGTGGTCAAGAGGCTGGAGGGCGACAGACAGATCGTGGCCTGGGGGCAGCACAGCGCCCGGAATCTGGAGCCGGCCCACAGATGGGAATCCTGGGTCCGCCTGTTACTAGCGCTGTGACATGAGACTTGGCCTCTCTGGGCCTCAGTTTCCCTACCTGTAAAAACGGGGCTGATGATAACAGCAACCTGCACCTCGGAGGGTCGTGGGGGCAGTGAGGTGAGTGGGCGGTGGGGCCCCAGGAGCAGCCCTGGCGCACACTGAGCACCCTGTGTCGGGGCTGCAAACGGGGCCTGTGCCTCTTCCCCGTCCCCGCCCCCTTCTTATTGCTCCCCTCCCCTGCCTTCCTTCCAAGGTCCTGAAAAAGGGTGAGCGACACCAGGGAGCCCCTTGACAGGTCTGCTGCTCCTCGAGCCCTCCGTGGGCACGAGCGGCCTGGCCGAGGCCTCGCCATCTCAGGAAGGGTGACGAGGCCTGGGGCATCCGGTTGGATCACCCACCCCAGGTCCCCGTGCCCCGTGGGCTCAGCCTCGATGTGTGCAGAAGGGCCTCTTCCCCCAGCCGCCTCAACTCCCCGGAGCGGCAGGGGGCCCGGGAGCTCTTGGTAACAGCACATTAAGCCCCTGTTTGTGGGAACTTTAATTTAAACACAAATTAGAGACGGCAAATGGCTCTGGCAGCCACATAGGCCATCCCGGGAGAGCAAGGAGTAAGCCAAGAGAGTCAGCCGAGGTAAGGCCCGAACCTACAGTCCCGCAGGTTCCCGGAAGCCCGAACAGGTGAAGGCTGGACATCCTGAATGAAGGGCCCAGGAGCCCCGCGCCCCTGCGGCCCTGCTCGAGCCCCACGCCAGCCCCCTTCTCCGACATTCTCTGGATGTCCTCTGAGCAAAGCTCCAGCCCTCCCTCCCTGCCCCCTCCCCGCTGTTCTGGAGACCTCGGTTCCTTCACTTGTCTTAGCCTCTTCCGTAATCTACTCTTCTGAGAAAGTCCTGCTGGTTGTCTAACCTCCCACTGCTCTGCTGCGATGGAGCAGAGTCCCTCCCGCTGAGAGGTGTTGGGGAGTTTCTGCTCTGAGAAGGCGGTGGAGCCGGAGATCCAGGGCTTCCTCCCTGGGTGCGCTTGTGAGAGACGCTCTCTCAGCTCCAGTGAGCGTGAGCGTGAGCGTGAGCGTGAGCGTGAGCGCTGGCTTTCCCCGGGGGAGTTTGAGGATCGAAGGCCCCAGGCAATGGTCTAGTGTCCTGTGACCCAGGAGTTCTCTGCTGCTCCAGGTGCCCGGGGAGGCGGGGGCGGGGGGTAGGGCAGCCCCGCTATCCCTGGGGGGAAGGGTCTCCGGCTCGGTGTTCACCCCGCCACACGGCCCAGGCCGCGAGAGGCTGTCAAGGCCTGCGGAGCCTGCTCGGTGGGACTGCGGCTGCTGAGCTGTTGTCACTGTCCTCTGGTGTCATACGTGCCCTGTGCCACAGCACCTGGAGCGTGGCTGAGGGATGCCAGCCCCCAGGACGGCGGGGCTCCATCGGGCGGCCTTGAGAACTCCAGCCCGTCTTCCTGGGGCTGAACGTGGGGGCAGAGGGGACAGGCCGCGGCTCTGCCCCAAAGCCCCACGGGACGGGAAGCCGCCGTCCTGCCGAGGGCCAGAGGGCACGCCTTGGCGACGGCAACGGGGAAGACGGGCCGGGCCGACCACTGCAGAACTTTCAGGCTCGGGGCTGGGGCGGACGATGCCTCCAGAGGTCGCCCCAAAGGGGAGCCCCATGGCCTCTGGTGTCGGAGGCCGTCTGCGGGCCTGGGACGCCTGGACGGGTGAGGGCTGTGACCCCGAGGGCCACCGCCAGCCTGCCACTCAGGAGTCAGAAGGTCCCTGTGCTGGCACACAGGGTCCGTGGCATTTTTTCTGGCCCAAGGCCGTCAGACAGAGGTGGGCAGCTGCCGCCGGGGCCCGGGGCCCAGCTGTGTGCCCCCGTCGCCTGCGTGCCCCCTGTCGCGAGCCCGGCTGCCCCTGGAGCACAGGCCTGCCCGCCATCTGGGCCACTCAGAGCAGAGCCCGCTGCCAGGGGCGAGCGCGTGATTTATGGCCCAGCTCGGCAGCCTGGGCCGCGGGCCGAACCTCGACCTCCGCCTGGCAGCGAGGCGCGCCTCTTAAAGGGCCAGTGCCCGGCAGCGCGGGCGGGCGGGGGTGCCAGCGGCGGGCGGGGGTGCCCTGGAGGAAGAGTGTCCTACCCGCCAGGCGCCGGCTGACGTCAGGGCCCCTCGGCCCCGCAGCAGGCACCTTCCCTTGCAGGCTTAGCCCGGGCGTCCCAGGGGTCTGATGTCAGTCCCTCCAGGGAGAGGGCACGCTCCGCGAGGGCGGGGGTCAGGGCCGCCGCGGGCACCCCGGGAGTGCAGCGCCCAGCACCTGCCCGGCCCGCAGCAGGGGCCCCGCGAGGATCTACCGGGCCTAGAAGAGTAAAGCAGCAAAGGGCCTTGCCCATGAGGAGCGGGGAGGACCACGTGCCTTCCTGCTGCCCGCCGTGGGCTCCGTGGGCTCCGAGACCCCGCGGCCTCTCCCTCCAGGCCCCTGCCCACCCCCGCCCTGTCATCTGGGACCAGCAGGGCCAATCTGTCGCCCAGATGCTCTCGCCTCCCTCCTCTCCTTGGGTCGTGTCTCCAAAGTCCTTCATGCAACGTTCTCGTCCTCCCATCATCCTCCCACAAGAAGCTTTCCCTGGCTGCCTTTGGCCTCCGCTCCCCACTCAGATGTTCTTTCCCCCATCGCTTCTCAGCATGGAAGTGCTTCATTCATTCATTCATTCGTTCATTCATTCATTCAGCAATATTTCCTGAGTACATACTACGTGCTAGCCACGGGGGGCTGAGAATTCATGAATGATCAGGGCAGGCATGATCCCTGCACCCAGGGACCCCCCACTTCAGGCGGTGGGGCAGACCAAAAGCAGTAAGCAAACGTGGAAGTGCAAATCATGGTCCCCGCTCGAAGAGGGCTGAGGTAAGCGAGGGCCGGGGCCGGTGGGGACCCGTTAGGTTGCGTGGTGGGAGGCTTCTCTGAGGAAGTAACACTTGAAGGGCAAGAAGGAGCTCGAGAAGGAAGGGGGAGCAGCACTCCACAAGTGGCTCAGTCTCCTGGGTGGGCACAGTGGCATCTCCGGAGGGAGACGGAGTTCTGGACTAAACGCCCCCGGCTCTTCCAAGTTCTGAAACTCCTACGCCTTCAGTCCGTGGCAACGCTGTCTAAGATCCTTGGAGCTGCAGCCTGGGCTCCCCAGGGAGCTCACTACACAAACCAGGTTCCACTCCAGGTCTACTGAGTCAGACTCTGCGTTTTAAAAAAAACTCCCCAGGGTGTGTATGCACCGTGACGTCTGGGCAGCACCGGTCTAGGTAACACCGCAGAGGCAGAGCAGTGTGGGGACATCATCGAGGAGGGAGGGGCGGGAGGTGGTGGTGGTTGCCCCACGGTTAGTTGAACCCGAGATGGGGTGTGAGAGTGTGGGCGGGTTTACGTGGGGCGTGTGTGTGTGTGTGTGTGTGTGTGTCCAGCGCTGGTGACCGTGAGCTATCTGAGGCTTGACACCTCCTGGCCCTTTCCCACACCTGGGAAAATATGCCTTGACCCCACTGTGACGACACCCCCTTCCCCCTGCAGCTGCAAGTCAAGCGAAGCCTGCCGGCGTCTGGGTGGTGAGGACCCCTCTGAAGCAGGCAAGGCGAGGAGATCCCTCGCTCCTGACCTCCGGCAATCCATTTATCTGACCTGAGCCTCATAAACGCGTCCTGATGAGCCCAATCGCTTGCTAATGGTTATGAGCTGAGACCTGGGGATTTATGGCTGCGGCCTCAGTGCATGGACTGGAGCGGGGCTGTGTGCAGAACAGGCTCTGCGTGGCTTCAGTCCATGACAGCCTGTGCCCAGGACCCCGGTGGGGACACCCCCGTGCCTTCACCTGGGGCAGAGCGCATTGCCCTGGGTAGGAAGACGTGGGTTGAAGAGAGAAAAGACTTCCGACTGCAGATATCCCAGGGATGAAGGGTCAGTGTCTGGGAAGCTGGCTCAGCCTGGTTGTGTGTGTGTGTGTGTGTGTGTGTGTGTGTGTGTGTGTGTGTGTGTTGAGGGCGGGGGAGTGGAATTGGAGCCCACCAAGCCAGGGTTCAAATCCTGGGTCTGTCACCAGTGTGACCTTGGACAAATCACTAAATCTTCCTGAGCCCCATTTTTCTCATCTGTCGCTGGGAACTGTAGACCGGCCCCATAGGTAATGTTTGCAAAAGGGACTTCAAATACTAACCGTGTGTATTTAAGGAGGGCCAGACACTGCCACTAACTGGGATTCCCGCATCGGCTGTCACCAAGGGCCTCCCCCACGAGCCCTTCCTGGGCCTCGGTTGCCCCGTAGGCATTAAGAGGGGGCGACATCTGATGTCTGTTGGCCCCTTCCAGCTCTCATGTTTTGTGATTCAAGGAGGCCTTGGGTTGAAAAATGGAGAGTTGGGAGAGGAAGGGCCTCAGGCCGGCCCTACAGAGGGGGGCCCTGCAGCTCCGGTCCGGGATGGACAGATGGACAGGCGGGGGGCTGGAAGCTGAGCCAGAGGAGCCGCTGCCCCAAGGCTGCCTTCTCCTGAGGCCCACTCCCGGCCAGGTGCTGGGCGCCGCGCTGGGGAAGTCGGGGCGAGAGGGGCAGCCCGGGTGGCTACGGATGGAAATGCCTGAGCCGCTCCTGCTTTGTGCACAGGTAGGTCTTCAGAGAACCCTCCCCCACCCAGAGCACACTACAGGCTCGTGTGGGGGTGTGCACACATATGTGCATGCGCACGCACGCTCACGCTCACAGCAGGAACTTTGAGGCTGACTTGATTGGGGAGTGAGCCAAACAGAGTAGGGGACACCCCCAACCCCGCCCCTGCCCCCAGGGGGAATCTAAGGATCTAAGGATTCTTTTTTTTTCTTTTTTTTTTTTTAAGATTTTATTTACTTATTCATGAGAGACAGAGGGAGAGAGAGGCAGAGACCCAGGCAGAGGGAGAAGCAGGCTCCATGCAGGGAGCCCAACGCCGGACTCGATCCCGGGACCCCAGGATCACGCCCTGGGCTCAAGGCCGACACCCAACCGCTGGGCCCCCCAGGCGTCGAGAACGTAAGGATTCTTACAGCACAGTGCGAGCCCGGGCCTCAGCAGACCTCCCACCCCCTCGCTCCATTCTGGAACATCCTGGAGCCGAGCTTGGAGCACCGAGGGAGACAGACACGACCCCCAGTGCAGCCTCATGGATCTGCCCCCTTCCATGCTCTGTCCCACCCTCCCCCATGCGCTTGCAGGGAAACCCTGGGGACGTCCAGGGACCCGGACAACACCCAATTCAATGACTTTTACTGAGCACATGTTACGTTCCTGGCCCTGAGCCAGGAGCAAGGGCTGCGAAGGGACATTAAACCTGATCCCTGTTCCCACGATGTCATAGGCTAGTAGGTGGACAGACTTGAAACAGTAATGACCGCACAATGCGCTAAGGGACAGTCGTCTAAGGACAACAGGTAGTTCATCTCTTTGGGAGAGAAAGGCATACAATGAAGATATTTTTTGAGCTGCTGACTAAGCTTTTTGTGGAAAGCTGAGACCGTACAGGTACAGTAAACCCTTGTGTCCTCATCACCAGGCGCACGGATGATCACCCGGCCGTCGGACTTGGTGTGACGATGCTCCCGCCACGCGCAGGACCCCATTACTTTGGATGGTGTGGCTGGAGGGACAGCGGTGGCCCTTGTGGACAAGCGCTGGGCGGTCGTGGTGGCGGAGGGGAGGGCAAGGCCCAGAGGCGGCCGAGGAGCCTGGCGGGGCGGGGCGGATGGCGTGTCCTTGGCGCGCACCTTGGCTCCTGAGCCACCTTTCCCCAGGTGACTTGTCACTGTTTATGGAACTGGAAGTGTCTGGAGGCCAGCCTTCCCCGCCCGAGCCAGCGAGAGCAGGCCCAGGAGAGGGGGCGAGGCGGGGCAGCCCGGGGCCGCGGGGGGCGCGGGGGCGCGGGGCGGGGGCGCGGGGGGCCTGGGGGGCTGGGGGGGCGCGGGCCAGGCGCACAGCCCCGCCGCCCGGAGCAGCCGGGCCCTCGCCCCGCGGCGGCGCGGCCTTAAATATTACCCCGGAGTTTTCAATTATCTCTTCTTAATGGATTTGCAGGGACTCTTTCATCAAGCGCGGGGTGGCTGGGTGTGGGGGTGCGGGGAGCGCGCGCGCGGGCTGGAACTGGGAAAATGGCCCATATTTCAATATTAAAGCCCTTTACGATCGTCAGCAGCATGAAAGATGCTGCAAATAAAACGGAGCGGCCCGCGCCAGCCTCTCCATCTCGCGAGTTTTAATTAACGCTGAGGGGGAGGCGGCGGGCGGGTCGGAGCCGGGCCAGGGGCGGCGGGGCCGGGGCGTGGGCGGGACGGGAGGGGGAGCTGCGAGGGCCCCCCGTGTGCCTGCAGGGCGGCGGCTCCGGGAGTGGGAGCGCAGGGCAGGGGCGTCCGGCGGGCGCGGCTGCCCAGCGCGGAGGGCGCCCCCCGCCCCCCCGTCCCCCCCCCGCGCCCCCGTGTGCCCCCCTGCGCCCAAGGCCCCCATGCCCCCCGTACACCCCCCTGCGCCCCCCCCGTGCGCCCCCCTGCGCCCAAGGCCCCCCGCGCCCCGCTGACCCCCGTGCGCCCCCCCCACGCCCCCTGCGCCCAAGGCCCCCACGCCCCCCCGTGCGCCCCGCCCTGCGCCCCCCTGCGCCCAAGGCCCCCGTGCCCCCCCCGTGCGCCCCCCGTGCGCCCCCTGCGCCCCACCCTGCGCCCCCCTGCACCCAAGGCCCCCGCGACCCCCCGTTCGCCCCCCTGCGCCCAAGGCCCCCCGCGCCCCGCGACCCCCGTGCGCCCCCCCTACGCCCCCTGTGCCCAAGGCCCCCACGCCCCCCCCCCGTGCGCCCCCCTGCGCCCCGCCCTGCGCCCCCCTGCGCCCAAGGCCCCTGCGCCCCCCCTGTACCCCCCTGCGCCCAAGGCCCCCACGCCCCCCCGTTCGCCCCCCTGCGCCTCGCCCTGCGCCCCCCCTGCGCCCAAGGCCCCCACAACCCCCCCGTGCGTCCCCCTGCGCCCCGCCCTGCGCCGCCCTGCGCCCAAGACCCCCACACCCCCCCGTGCGGCCCCCTGCGCCCTGCCCTGCGCCCCCCTGCGCCTAAGGCCCCCCGCGCCCGCCTGCCCCCCCGTGCGCCCCCCCTGTGCCCAAGGCCCCCCCGTGCGCCCCCCCCCCGAGCCCCCCTGCGCCCAAGGCCGCTGTGCCCCGCGCCCCCGTGTGCCCCGTCCTGCGCCCCCCCAAGGCCCCGCCCCCCTCCGCCCCCCCCCCCAGTCAAGCACCGGCTCTCCAGGCTCCAGGCGCTCAGGCGCCGCCCCTGTGCCCTGGCAGCGCCCGCCGACAGCTTGTGCCGGAGCCGCAGGCCCCTCGGGCAGCAGGAAGGACGGGCGGCTGCCCGCTCCTGGACGCCCCGGGGCCACCTGTACCCTGGGCGCAGGCCCCTGTCCACCCCCAGCCCTGCCGCCCCGCGCCCCCGCCCGCCCCCACGGCACCCGCTGCTCTCCCGGGTCAGGCTCGCGGGCCCTTCTCCCCGCACCCACGCGGCAGGGCATAACCTCCTCGGCCGCCAAGGATCTGGGGATCTCAGTGGACCACAATCCAGAGCTAAGTCAACCAGTTACCGCTCAGGGTTTAAGCCAAGGACTTTGGGCCAAACCCCAGAAAGTGGAGGAATAGAAAAACAAGGCAGGTAAAAGGCATAGTCCCCGTTGCTGTATACCCACAGGTGCCCGCTGGGTCCCGAAGTGTTTGGCAGAAGTCACATTCCCTCTCATCGTGCTAAAGAGCTTACGGAACCAAGATGACCCACTGTGTGTTAGGGCAACAAAAGAAAAATCCTCCTCTGCTCTCCTTTTGCTACGTACTTTTTCTTCCTGTCAATTTGTGATCATCATCTATCAATCCTGCTTTTATTTTTTTATTTGCTTTTAAAAAAGATTTTATTTATTCATAAGACACAAAGAGAGAGAGAGAGAGGCAGAGACACAGGCGGAGGGAGAAGCAGGCTCCATGCAGGGAGCCCCACACGGGACTCGATCTCTGGACTCCAGGATCAGGCCCTGGGCTGAAGGCAGACACTCAACCGCTGAGTCCCCCAGGCGTCCCACTTTTTTTCTTTTTTCTTTTCTTTTCTTTTCTTCTTTTCTTTTCTTTTCTTTTCTTTTCTTTTCTTTTTTCTTTTCTTTTTTTTTCTTTTTTTCTTTTCTTTTCTTTTCTTTTTTTTTTTTTTTTGAGAGGGAGAGAGGGGAAGTGGGCAGAGGGAGAGGGAGACAGAGAATCTTAAGCGGCTCCGCGCCCAATGGGAGCCGATCTTATGACAGTGACATCATGACCTGAACAGAAATCAGGAGTCAGTTGCTTAACCGACTGAGCCTCCCAGGAGCCTGTGAATCCTGCTTTTAAAATAGCACATGCTTGGGATCCCTGGGTGGCTCAGCGGTTGAGCGTCTGCCTTTGGCCCATAGTGTGACCCCAGGGTCCTGGGATCGAGTCCCTCATCAGGCTCCCTGCTGGAGCCTGCTTCCCCCCTCTGCCTGTGTCTCTGCCTCTCATGAATAAACAAATAAAATTTTTAAAATAGTACATGTGTGGACACCTGGCTGGCTCCGTGGGTAGAGCAGGTGACTCCTGATCTCAGGGTGGCAAGTTTGAGCCCCACACTGGAGGTAGAGTTCACTTAAATAAAACAGTGCGTGTTTATACAGTATGGTGAGGAGGACAGAGCTGACACTGAACAGCAGAGGGAATAAGTATGAACTACAAGAGCTACTGGGAAATAGCATAATGGGAGACGGGGCTGAAAATTAAAACATACTTAGCTTAATCAAGGAAGGCTTCCTGGAGGAGACCTGATTTGGAAGTAGAATGGCGATATGAACTTGGGAAGAAAGTTCCAGAAGGGGGAAACACTGGTCCTGAAGTAAGGCAGATCCTGTGTTTTATTTTGGGTCGAGGAACAGGTGCATCCAGTTAAAACACACTTTCTCTGAAAATAGGTTAAGAAGAAACGAGACCCGGGCGGGAGAGGGAAGACTTCAGGGTCAACAAGGGGATCTTCGATAATGCTGGCGCCTAAAGTGGGCGGGAGGGGGCCCGGAGGCACCCCCTCCTCCAAGGGGTCCTCCCGTGCTTGGGATGGGCTACGGGAGAGGGGCCTGGACCCAGGGGCCCAGCCACCACCTTCTGCTGCACCATGAGAAGGTTCAGGCGTCTGGTCACCGGAGGGAGACAGGTCTCCCCAGCTTCGGCCACCAGCCCTGACACAGTCGGGGGAGAAGGGAGAGAGGCGACGGAAGGGGACACACAGAGGTCCCAGCCTGCAAACTGCACCAGATATGTGCCAAGCACCGTATGGGCACTGAGGGCCCAGGAGTGATCGCGGCCCAGCCCCTGGCAACACGATGCTCGCAGTCCCTGGGGGAGACCACCCGCTCATTCAGGAAGGGTGCCGAGCACTCGCGGGGCGGCGGGCCGCAGGCACTAGGGATGCCGACCAGGCGGTGTCCGCTCCCCCCCTGGGACCCCCCTCTGCTGCAGAGGATAGGGCCGCAGCGGGCAGTGGGATTCAGGGTGCTGAGCGCTGCGCAGGGGACGGGACAGCTGCCGTGGCCGGGGGCACGGGGGCGGGGGCTGTTCTGGAAGGCTGGAGGCCGGAGGGCTTTGTGCAGGGTCTTACTCCTTCTGCACCCACCTTACTGATAACGGTTTTGAAACTAAACACGAGGGACCCCTGGGTGCCTCAGAGGTTTAGCACCTGCCTTTGGCCCAAGGTGTGCCCCCGGGGTCCTGGGATCGAGTCCCACGTCAGGCTCCCTGCATGGAGCCTGCTTCTCCTTCTGCCTGTGTCTCTGCCTCTCATGAATAAATAAATAAAATCAAAAGAAAGAAAGAAAGAAAGAAAGAAAGAAAGAAAGAAAGAAAGAAAGAAAGAAAGAAAGAAAGAAAGAAAGAAAGAAAGAAAGAAAAAAGAAAAGAAAGAAAGATAGATTAAACTCGAGTTCCAATAAAAAGAAAAGGCCGCAACCATGGTGGATATCATGGAGCTGCCCACGTCGCGCGTCAAGGCCAGATGCTAGCTCAGTTCATCGACAGGCCGGTCGGCTTCGTGGGGAGGCTGGAGAAGACTCATCCCACTGGAAAAATGTTTATTCTTTCAGATGGAGAAGGAAAAAAATGGAACTATTGAGTTGATGGAGCCCCTTGTAGAAGAAATCTCTGGAATCGTGGAGTAGCTGGAAGAGTAACGGCCACGGCAGCCCTTATGTCCGGTTTAAGGAAGGTGACCGTCCTTCCCACCTGGGCCTTTACAACGAAGCAGTGAAAATTACCCGTAAGTTTCCTCAGTTTTGTCCTTTGGGGGTTGTGCAATAGGATTGATCTTGATGAGCAGCACATTGAGGACTGTCATAGGAGACCCCTGATATTTTTTTTAAATTTATGATAGTCACAGAGAGAGAGAGAGAGAGAGTCAGAGACACAGGCAGAGGGAGAAGCAGGCTCCATGCACCGGGAGCCGACGTGGGATTCGATCCCGGGTCTCCAGGATCGCGCCCTGGGCCAAAGGCAGACGCCAAACCGCTGCGCCACCCAGGGATCCCAAACCCCTGATATTTGAGGGAGATTTCTGTGATTTTTAATATTTGACTTGTTCTCTTTTTTATTTCATTTACCTAACCTTGCAAGATATTGCAGTGTCCCACTTTTGATGAAACCTGTCTGTATATTGAAACTTAAGTCCTGGGCAGCCCCGGGGTGCTCAGTGGTTTGGTCGCCGCCTTCAGCCCAGGGCATGATCCTGGATCCTAGTCCCGCGTCAGGCTCCCTGCGAGGAGCCTGCTTCTCCCTCTGCCTGTGTCTCTGTCTGTCTGTCTCTCTCTCTATGTTTCTCATGAATAAATAAATAAAATTAAAAAAATAATAATAACCTTTAAAAAAAAAGTAACTTAAGTCCTCTTAAAGAATCATGTCAAAAAAAAAATAATAAAGAATCATGTCTCCAGGAATATGGTCAGATCAGACTCAAGAACAAAGCCGTCGCCTTGAATTTAGTTTTCTGTTTTATTAATAAAAGCTGAAATGGTAAGAAAAAGGAAAAGAAAAACAAATAAGAAGAAACCAGTGATCTGTTCTGGCTGAAGCTGAATCCGAAGCAGGACGAGAAAGAATTGTCCCTGCCGGACTATGTCCACCTCCCCGGTCCTCCCAGCTCCCTATACTGGCCGTCCCCTCCTCCCCACTGGAGCCGAGTCTGGAAGGGCAGGGGCGAAGCAGCACAGCAGCAGGGGCATTCGGGGGAAGAGCCGGGGCAAAGGGCTGCAGGCAAGAGGGCCTGTGGTCTCCTTGGGGAGCCAGGGGTCCTCGGTGTGGACAGAAGGGGTTGGGACAAGCTGGTGAAGGGCCAGTTTGTCAGGCTCAGGGGGTGGGGACGGTGCGGGACCCCTGACATATTTACGGTTTAAATTTCGATCGTTTTTTCTGTAATACAGAAAATAGAATAGTGTCACGCTCTTGTCCCCGCTGTCCAGACTTAAAGTTTTATTAACCTATTATTGACCTTTTGTCAACTTTGCTCTAAAGTTTTAAAAATAGGGACCCCTGGGTGGCTCAGCGATTTAGCACCTGCCTTCGGCCCAGGGCGCGATCCTGGAGACCCGGGATCGAGTCCCACGTCGGGCTCCCGGCATGGAGCCTGCTGCTCCCTCTGCCTGTGTCTCCGCCTCTCTCTCTCTCTGTGTGTGTCTCATGAATAAATGAGAGACAGAGAGAGAGAGGCAGAGACACAGGCAGAGGGAGAAGCAGGCTCCACGCAGGAAGCCCGACGTGGAACTCGATCCCGGGTCTCCAGGGTCGCACCCTGGGCCAAAGGCAGTGCTAAACCACTGAGCCACCCAGGCTGCCCAGAAATAAAGTTTTAAAAATAGAATAAACAGATCATTACAGATAAAACAGGAGCTCCGTTCTCTCCTCCCCAGTACCATTCTCCTCCTTCCCAGACGTACCACCATGCGGATTTGGGGTCGTTTGGCCAGTCTCTGTTTTCGAGCTTTGGCCACATACATATGCCCATGAATATATCATATTATATCTCTTCAGTGTTTTTTTTTTAAAGCTGTTCAACTATTATAATTCACATCTTGATTTTTTGCACCTCACAGTTCTTAAAGATTTTATGTATTTATTTGAGAGACAGAGAAGAGAGCATGAGGAGGGGGAAGGGCAGAGGGAGGAGCAGGCTCCTCGCTGAGCAGGGAGCCCCATGCGGGCTCCATCCCAGGACCTTGGGATCATGACCTGAGCTGGAGACAGACACATTACCGACTGAGCCACCCAGGCGCCCCTCACTCCACATTTTTAAAAAATCTTCATTTGAGGTTTCTGGCAAAGCACCGGTAAGGGTAGATCTGGGTTCGTAAGATCGCTCTGCCTACCAAGTGGAGATTCCAGGTGACAGCGGGGACTGAGGATGGGGAGAGTGGACAGCGAGGTCACAGGTGTAGAGTCTGCACCGAGGTCACAGATGGCAAGCCTGGGGGGTGGGGGCAGGAGTTCGTTTTGTCCGCGCTGCTCTTCGGCACCATGAACGGGCCTTGGCTTATTGAAGATGAGCCAGTACTTGGCTCAGAGAGGGTGATGGCAGGGGAGGAATCCAGGCATCCCAGACTCGCCGTCCGGTGTGACTCGTGGGCTGAAGGTGCTGGTATCCAAGATAGGAGAAGCTGGATTGCAGGGAAGGGTGAATCCAGAAGCTCCTGGGCCAGAGGACACGGGGGCTGCATTGCACGGAAGGGGTCGAGGCCAGGGAGCAGACCACACTGTCAGGCTGGGGGCTACGAAGGTTTTGGAGGGACAGAGACCGGAGGCGGGAAGGTCCAGCCGTGCTGGGGGCAAGGGGGCAGTTGAAGACCAAGCCAAGGGGGAAGGCCGGGGGCAGGGCCCAGCTTCTGCGTTACCCATGACCGCCTGGCCGCCTGGGTGTGGTGGGTTCCCTCAGCCCATTAGCCGAGGCGGAGGAGGAAGGAGGTGTAAGAAGCGATTCTAGAATCATACAGACTTTGTCAGATGCCCACACTCCCAACTTTGCTCCCACTCCGTATCCATCAACGGATGGACGGCAGGGTACCCACCGCCGCTTCCTAGGGACTTACTCTTGGCCGAAGCCAATCTCTCTGTTCAGGGAAGGATGTGAAATACAACCTGCCTTCCTGCTCTAAAACCCAGAGCTCCGGTCATCACCTCAAAAGGCTGCCCTCTGCCAAGCCACTGCCACCCCTTCACCCTCGCCCCGCCGCCCCTACCCGGGCCCAGCCTCCCCCCACCCCCTGCTGCCAACTCACCTGTAAACAGCTCCCCACCTGCTGTCTGTGCTGTCCTCCTGTCCCTCTGACACTCTGCCCTCCCCTGCAAGCTGGCCCCTCCCCTCCCGTCCCCTCCCCTCCCGTCCCCTCCTCTTCCCTCCCTTCCCCTCCCCTGCCCCCTCCTCCCCATACCCCAACCTCGACTTCCTGAACTCAGCTCAGCAGGCAGCTTACAGTTTCATTTTTTTTTTTAAAGATTTTATTTATTCATGAGACACAGAGGGAGAAGCAGGCTCCATGCGAGGAGCCGGATGCGGGACTCGATCCCCGGACCCCGGGGTCCCGCCCTGGTCCGAAGGCAGACGCTCAACCGCCGAGCCCCCTGGGCGCTCCTCGCAGCTTCCTTCTCACCCCTCCTTGTCTCTCTGTGCAGCCCTCCCTGAGCCTGCCATAGCTGGGCCTCAGGGTTCTTGGGGTCCTGGGTATGACTGATGACATGTCCCTACGTCACCCAGGAGTTCTGGGGCAGGAGGGCCTTACCCAGTGCCACTCTTTGGGGGGGGACCAGAGTGTCGCTGTCGTTTTGTCTGGCAGAGCAAGGCGCTTCCTTCCCTCAGAAAAGGAGCTGTTACGGGCCTAAGTCGCCCGACTCCCTTTCCTGGGATTACTTGCAATTTGGATTTGTTCTTTATTCAAGGAATTTTAAGTATCACGGAGAAACGGAGTAGGTAGTGGGGAAAACTCTTGGAAGAGCCGGCCAGGATCCGGGCACCCCACTTCCCCACGAGCCTGCTGCTTGAAGGGGTGCTGGGACCCACCGGGGAGGGAGGCCCTTTGTCCTCCGGATCCAAACCCTAGAGTCATCCAAGGACCAACCTATTGATCCTCAGACCAGGCTGTGACCGGTCCCCTCGCACCGGGGCCTTGGGAAGGCTTCTGACTTTTATCAGGGCCGCGTGGCCTGCGCAACGGCGCCTCCCCGGCCCCCACGGGGTCCCCCGGGTGGCTGCAGCAGGTGGAGAGAACACGGCCGCCCCGTCACCGGACGTGCCCAGCGAACCAGGTTTCTTCCCTGGTGGGGACACTCCTCAGCCGTTTTCCCTCCTTTCACTGACTGGGCTGGTTTCTCCGCAATCATCACACGTTAGCTGTGCCACTAGGAGGACAGCAAGGCTCCGGGGGCGCCGGGGTGGCGCGCTCGGATCAGCGTCTGACTCCGGGTTTCAGCTCAGGCTGTGATCTCAGCGTCGAGATGGAGCCCCGCGGCCGCTCCGGGGTCAGGGTGGGGTCTGCTTAAGACTTTCCCTCCCTCTGCACCCCCCTCAAATAAATCTAAAAAATAAAAAATATTTTAAAGAAGAAAGTGAAACTTTAGAGAGACCAGAGCTAGGGAAGGAAGGTGAGCTCCGGAGGGCCGTGGTGGCCCCATGGCCTAGGCCTACGGGTGGCCCCTGGATGCCCTCGGAGCGTGGCAGCCCGAGCCCTGGGCAGCCCCACGCTGCGCCCACGGCGGCACCTACAGAGGAGGACGCAGGTGAGGAGACGCAGGGTCAAGGCCTGAATGGTCGGGCTCCTTCCGCGGCCCTAAAACCTAAAGGAGCTAAGTGACAGGAAGCCTTGGGGTCTTTCCCTGAGAGTCCGAGCAATTGTGCCACGCTCTGTAGCCGGCTGGAACGTGCACCCTTCCCGCGCTTGATGATTAGTGGTCCGCTGGTGGTTATTAAACAGGACGGAATCAGGAACAAGTGGGTGTAAAGTCACGCCGAATGCTTCATGTCGTGAATGCTAAACTTGAGGGTTAAACACGGGGAGGTGGGGGCGGCAGTGTGGTTTGTACGTTTTGCTTTTAAAGAGTGTCGGGGTCAGAAATCTGGCCCTGGCCCAGGCTCCGTCCCTCACACAAAGATTCTCGAACTTTTCTGCCAAAGTCCCTTTGATGTCAGAGAGAGGAGAAGGAATGGGACCCAGTGATCTGGGGACTTATCTTAAAGGGCCCTGGCCAAGGACCCAATTCTTTTGAGGCCTAAAGGTTAGCGCCATTTTTTGGGGGGTTTAGCTCTAAAATTATGCAGACTTGGCATTTTATTAATAGTGTATCTAGTGTGTGTTAATATAAAAATGATGTCTTAGGGATGCCTGGGTGGCTCAGTGGTTGAGCATCTGCCTTCAGCTCGGTCATGATCTTGGAGTCCCAGGATCGAGTCCCACCTCGGGCTCCCTGCATGGAGCCTGCTTCTCCCTCTGCCTGTGTCTCTGCCTCTCTCTCTGTGTCTCATGAATAAATAAATAAAATATTTTAAAAAATGATGTTTTAAGGTATTTGCCATCAAAACCTCTGTGGTACTCAGAGGGGCTTGTTACGGATCCTGTGACACCTACACTATGCAGCCCCCGTCGTGTGGCCCCAGGACCCCTGCACTGCAGGTGAGCATTGTCAGTGTGTGGTTCCCTGGTTGGATTTTTTTTAGTTCTTTAAACTTCTCTGCCACTGTCCCCGGTTTTATCTCTAATAACTACCATTTAGTGAGCACTTACTATGTGCCAGGCTCCCTGCCAAATGCTCTCTGTGCCTTGTCGTTTAAGCTGTCACAGCCCCCGGAAACTCAGAGACGCGAAGTGGCTTGTCTCAGGTCACACAGCTGTCAAGAGGCAAAGGGACTGACTATTCCAACAGCAGCTGTTTGACTCCAGGCCGACCCCCCGCTGCCTCTGGGGTCAAGGCTGGCGCCCCTGGCTGAGTAGAAGCCTCCCCGGGAAGGAGATTGTAGTGGTACACCGAGAGAGAGCATGGGTGTACTAGGAAGTGTGGGAAAAGCTCGGGTTGGGTCTGGCTGTAGGTTCTCGAGGGAACTCTTTGGCCTCTGGGTTCTCAGCTGTAAAAAAGGTTGAGAAGGTCTGTAAGAGGGACTGGAATGAAGATGAACCTTAGAGCCAGCACCTTAAACCCCTCTCCTGCTCTCCCGCTCGCCCGCTGTACCACTTAGGTGGTTTCCTAGACCTCAAAGCCTTTCTTTCCTCCCTTCCATTTTTCTCTTTCTTTCTTTCTTTCTTTCTTTCTTTCTTTCTTTCTTTCTTTCTTTCTTTCTTTCTTTCTTTCTTTCTTTCTTTCTTTCTTTTTTTTAGGCTCCATGTCTAGCATGGAGCCCAATGTGGGGCTTGAACTCACAACCCTGAGATCAAGACCTGAGTTGAGATCAAGAGTTGGATGCTTGATCGACTGAGCCACCCAGGCGCCCCTGTTTCCTCCTTTCTAGAATATATAAAATCATAGTCACCTACAGGGCCACTATGGGGGTTGAAAATAACATGTGCAAAGCATCCGGAACAGAGTTTGGCAGGTAGCAGTCGCTCAAGAACTGCTTCCCGTTGGTAGCGATCCTTGTAATAGCAGCATCAGCAGTGGTGCCCATATTCAGAAATCATCATTAGTAAAATGAGGGAAACGTGTGAGAGCAAAACCATGAAGGATGGCCAGAGCTTAAAAAGACGACACTGGAGAAGGGGTTACCTTAATCCGTCCCGAAATAGTTGAGCTGGTTGGAGGCCTGCAGCTCCCTTTCATTGAGAAAACTCCAACAGGAGGCAAAACCAGAGAATGAGCCATAGTTCTTGTTTGTTTATTTATTATTTTATTTATTTATGATTTTATTTATTTATGAGACACAGAGAGAGAGAGAGGCAGAGACTCAGGCAGAGGGAGAAGCAGGCTCCATGCAGGGGGCCTGATGTGGGACTCGATCCTGGGACCCCGGGGTCACGCCCTGGGCTAAAGGCGGATGTTCAACCACGGAGCACCCCCAGGCGCCCAAGATCTTATTTTTCACGTTCTTTTTCCTCTTTTCCATGATCCCCAAATGAGCATTCCTCCAACACGTCCCCGCCTGCACTGACGCCCGGCGCCCAGGACACTGCCGCTGTGGGAAGTCCTTCCCGGAGGAGAGACACCGAGCATCTCCTGGAAGGGGATGGGGCGGGGCGGGTGCAGATGGGAGCAGCCAGTTTGGTGGACGGAGCCAGTCCCTGCGTGGAGAGAGACGCTCGTGGTCCCGGCTTACACGCTGGCTAGGTCCAACTCTGAGAGGGCCGGTGAGCCCAGCTTCCTCCTTTAGGCCAGCGTCCAGCAAGACCCCCCTCCCGCATCTCGGTGAGCTTGTGTGGCCCCGCAGGTGCTTCCCCAGGTCTCAGTGAAAGGGACTTTCTCTGAGGGGCTGCCGGGCCCTGACCAAAGGCCACCCCTCCGTTTCCTTGTTGGGCCCTCGCAGCCCAGCCTGGAGGGAGCTTCCCAGAGCGAGTGGGGCTTCCTGAGTGGCCAAGATGCTGTGGGGGGTGGGATCGGCTGTCTTCCCCTGGGCCGTTTCCCCCGAAGCCGGCGTCCCAGGCACCTCTCCCAGTTTGGAAAGCAGATTATTTATGGTTTATTTTTGACACCAGATCATCGCTGCCCAAGTTTCATCAATTTGTCACTGTTTTTATTGTCAGCAATTGCCCATAACTGGAGCACATTTAAAATGTCATTGATCTTGGTATTACAGTGTCATAATCTGACAGTAATAGGTGTAGCCAGCACAGGAAGCCCAGGCCCTGAGATTGATGGCGTTCAGCACACCAATTATACTCTGTCCATCTAAGTGATAAAAGAGTACGTAGGAGGCATTCAATAGATAAATTAGATATCGCTCCCAATTATGTCCCTTTATTTTATGGAGTCATATGTTCCCCTTAGAACTTTTTTTCTTCATTTGGCTTGTAAAGGGAGCATTACTTGGCCCCCAAAGATGAGGGCTGCTCCCCCGCCTGTCCCACCTTAGGCCTCACCCTCATCCCTCTCTACCTTCTAGAAGTCTCTCGCCCAGGGCTTTCCCTGAACTCACCTCAGAGGTGCCTGGCACGCAGTGGGTGGGCACAGGATGGGGGTGCAGGTGCCCCAGTGTCCAGGGAGGGTTGGAGCAGGCCTTTGGGAAGGACCTGGAAGGCTGGATGGTGCTTTACGCTGGTGTGACGCTGGCCAGTAAGTGAGATGGGTCACATCCTCCAGCCCCAGACCAGCAGAGCCTTCTAATGAGGACAACTGGCGAATTGCTGAGGCTGGGGGGAGCATGGTCGGAGAGCTGTCAGCCCTCAGCAAGTGCATCCGCCCAGCCCCCGGCCTCCCCTCCGTGGGGCCTGAGTGCAGCCCCTTCAAACCTCTAGCGAGCAGAAGCCCTGGAGCCGCCTGTACCTGCATTCCATCCAGATGCCTTCCCCGGCTCGACCCCCAGCACCACCCCGCGGGGAGGGTGCCGTGGCTCTCCCTGGGAGGCCGCGGGCTCCCTGCCGGGGGACAAGCCCAGGAGCAGCTCGTTTCCAAGAGGAAGGAAGTGCCTGGCCAGAAACGAGAGGCAGGGAGTCGAGGTACCCGGCTCATAAACCCCGTAAACCCCGCCGACAGCCGTGACCCGGTCCAGACCCCCGTCCTCCAAACTCCACGTCCCCCTGCAGCCGAAAGGACCCGCACAAAAGGCCGAGACATCAGGTGGCACACAGCGTTCCAGGCCGTTTATTGAGCTTTGCAAGAGGAAGTGTCCACGGGCCGGGCTGCTCCCCACCGCCCGTTGCCATCTCGGCCTTATAAATAATCCTGGCACTAAGTGCCCTGTTACACCGAGGGGAAGTTGTTCTTACAGCGTGAAACCTGAGAATATGGGTCGGGGAGGCGGGGTGGGGGGCAGGGGACAGAGACGGGGAGCATCGCCCGGAGGCTCCTCAAGTACACCCCGAGCTGGTGATAGATGAATTTCTGGGGCAGCGGATGGCATTTCAAGTGAAATGTTTATAGGAAACGAGTGTGATTTAAACATCGTCTTGGCCGATAAACACCAGCCAGACGGGGGGAGAGGGCAAGGCGAGGGGCGCAGGAATCAAAGGCCCGGAGGCCCCGGTGTTAAGTAGCTGTCTGAAGCTCCGCTCAAACACACACAGCAGCTTTGGGCTTGACATGTTTGTGAGAGCTGGTTAGGATTTCCTCGAGGGCGGCTCGGAGAGGACTGGAGCGGCCCAGCTGAGCGCCCTCAACGACTGACTGTCCGTCGCGCCCTCTGGAGCCTGGGCCCGGCCTGCCGCCAGCCTGCCCTGCCCTCAGCCTCTGCCCCGGGTGCTGGGCCACGTCCTGCAGCGGGAACAGAGAAAACACAGAACCTAGAAAAAAAGAGAGAAAGTGAAGGGAGCCAAGGGACGAAAGCCGAGGAAGAGAAACCGTCACCGAATCCAGAATCCAAGTCCTTGTCCCCAGGGCCACCGCTGCCACCGGGCCCAGGCCCCTCGCCTCTCACGTGCACCTGCGCATAACCCCTCCGCGAGTCTCCCCGCAGCTTCCCTTGCCCCACGCAAATGATTCCCAATACATAAGGCAGAAGGACCATTTAAAACTTGAGTCCCGGCATGTCGTTCCTCCCTGCTTTACTCAGAGTGAGTGAAGATCAAAGTCCTTAAGACAGCATAGACGTCCCTGCACCACGTGGCCCCTGTCATCCTCTCCCACTCTCCTCGCCCATTCCACTCCGGCCACGTTGGCCTCCAGACACCACAAACTCGCTGGCCCGTGGCTGCCCCAGGACCTTTGCACCACCTGTTCCCTGCACTTGGAAAACTCTTCCCCAAAATATCCACGGGGCTTCTTTACCCCTTCACCTCTAAGTCTTTGTTCAGATGTACATTCTCAGTGAGACCTCGCTGACCACCGTACTTAGAGTTGCAGACTTCTCAGGGCACCTGGGTGTCTGTCAGTTAAGTGACAGACAACGTTTGGTTTGGTTTCAGCTCAGGTCATGATCTCCAGGTCTGGAGACTGACCCCTGGGTCAGGCTCCGTGCTCAGACAGCAGTCTGCTTTCCCTCTCCCTCTGCCTCTCCCCTAGCTTGCACACACACTCTCTCTCTGAAATAAATCAATGAATCTTTATTTTTATTTTTTTAAAGATTTTTATCTATTTATTTATGAGAGACACAGAGAGAGGCAAAGACATGGGGAGAGGGAGGAGCAGGCTCCATGCAGGGAGCCCAATGCAGAACTCATCCCGGGACCCAGGGTCACAGCCTGGGCCCAAGGCATCACCCCAAGTGGGGAGATGTATTGCCAAAGGGGCTGGCCTGGACTTACTCCGACTCTGGGAGAAGACCCGGCTCTAGGTCGGGATTTCATCATCTCCACGGCCGAAGTATACTTGGGGCCAATAATATGAAGGGGATGTGCCAGGCAAGCGTGAAGCAGTTGGAAATGCGGGCTGGACTGGGAATCCAGCGCCTTCAGGTTGGGGGGGCGGCTGGCGGTGTCTGTAGGGCACGGGAGGGAGCCCAGTCCACCGAGGGCAGAATAATGTCCCGGCTGCACCCGAAGTGGCAGCCAGGCCTCCAGGAAGACTTCCCAAGGGCGCCGCAGGTAGTAGAGGGAAGGGGCGGAGAGTGGGAGCCGGAGCAGGCTGGCAGCCAGGCCACGGCGGAGTGCCCGCGGGGCTGTGGGACCCCGCACGTGGGTAGCACCCAAGACCCGAGCCCCGAGCAGCCTCCAGCCTCCGGCCTGTCCTAATACATAAGGCAGAAGGACCTTATGGGGTGCCCCTGGCCAGCTCCCCGGGGTGGCAGGCCACACTGTACCGTACCACAGGCGCCACCAGTACCTTCACCACTTCCCCTCAAAATCTCGGCGCGCAGCTCAGCTCCGTGGGGACATCAGGGGACGGCAGGGGGCAAGTCGGGGGAAGCAGAAGCTATCTTTGGAGGCGGATGCAAGATAGAGGTTAATGCAGTAACGGAGACAGGACCCAGGTGGCCCGGGAGCCCCGAGGATGGGAGGGAGACTTACTTGTCACTGCACAACTTTTGGTGCCTTTTGAGTTTTCAACCATGTTACATGTATTTTCTATTTAAAAAACATAAGATGATTAAAATCAGGCAAAACCAGTAACAACGATAACCTCACAGGATAGATCTAGGGAAAGGGACCCCGATGCCCACCATCGCTGGCCTGAGGACAACGACCTGGCCCTTCGGGCCCATGTGCACCCTCCTCCTCACCTGGTATCTTCATGCCCTAGAGCTCAGAGAGGGCTGTGGCTGGTCTGACGTCACACAGCACTAGGGGCTAGTGGAGGTCTGCGGCCAGGTGTCCAGACTCTCAGGGTCAGCTTTCTGTCCTGGTCCTCCGCGCTCTGTTCGCCCCTTGGTCTGTCTGTGTTACTGGCAGGGCTGTGCCCCTGCTACAGGTCACCCTTCAAAGGCATCTTAAAGGTGCACGGCCGGGCACCTGGGGGGCTCGGTGGTTGAGCGCCGCCTTCAGCCCAGGGCGTGACCCTGGGGTCCTGGGATCGTGTCCCGCATCGGGCTCCCCACGTGGAGCCTGCTTCTCCCTCTGCCTGTGTCTCTGCCTCTCTCTGTGTCTCATGAAAAAATAAATAAAACCTTCAAAAATGAAATAAAAGGTGCATGGTCTTAAATGCCATCCTTTTCCGGGAGTCTTTACGGAGCTCTCCTCTCCCCCCCCGCCCCCCCCACAGCGCCTGTCTGCCTTCCCTTCCTGCCTCCCTCCTCTCCACCTCCCTCGACCACCAAAGCGGCTCTCCACTGCAATCTGGCCCTGCCTCTGACAAGACAAGTGACCTTGAGCAAGTCATTTAACCTTTCCGTGCCTCTGTTTCTTCATCTATAATCGAGGATCGTGACCTTCCTCCCACGGCTCTTCATTCATCCATTTGTACAGCAAGCATGTGCTCTGCGCCAGGCGCCGCCCCCAGCGCACAGGATCACACGAGACACTGCGTGTGGAATCAGCGCAGAGACCCAGGGACTGACGCCAAGGCCTCCCTCCTTGGATGCTGTGCTGTGCTGGGCGCTCCGTCCCCCCCCTCCATGCCCTTGGAAGAATTTCTGGTCGCCTCCCAACCTCTCAGCTTCCAGCACCGCTCCTGATACCCTCCTCCGGATAAAGCGTCAGGAGCTGTGGAAACAGCCAGGCTTTTCCACTTGACTAGATCCTGAGGGCATCACTTTGCTGCTCGCAAGAAGGAATAATGCTGAAATTCGTCTGGACATTGAGGAGCATCTTGCCCTCTGGGGGCCCCCTCCCCAAGAATCTGCTCCTGTCCTGCCCTATTCAGGTCTCGCCCTTCCCTGAGCCCCACACCACCTGCGGACCGGTACAGGAGCTGAGGTCCTGGGATTGGAAACTCACAATTTCCTGCCTCTAAATATAACCTGGGCTGGGTATGAAAGCTAGTTCCTTCGTTGTTGCCTTTTTTTTTTTTTAAGATTTATTTACTAGAGAGAGAGAGAACGAGCAGGAGGGGCAGAAGAAGAGGGAGAGAGAATCTCAAGCAGACTCTGTGCCCGAGGTGGGCTCCACCTCACGACCCTGATATCAGGACCTGAGCCAAATCCGAGAGTTGGATGCTTAACCAACTGCCACCCAGGCACCCCCAGTCCCTTCTTTAAAACAACTACCACAACCCTGAGCATACAGGAGCTTGTTTCAGATAGAGGAAAGAGACGTTTCCAGAGCTCCTGGAGGGAGCTCGTCCCCACTCCCTGCCTGGCCATTGAGGACTGGGTGAGTGTGACTGGGAGGGAAAGGTGTTTGTAGAAAAAGATGCACGGCTTTGACCTTGGTCCTGACAAAATCCCAAGTCAAGTCAAAGTGATGATGATGGATGATGGGGAAGGAGGGACCAAGTTTAGACATAAGGAGGCGCTTCCTGTTTGCAGGGAACAGGCTTAAGGGGAGAGGTTGTGGGGGATTAGAGGGAACCACTCAGTTCCCCCAGAGGCAGGAGGAAGGAGATGATCCAGGGCTGCAAAGGTTTTGGGGATTCCAGGATGTTGCAAAGCTGGCAGGACCTGGGGGAAGCCAGGGAGGTGCCAGGCCATCTGTGTCTAGAGCACCCCCTGGACAGGGACCAGGTTCTCCGGAGCTGCTAACATGCCAGCACGAAGCCCCACACAAGGCTCTGGAAAATCTGGGTGAGGAGCACAGGTGCCTCCCTGGAGGATGACGCAGCCTCAGGGAAGTGCAGCTGCTTCAGAGCACCAGCAGGAGTGGCCCGAAGCACATCCTGCACAGACCTCCACGCTGGCTTGCTCTCACCCCTGTGATGTGCGGGGTTAACCCCCCTCCACCCCCCCCACCCACCCCCGTCCACCCCAGAAGACTAACTGGGCCCAGCTTTCAGTCCAGCTCCTAGGCCACGGGAGGCAAGACAAGGTGGCCAAACCTTCAAGCACCTGTCTCAGCACCTGTCTCAGCCCCTGGGGAGTCCTGCAAGAAGGAGGGGACTCTTCTATGGAGCTGCCATGGCCTCCAGGGTCCAAGTGGAAGGGCAGAGGGCAAGGGGAGTTGAGTACCCAGAAGAAGTGGGGCTCCCAGACCCCCCTGCGCCCAGGAAAGACCGCAGCTTCCAGAGGGCAGGCAGGTTGGCATCCTTGAGGCCAGCACAGAGCAGACCCTTGGAGCCCCTGCGCTGAGTGAGCCTGGGGGCCACACTAAGCCACCCCGCAGCTGCAGTGGGGGGCTGAGAAGGCCGTCTCAGCCTGCGCCTCAGTTTCTCCCTCCGTAAAGTGACTAAAGTGACGGCGCAGCGTAGCTTATCTCCAAGATTCCCTCCAACCCCTTTGGTTGCTTTCCCAAATTCTCTCTTCCTGCATCCTCTTTTCTCCCCCTGGAAACCCTTCTCTCCAAGCACCCCATTCTCTGCACCCCCTGTTCAGCGCCAGCCAGCTCACTCCTGCCCCCCCTTATACGTATTTATCCCTCTGTCACTCCCTGCATGGCCCCCTCCCGGGAGCAGCGCCCCCCCCACCGATGCTGGGTTGGGGGAGGGGGGGAAGAGGGGAGCAGGGGGGTTTGCAGGGAAGAGGGGAGCGGGAAGCAGGGGGATGGGGGAGGGATGCAGGGAGGGAGCAGGGGATGGAGGGATGGGGGGAGCTGGGTGGGGAGGAGGGGAGGCGGATACGGGAAGCGGGGGGTGAGGGAGGGGAGAGGGCGGGGCAGGGAGAAGGGGAGGGGGGCGGAGCAGGGAGGAGGGGAGGGGAGAGAAGAGGGGAGGGGGAGGGGAGAAAAAGAGGGGAGGGGAGCTGAGGCAAGGGGTGGGGGGCAGGGGCGAGGGGATGGGAGGGGCGGGGGGAGAGGAGATGGGGTGGGGGGTGCGGGGTCGAGGGGAGGGGAGGGGAGGGGCGGGGCGGGGGCGAGGTGATGGGAGGGGCGAGGGGAGAGGAGATGGGGTGCGGGGGGGGGGGTGCGGGGGCGAGGGGAGGGGCGGGGCGGGGGAGGGGAGAGGGGTGCAGGGGGGAGGGGAGAAGGGGAGCCGGCCGCCCGCCCGGCTAATGCGATCTGGCGGGGCGGGGCGGGGCGGGGCGGGCGGGCGGCGGGCAGTCTGGGCCGGCGGCGCTGATGGATGGTCCCTGACAGTAATCGCCGACTGAGGACGCGCCGGAGCTCCCGGCCCCCCTGCACCGCGCCGCCGGCCGGCTGGGCTCCCAGGCGGGGCCTTCCCTGCCCTCTGTCCCTCTGCACCCCGGTTTGTGTTGGGGAATCGTCCGCAGGTCCTGCGCCGCCTCTGATGCCGAGCCAGCTACTGGCGCGGCGCCCGCAGCCTCAGTTTCCCCTTCTGTATCATGGGAAATCAGGCTCTAAGCCCGGATGGAGACTGTTAGCAGCCGAGGCAAAATACTGAGGAAAATGAGGGACGCCCGGGGGGCTCAGCGGTTGAGCACCTGCCTGCCTTCGGCCCAGGGCGTGACCCCGGGGTCGTGGGATCGAGTCCCGCGTCGGGCTCCCTGCGTGGAGCCTGCTTCTCCCTCTGCCTGTGTCTCTGCCTCTGTGTGTGTGTGTGTGTGTTTCATGAACAAATAAATAAAACCTTTTAAAAATAACTAACTAAATAAAATCTTTTTAAAAAGTCTTTTTAGTTAAAAAAATACTGAGGAAAATTACCCCCTCCCCGAAGCCGAAATCGATTCCCACTTTCAGCTCCCAGGCCCAGGGCTGGCCGGGCCCTGCTGAGCGACTGGGCGGAAACCCCACACCCAGTACATGTTGACGCACCCACGTGTGTCGTAATGTTTTGGGGGGTGACGGGGGACATGGCAGGGTCAGTGTTGACTCGGGGTCTTTAAAGAGAGGCCCTTGCAGCCAGGTATTTCTCCAGGGAGGTGACTGCCCCAGCCCGACTCCTGCTGGCTCCGGTGAGGCCTGCCCACTGCCGAAACCTCACCCCACCGCCTTCGGGTCCCCTCCACCCCTCCATCCGGGGCTAGGCTGACTTAGGGCTGGAGGAGAGGATCCCTCCTGAGGACACGTTCTGGGACAATTGGCCAACCCCCTCGCCCGCTTCCGGGCTACGGAGTTCTGAGGCTCCTCCACCCCAAGGGGTCCCCCATGGGTGCTGGCCCCGCAGAGGGGCCGGGGCAAGGATCCAGAGCCGATTACAATTCTGAGAGCACACCCAGACGCCTCCTCACTCCCTTTTAACCTTTCTCTCTCTCATCAGAAGCCAAATTGAGTTAGTCTTGAGTTTTGATTTAATTCCCGAAATGGAGTCATAATCTGTTTAGTGTCCTTTTTCCCAAGTCCTGGGGACTGAAGTGTGGGGGGGGAGGGACAGTTAATGAGAGAGTTGCTCTGTGGCCTGCGGAGAACCCTCGCCCGCACTTGGCCTCCAACACCCCCACAGGGCAGGAGCCACCGCGGCCCAGAGCCACCGGTGGCTCCGTGGTGACGGTGATGGTGATGAGGAGGAGGGGGCCGGGGCGCCTGCTGATGCTTGCTGGGCGCCCACCGTGTGCCAGGCCTGGGCTGGGCCCTGCGCGTGCATCCCTCGCAGTGACCTCCTGGCTGGGTACCCTGAAGAGTTCCAATTTACAGCTGGAGAAACTGAGACCGTCGATGTGGGTAGCTTACGCGCACCTGCGGCGAGATGGGAAGCCACGAGCCCAACTGTAACACCACACAGCCTGTGCGCGCCCCCCCCCCACTTCGCTGGGGAACCCCCGAAGCGCTACAGGCCCCAGCCCCCTCATTTGCATAAACAAACAATAAATAGGGACACTAATACTCTCCCTTCAGGGCTCTGGCAGTGATTAGATGAGATATGCACGCATCATATTCCAGGTAGCATTCAGTTGCTTAAGTGCCCTAAACCCTGGGGGGGCAGGGGAAGGGCTGCCCTGCAATGGGGTGACTGTTTATTATAGATGTTCCCGCTCATAACCCCGAGAACGTGCCCCGACAAGGACTCCTACAAGGAAAAGACTGCCGTGCCTGTTTCCCGGACGGAGACACTGAGTTTCAGGTGCGTTAAGTACACTGCCTAGGCCAACCGGTTCATGAATGGCAGAGCGGGCTTCCGCCAAACAGCGGGCCCTTGGGCTCCCAGGTGGTAGGGATGGATGCGGGCCGGGGTCACCAGAGACCGCCTCCCCTGGGGAAGGTCGGGGCTGAGCCCCAGCCCGCATCCATCCCTACCACCTGGGACCCAATTTCTGCAGGTGAGCAATGTTTCCTTAAAGGAACAGGAGGCAAGTAAATAGAGGAGCAGTAGAGACAGGGTCTCCCTCCCCCAAAGCCAAGGTGGGGCCTCCCTCCCCTCCCTCCCTTCCCTCCCCTCCCTCCCCTGGTTCCTGACGCTCAAGTTTGCGGCCATTAAATAGAAGAGGAGAAAGTTTGAACCAGGCATGAAATATTTATCAGTTAATTACAATATGCAGATTCTGTTCCTGGGGGTGATTTATCTTTTTGGAAATATAGGAAAAGATCCTGGAAACTTGTATCCTAATTGCTTGGCCTATTATTGTAGCAACCAGGTAGAAATTCCATTTACTATGTAACTACAAATTTTCCTCCTGGCTGCCTCTGCCGCTGCCACTGGTGGTCCGGGGCCCTCCGCTGTTCTGAGGGGAGAGGGGGCCCCAGAGAGGTCAGTTTGTGCACTCCCCTGTCTCCTCTGGGGGCGGCCCCTCTCAAAATCCTAGCAGTGCTGAGGAATGAAAAGGACGAGTCTCTAAAATTCCGAGGTGTCCAGAGAAGCCAATGGGCCCCCCGCCCCCCGCGGGGCCGAGGAGGGACCCCCACTGCACTGCAAGGCAGCTCTGGGCTGAGCATCCTTCCCCCCCTGCTCTTTGCTGGCACACTACGGGAGGGCAGGGTGGCGGTGTCACCTCCTGGGGCCCACACTTCAACCCCAGGCCGCACGTTAGCATCACCTGAGGAGTCTTTCCAACTCCAGATGCCTGGGCGCTGCTCCAGACCAACCAAATTAGAGCCTCCGGAGCCGGGAGCCTGGCATCGGTATTTTTTAAAGCTCTCCATGGGGTTCCCACGTGCAGCCAAAGAGGAGACCGGCCAGGCTGCCCGGTAAAGGGGCCGCTTACCTGCAAGGCTGTGTAAGCTTTGCCCCTCCCTTCCAGGTGGTGGAGGGGCAATCCCTGCGCTTTTATTGGAATCTGAAGAGCATCCTTTATTCCCCTTACAGGAAGCTTCTCATATTAATAACCACCATTTATCAAGGCCCTGCTGAATGCTCGGATCTATGCAAATAAAATTTAATCCGATCCACACAACAACTCGTAAGGTCAGTGGGTAGGTCCACTCCACGGGTGGCTCGGAGAGGTTAAGCAGTCTGCCCACGGCTGCACAGACTAGCAAGGGACAGGTCTGGGATCCGAATTCAAAGCCCGTGCTTTCCCCACTGGGCTGCACGGCCTCTCTGCCTCTCCGCTTCCCAAGGCTGGAAGGGAAGAGCTTCAAAGCTAGTGAGGGTAGGGCCTGGGGAACGTCCTTGGGGAGGGCAGGGCAGGGGAACGGAGCGTGTGGGATGGAGCAGGGGGACGGGTGAGGGGGTGAGGGGATGGGAAGAGGCACCAGGAGGAGGGTGTGGGGAGGGAACCGGGCGGAGGCCAGGCGAAAGCTGGGGGACGGGTTCAGGAGTGGGAGCTGGCATTCAGGACGCAGGGCAAGGTGAGTGGTGCCCACGGAGGGAGGGCTGGGGAGCTGGGGGAGGGCCGTGTCGGGGGAGGGGTCTTTGTGAGGCCGCAGCCGGGAGGAATGCCCGCCATGAATACTAAGGGCAAGAAGAAGAGAAAGGGCCAGAGGGGGCTGGGTGATGTTTAGCTGCTGGGGTGATTAATGGGGGTGAACGGAGGGTGAAACTCAAACCCTTCGAACGGAGATGGTGGGGAACGGTTGTCCAAGAACAACAGCGCACTGTTTCATGGAGAAAGCCAATGTCCAGAGGAGGGGCGGGTGGGGAGGTCGCCAGGCACAGTTGCTCCTTCCCTTTTTCCCAAGGTCTCTTTATTTGCCATCAAACAGTAAATTAAAATATGCTTGCCAACTCCAGGGGGCTCTCTGGATGGGCTTCCTACCTGCCTTCCGGCCTGGGGGAGAACTGGGGTGCTGGAGCCACTGGGGCAGGGGGAGCGAGTGCGGTGGGGAAGGCGGTGGAGGTGAGCGCACCGCTCCCCGTGCGCGGGCCCTGGCTCCCTCGGACCAGACAGGCGCGGAGAGGCAAGGGGGTGGGTCCCCAAATGTCCTAGGAGAGGTGGCTGGTGTCCTCAGAGCCAAGTTCTGAGAGCAGTCCCAGCCTCCACCCGGAGGGGGAAGGGCTCCATCTCCAGGAGGCAGAGTTGAGGGAAGGAGGAGGGAGGGCCCTGGATTGGGGTGTTGATCTGGCTTTGAGGAACAGAGGGAAAACTCTCGGGAAGCAGGGGTTTTGAGGCCCCCCTCATTTTCTACTTCTGGCTGCCTCTCTAGACACAGCTGTGGGAGCTGCCGCTGCCTCCCCGTCCGGTGGGCATTTTCAGAGGGCAGGGAAGGAGGGAAGAGGGGATGAGGATGAAGAGAGTGTCTCAGCGCAGGGGGACACAGGGGGACGCAGGGGGACGGGAGCTGCAGGCAGGGATTCAGATGGAAATGATCTCACAGGATACAGTTTTCTCCCTCTCTAGGCCCTTACAGATGTGAAAAGACCGGCAGATCCCACGTCCCCACCCCCCAGCATCCCAGAGTGTGGTGTGTCTTGAAGCCTTTGCCTCCCCAAGGGAGTGGGGCTTGGGGAGAGGGGGTCAGGAAAGGCGCCAGGTATGCACTGGGGTCTCCAGAGGGAGGAGACCAGCATCTCCGAGGGCAGGGTGGGGGGCCCACTCCGGATCCCAGATCACTTGGATTCTTGGGCCTGGGAGTCCTGCCACGAGGCCTGAAGTCCTGTCTCCCCCCCAGGGCTTGGCCAAGCTGCTTCCCTCACGGGAGTCTCACTAGCACTCCTCGCGCCCCCCCTTCTAGGGGCCAAGCCTGCAAAGCACTTTGAAACCTGCAGTTGGCAGAAGCTGGTTTATTGAATGCAAATACCCTTTGGGGACGCACATACCCGACTGGTAGTGAGGCATCCAACCGGTCCACAGAGGACCTGAATTCAAGGGCTGCCTTCCAGGGCACCAGGCCTCAGTTTGCTTATTCTGAGGGCAGGGGCTAACAGAGGCTGCCCTGCGCTTCACAGAGGAGAAGGAAATAAATGAGCCCGCTGGAGAGCAATGGTCACAATCAAGTCTTAATTATGAATTAATAATTCATAATTATTCCAGACTTGCAGATAAGCACAAGCCTGCTGAAATTATTTCCCAGGGAGGAATTCAGTTGGAGGGGGTGCGAAGGGGACTTCATTGCAGCCATTACTTCTAGAGGCCCTTTTAAGTTCATTCTTTTGCTTCCCAACCAGACCGTGGATGGGGTTCATTAGCTTCCTTGGCTAATTCCTCCTAACAGCCACCCCCAAGCTTCTAAACACAGGGCCACTCTCCTCTGTTCTTCCTGAGGCCAGAACCTGGACTCTGGATTTCTGGGGCCTCTCTGTTCCCTGCTGCCTGTTCTGTGGGGCGCCCTGCGTTAGGAGCTGGCACTGGGTGTCCTGGAGAGATGGGTGGCCTGTCTTTCTGGTTCTTCTCCCTCCACCTCCCCCATTGTCTTGGGATTGCCTAGGAGCCCTCATCTTATGGTGGGAGGAGGCCTTCCAGCTCCAGGCGGGAAGAGCAACAGGGAGCGCCCCTTCTAGCGTGGATGCCGTTAGTTCCAGGATCTGGATTTGAGGGGCCGACTCTGATCTCGGGAGCAGACCTCCAAATGGCATCAGTCCTGGCAGTGGGACCTAGACAGGCCTACGCAGGCACGCCCAGCACCAGATCCAGCTCTCTGCTGCTCTCCTCCTCAGCACCCATAATCCTAAGTTCCCACTTCAATGCATTTTAAAATATTCTAAAGGAAACTCAAAGAGCCACTCAGACCCTCACAGCTCAGGAGATCTCTCTCTCGGGCATCTGAAAGGGAAGGGAGATTCTTGTGCTTCCAGATACTCAATGCTGTGGACCACAGGGGCCTTATCTCCTGGCCGCGAGGAGATCTTTGACCACCACCTCTGCTTTCAAAATGCCAGAAGGAAGAAGGAGCAAGTGGCCAGTGGCCAAGGGGATCTGGCTTTAGAAAGAATTTTCAGTCCCAATGCTATGGTTTTCCCATCAGCCTCAGCAGTTGCATCAAATCTGCGTGTCAGGTGACACCTCAGGATGGAGGGAGTTGGAACAACTGGGATCTAAGGCCCTCTCTTCCACACCTGTGGGCACGCGGGTGCACTTGAGAGCCTGCTCCCGGGCTAGGTGGGCGGTCAGTGCAGCACACCTGGTGGGCACCTGGTGCCATGGGGACCCCATATTCGCCCTTCACTCCAGCTCCTTCCTGGGCTCTGCTTCAGTCTCAAGAGGAGGACCACTGAGGTGGGATCCAAATTGTCCAGATAAGTAATTGTGGCAGCAGCACTTGTGTTTTTTAGAATGCCGCCCCTCGGCCTCCGGAGATCATTGATCCCTTCCCTAGCTCCTCCTATTCTCCACGGCCTTCCCAACGTCCTCACCCCAAAAATCCCGACCGCAGGGGGACCAACTTTCCTGACCCACCACTTCCCCCACCTGCAACTCCGTCCCCTCCCCCCAAATGTGCTCTCTTCTGAGTCTCCGCTCTTCGCTTCTTAAAAAAAAAAAAAAAAAAAAAAAAAAAAAACCGAAGAAGAAGGAATTTTCAATAGTCCCACTTGTCAAGCGAAGACCATCTTTTAACCTTCAACAGCAGCGAAAGCCGTGTGAACTCTCGGTGAACCAAGATTGAAGCCATAAATCACGCGTACAAAGGCGGCTGCGAGGCTGGCGCGGGCTCTGCACCTTTAACGCTTTCTGGGGCTGACAGGCGGCGGCCCCGCTAAAGTTCACAGCGCGGGGAGGGCCGCCCCCTCCCCTGCCCCCTGCACCCCCAGCCCGCTCGCCCTGTTTAAATAGGCGGCGGCATCCACACGGACACAATAATTTAGCTTGTCTTTGGCATTTGCTCCGGGACCCCAAGAGAGGGACCGTCCACTCCCCCCTTTCTCTCCAGGACTGGCGTCTTTCATCTCTGTCTACACGGCCCGATTACACAGATCTTTGGGGTTCCAAGAGGCTCGGAGTCGCTGGGACCAGGAAGACCTGGCTGAAACGTGCTGTATAATTAGAAAGGATTTTCTTTCTTTCTTCATTTTTTTTTTTGGTTCCCTTTTATCCTTTTCCTTTTCTCCCCCTTTCTCCTAATAAAATCTTTTGTTTTAAATTCTATGCGTCTGTTTAGCAGAGGGCTGGAGCTAACGTCCCGGACGGGCAGCAGCCGGGTGGGGGACGGCCCAGCTGCGGCCCTGCAGAAACCTCCGGGCCTCCCGCTCCCGCCGGCCGCTTCCTTTCCTTGGCCTTCGGCCTCCTCCTCCTCCTCCCATCGGTTTTGTTTTCTTTTCCCTCCCCCCACCGCCTCCTCTTCGGTTTAATTAAAGTTTAGCGACTCCACTTGCCTTTTCTCTTCTCTCTTCCAAAGCGGAAACCAGACGGCCCAAGCGTCCCCGTGGCCCAAGCGGCCCCAGCACGGTCCTGGCCTGCAGCCCTGCAGCCCTCAGGGCCTCCCCCTGGCCCGCGGCCTCCCTCCACCGCCCAAAGCCTCCGGGCGGTCCCCAGCCCCTCCACCATCCTGCAGGTCCGCGGCCACGGGCCAGGAGTCCCTGAATGACCGGGGCTGGAATAGGGGTGTCTGTCTTCCCCTAAACCCACCCCCCAGACTCGCTCCAGAAAGTTTGGAGGGTGGGTACACCCCAAATCTAGCAACCTGCTCCCCAAAACTCATGGCTGACTAATATGATATGACAAAAGCCGATGATGGATTTGGTATATGTTAATTCACAATGCCCTTTCCTCCAGAATTTAACTATAAGTTAATACACACCGGAAACCACGCGCATACACGCTCGTTAATGGGCTTAGGTATTAGCGAGTCCTAACGATGCATACAAATGTGCTCTGCGCTCTGTAGGCCCCTCAAGATTTATGGGCCTTGAGCTCTCTGAAGCTGTAAACAAGGAGAAAAAAAAGAGAAAGAGAGAGAGAGACTGGGGGAAAGAGACAGAGGCCTGACTCACCCCTCCAGGTTGTGGGAGAGAAGGGAGCTTTGCAAGTGGGTTCTTATGTATTTTGCTTTCCTTACAAGCTGGTTGTGCGTGGGTCTGGGCATTGGGCTGGGGCTGGGGCTGGGGCGGTGGTTGCCTGAACGCTGGTGTGCGTGGGCAGCGTGTTGTTTGCCAGCCGGGGTGGAAGGCCGCCTGCATCCTGTGAATGGCTGTGCAGGGCCTGCATCCAGCAGGCATCTGTGGGCATTTACCTGGAGTGTGTGCACTGTGCTAGGGGTGTGTGTGTGTGTGTGTGGGAGAGAGAGAGAGAGAGAGAAAGAGAGAGACAAGCAGGCCTCCCTCCGGGCCTGGCTGCTGTCCCCTGAACCCCGTGAACAAATCTCTACCAACAATCATAATAACAATAAATAATAAATAACAATAAAACAGTAGTTAACAGTCCCTCCCTAGCAGGATAACAATAAAATGCAAGAGGAGAGATTTTGAGGAGGGGCCAGGGGACCGAGTCACCATCACAGCATCTGAGGGGAAGACAAGGGAGGGAGGAGGCAAGTTAGCTTCTTCCTATATGCCCTGGGGGCGCCGGGTTTGGGAACCCCTGTCCGCCCGGGTCCTCCGGCCAGAGGAGGAGAGGGAGAGCCAGGAGGCCGCTCCGCCTGCTGCTTTTTCGCCGGCTTTGGCTTTGTGCGATCAGGGCAGGGCTCCCACATGTGGGGGTGATTAGTGGCTTTGGGGAGTCTCTGGAGCCCCCGTTTTGAAGAGGAGGGCGAGCGAACAGGGTGAGGCGAGGGGGCAGAGGGGGGTGAGGCGGTGGCCGAGCGGGTCGGCCCCTCTGGGGACACAGGTGCCGGGCGGCCGCGCGGGTCGGACGGAAGCAGGAAAGCACATACGGCCCCGGGAGCCGGAGAGCAGGGCCGGGTTTCCGGTAGGCCCGGGCAGGTTCCCTTTCTAGGGGCTTTTCAAACACACAAGCAAAGAAAAACGACAACGACAGCAACAACAACAAGACAACAAAAAAACCCAAAGAGCAAAAGAAGGAGAAGAAGGAAGGAGGGGTTGAGGCGCTGAATTGTCCTTGGTGCGCTTGGAGCCAGCGGATTTCCAGAAAGGAAGAGGAGACCGCGATCCCGGATCCCTCCACGTTCGCCTCATTCTCTCCAGGTACAATTTTCTGATAATCCCACTAATGCACTTCTTGTGGCGGGGGTGGGGCGGGGAGGCAGGTGTGCAGGGAGAGGGCGCTGGCCGCACACTACGCCGCCCGCCGAAGTTTCGGGTCCAACGAAATCCCCCTCTTTAAAAACAATTGTATCCAAAAAAAGAAAAAAGAAGGAAAGAAAGAAAAAGAAAAAGCAATAAAGAAAGACAGAAAGAAGAAAGGAAAAAGAAAGAAAGAAGAAAGAAAACAACAGAAGAAAGACCGCCGCAATCCCGAAAAGAAAGAGAAAGGAAGGAAAAGAAATAAAAGAAGAAGAAAGAAAAGAAAAAAGAAATCAAAGCGTAAATATAACAACACAAATTAGCCAACTTTTTTAGAAGAGAAAGGAAAGGGGGCGAAATGACCATAACAAACAGGCGTGAGAACTTTTAAAAGATTTAAGTCACAAACCTTTTCAGAGGTTTTGGTTCTTTTTCAACAGCCGGTGCCCGTCTGGGCTGCAAGGGCCGGAGGAGTACACTTCCCCGGGTCACCTCGGAGCCCGAGCCGGAGCCGGGCACAGATTCAAAGGGGACCCGGCGGCCTGGCCTTGAGGACCCGCGGGCTGGGGCGGGCGGGGGAGCGCGAATAAAGTAAAATTCCTCGGCCGGAGGCGAGCAGAGCGGCGCGAGGGGACAGGCCGCCCCGGGCGCTGGGCCTCCCGCCCTGCCGCCGGCTCCCCGCTGCCGGGCTCCCCGCTGCCGGGCCTGGGACGGGCCGAGGGACTCAAGCCACGCTCCCCCTTTCTGTCCCCCAGGCCCGTGCGCCTGCCCGAGCGAGCTCCCAGCCCCCGGAGAGGGCTGCTGGGGCTCCTGGGCCCTCTCCCCGAGCCCGGCGGCCTCCAGCCCTCCTTGGGGGAATGTCAGGGCCCGGACACCTCTGCACCCTGGCCTAGGTGAGCCTGCTCACTTCGGGGACATCTAGGAGGAGGAGGAGGAGGAGGAGGAGGAAGGCCGGCTTAGAGCCGTGTTTCCACCTAGTTCTCCTGATGCCTTCACATCTGGAGACTTTATTTATAACCCCCACATAACTCTCTCTGTTTGGAGGCACCGGTGGCTCTATTGACAGACTGATGTCTGGGAAATATCGCTCTATCTCTAACCATACCTAAATGTGCTGTGCTTGTATTTGCAGATTTATGCTTGAGGAAAATATAATTATTTCCATTGTATTTGTGCATATACAACAGTTACAGAAGCAGATTTATATACGAGAAAAAATACGACTCTCTTATAGCCATCCAGTTTTATGGACATTTGATATCCTGACAGATTTATATCTCTGAGCAGCTATATAGATAAATGTATATCGCTGGAATTATGTATCAGGAGATATATACTTATTGATTGTGATATAGGGTAGTTAGAGCATTCACTTGGAGCCATATATGGCCATGGAGATATTTCTATATTATTATCACTATATATAGGCATATCTATTTATAACTACATAGTTATAAAAATAGACATAAGTAATTATAGTCCTATACGTACACGCTGCTATCTCTCCGCGGAGTTATAGACACTTGTGAATATAACTCTGTAGAGATATCTGTATGTATATAAGGGTGTAATTACCTCGTGATGTGTGTGTATGGGGGCTTAGGCCAGTCTATCTCCGTGCAGACATATTTATATGTAGGGGCTGAGAGACATTTGTTCACGGAAATGTTTCCAGGGAACCAACTGGAAAGCAGGATCTGGCCATCTAGGAAATCAGCTAGCAGAGATCTCCACTTACGGGGGGAGGGAGTTACCAAAGGGTAAACACAACATAGGAAGCCTCAAGGAGAGGAGACAAATGGAAGGTGCCCGGGGCATAGCTGGGGCACCCATCCGGAGATGGGGTGCGGGTTTGGGGAGGGCAGGTGGCCACGGGCGGGCGAGGGGCTCAAGGAAGGGGAGGCAGTGAACAGTAAGTACCACAACCCGGAGATCCGCTCCAGCTCTCCACGAGGGAGCAGGCCGCTGGAGGTCAGCCGCCACCTCGGCCCTACTGCGTTCTCGGCACTTCTCTTGAACCCTGGTTTTGGGTAGGTAGGCCTCAGAGGTGAAGAGGCTTAGGGACCGGGCAGGGACAGGGCGGCTTTCACTGCTGCTGCTCTCTGGTTAGAGGACCAGGAAAGCCAGGTGCTGTGGCCAAACAAAGCTTGCTTTCACCTGGGCCTCCTGAGCCCCTGGAGGGCTGTGTGGTGGGAGCCTGGTGGATCCAGAGGTGAATTTTCAAGTGTTGGGCTTGTTCTGGTGGGAGTTTCCGGAGGCCTTCCTCAGCCCCATTCTTTGACGCCCTGGGCCTCAGGGACCTATATCTGCACCACTGTGCCACTCCTGCTCTGTGGCTCCCGGCTTGGGGTTCCCTTCCTTCTGGGTACAGAAGGCTCGACCTTCCAGCTCCCTAACAGCACAGCCATGGGCCTTTATGGAGGACCTGACTTTAATAAGTGGGGAACATGGATTGGCACCTCTGGATCTCATCCCCCCCACCCCCGCCCCACGCCCCGGTTTACATACATCTACCTGGCTCTCCTACCGGCCTCCTTCCAGGCATCACTGGGCCCAGGATCCACAAGCCTTCCTTGGCCACCAACCATCCCGGAAGAAAAGACATTTTTCTCCTGGCCCCAGTTCATTCATTCTTTCTTTCCTTCTTTTAAACCAGGGAGTCACAGACCCCTTTGCTCAATGGTTTGTTTGTGGGAGTTTCCCTGCACTCAGTGTCAGTGGCCGGCAGGGCTTCCAAGTTCTCTAGGATGCTGGGACGGGAGTGAAGACCCCTGGGCTGTGGTTAAATGCCAACTGCCACCACCCCCCGCACACCCCTGCACATGGGATCGGAGCTTCTCCAAGACAGGGACTCTGCCGCCGGCTACAGAGGGGTGGCCTGATAGGCGTTGAAGTACAGAATGGCAACCAGTGCAACAGCTTTGGACAGAGGCAGTCTCCCCTTCTGCGGCCACCCTGCGGGCCAGCAGGCACCTGGGCACCGTGACTGGAGCCAGGCCCAGAGCCCGTGTCTGCTGGAGGCAGTGGGCTCTGGTGGGGCCAGTGGTTAGTGCCCAGCAGAGAGCACCCGAGCTGAGACGGGGGAGTGGGGGGTGGCATGAGGCTCCAGAGCCAGGCCCTGCCTCCCCGGAGTACCTCGGCACCCCCTCACCAGCCTCCTGGCTCCCCAGACCCCTGAGTACATGAAAACCAACCCAGAGCGGGACCTGGCGAGGAAGGAGCTGCCTGTCAGCCTGAGGGGCCCAAGAGGAACCACCACTTGGTCCATTAAGAAATACATAAATAAAACAAAAATAAATCAGCCTGAGACAGCCACCCTGGCGGAGGGAAAGGCCTTGTTATGCCTCAGCCGGGCTCCAGGGTTACTACCAAATGCATCAGAATGACTGAATATTTTAAAAAAAATTTTCTTAAACGTTAAAAAGCTCACAAATTTTCTGATTCAGTAATATCTCCTAATCAGGTCATTTTGCATAGTTCTTTTATAAACTGTCATCATTCCCTGTGGATTTGGTGCCTGTAGAACGGGTCCCGGAGTTTGGGGACAGGTGGGTCACCGTCAGCAGATGGGCGAAGATAGGCAGTTGCCCTGCGAGGGTCTGGTTTTGTAGGAAGGGTGGGCTTGGGGCAGGGAAGATTCTCCCAGATTTGACTCCCTTTTAACATGAGAGCCTTTAGGGGTGAGCCTTTGGGGGGCAGTCTGCCGTGCGTCTGGGTGAGGGTCCAAGGTCCAGAGAGGGGGCTCAGTCACACCGGGACCCCAGCCCCTTCCTCCCCAGGGTGTCTAATCCCATGGGGATGGCGGTGCCTTGCCGAAAGGAACACCCAGAGGGAGAACGGGGCCCACATTCATACGTTTGCCTGAGCAGGAGCCCGGGCAGGCGGGGCGGGGTCGCCCCAGTACACCCCGGAGCCCGCAGGTCAGCTCCTGGCTGTCCTGGGCCAGAAGCCGGGAAGGAGACATGCTGGCCGGACTGCCGGTGATCCTGGGGAGTCCTGGGTGCCTTCCTCTGGGGTGTCAGGGCTCCTAGCCGCTTCCAGGCCCAGAGCCCCTTTGAGAAGCAGATGGAGGCGGTCCGCCCCCTCCCCACCAGACTTCCGATACCGATACCTCGGGGCCCAGTATCCCCGATTTAGGCACCCCTTCTCCCTGCGCCCCGTCTCCAGCTGCCTCCCCTTCCGCGCCCTCCCTGGGTGCCTTTGCCTGGGAGTCAGGCGGTTCCCCTGCCCTTGTCCTCCTCTGCCCTTCACTACAGTAGGCAGCAGGCAGAGGCCTCGCGTGGGCCGTGGGCCGCAGGCCGTGGGCCGAGCTGACCTGCTCCCCGCAGAGACCAGGACAGTGGCTGCTCCCGAGGCCTGCTCTCCCTGCCCTGCTTCCCACCACTCTCGGGGGCTGGGGGGAGCCCGGGGGTGTTGGCAGCCTGCAGGCCCGGCTGTGGGGGGACCAATTCCCATCTCTGGTGGAAACTCAGACGCAAGGAGCAAGTTGCAATTGCTATAATAATAGTCATAATAATAACAATAATAATTTATTTAGCATATCATTAGATGTGTATTTACTGTCTTCCCTCTGCTTTTTTACAAGTGTCTCCTAAGGAATTCTCACAACACCCGGGGGAAACAATAATCGGCTAATTACCACCCTTCAGCTTCCCCTCCTCCCCCCATCCACCGAGTCCCCCTCTCAGAGAGGAGCATGTGCGCAGCCCCTCCCTGTGCTGACACCTGTTCGGCTCAGCCTCCCCTTTCCCAATTCTCCTCGCCCACTCTCAGCCTTCTCCCGCCCTGTTCAGGAACCTTCCCCCTCATCTGGGGGGGAAACGGTTGGGGAGGAGAGTAGCTGAGCCCCAGCAAGTTCTAAGGATTCATACCGTTTCCCTGACATTACAGCGATGTTGAGGGTGGTGTGGACGGAACCCAGCCCTTACTTCTCTGATCGCTCCTCCGGGGGCAGAAATCGCCTGCACAGGGTTTAGAGGCACACGGGTCAGGGAGGGGACGGGTATGCCGCGATGCCAGGACATCCGAGGCAGGTGTAGAGGTATGGCCCGTCCTGCAGATGTAACATGCACACCAGGGGCTTCCAGGTGGTTCAGGCCAGGCCTTAGAGGCCGTAGCCTCTTTTGGCACTGAAGAAAAGAAAGGAAAAGAAGGAAAGAAGGAAGGAAGGAAGGAAGGAAGGAAGGAAGGAAGGAAGGCATGTGCACGCGTGTATATATGTCTATAAATGTACACATGCCTATATATTCACGCGTGTATTTTTTCCAGAGAGGATCATCATGACGATGCTTATCCTTCTTAGAACATTCATTTCTTTTCGCTTTTAAAGAAAAATTCATACCTTCTCAGAGATCATAATGAAAACACAAACCAAACACGTGTTTTCGGGTGACAGATTCTGAGTGGTCTCTCGGACCACCCGAAGAGCCCCCTGGAGTCCCAGTTGCTCACCTCCTCAGCCCCAACCCAGGACAGAGAACTACAGCCGGCATCACGACAGTCCTGACCACAGACAGGGCCACTTGGCCGGTCGTGGAGATCCTGGACGTTGCAGCTCAGACTACGCAGACTCCGAGCTCTCCACCTCCCTGTCCAAGCACACACAGTCGCTCCTGGGAAGAAGCCAGTCCAGGCTGGAGAACACAAGAGCCAGGTAGAGTCACTATAAAGATGAACTGAATATAAAGAGTCAATATAGGGGGACGCTTGGGGGGCTCAGAGGTTAAGCATCTGCCCTCAGCTCAGGGCGTGATCCTGGGGTCCGGGGATCGAGTCCCACATTGGGCTCCCCTCATGGAGCCTGCTTCTCCCTCTGCCTGTGTCTGTGTGTCTCTCATGAATAAATAAATAAAATCTTTTATTTTAAGAGTCAATATAAAGAGTTAGAATTGAATCTGCTTCTTAGCTCTCTAAACCATAGGTGCATAGTCGACATTTTTGGTGGATCCCATAACCTATTTGGTGTCTTTTCCTCTTTCCCTAGTCCTCAAGCTTTTCTGTCGCTGTCTGCCTCTGGCCCTTTCATGTCCCCAGTCCTATCGAAACGTACTTGTCTTGAGCCCCACTCTAATCTGTCTACTGGGTAACAACCAGATTGCCAGATTAGGAAGACACCAATGTGTTGGCATGCACATTCTCCAGGGACACCGGACTTCTTGGTGTAGGCCTTCAGGAGCCATTGCCCAAATGGAAGGAAATAGCCATAATGATGGAATTTCCGACCCATGGCAGGCGGCATGATATAGATCTGTGTGAGCGAAGTTTATGATTTTTCTTAATCCCTATCACGGAGGCAGCCATCCATCGTGTCTGTGGATAAAGCTATCCGGGCCCCAAACCTAAGGCTTCCAGGCTGCTTAGAGGAATCCAGAACACTTTCTGCACCTTTTATGACCAGATCTTGGGAGATAAAATTAAGTTTAGGAAATAAACTGGATTCATCCGGGTAAAAAGAACATTATGCACGAACTGTCAGGATGTGGGCTTCTGGTTTGTTCTGAACACGGTGGCCGTTCATTCCACGACTTGGTTCTGATTTATGGATAGTGCCTCAAAGCCCCCTCAATACTCATAAATATAATCGCTTCCGTTTATAGACAATGACTATATGCCAGGTGCTTTACACAAAATTTGATGAGGAAATGTAATTTCAGAAAGGTTAAGTCACCTGCCCAAGGTCACAAAGCCAGGTTTGAACCAGGTTTCCCCATCTGCTACGTTCTAACACTTCCAAGTCATGCCTCCTGGGTTAGATAAACAGCAGATAATCATGGAAATGAAACTGACTTTTTTTTTTTTTCCCTGAAATAGTTTTACATCCTGTGGACATACAGACAGGGGCCTACTTCTTCAGTGGCTTCTACAGTGGCCAATCCAAGGGCACGTACACTTGGCATCTTCATCTCTCTGAATTCAGTTTTCCTGGCAGCCCCTGTGATCTCTCACATAATGACTACCCTCACCACCTGGAGTCCACCCCTTTCCTGAAACTAGAAATATTCCCATAGTTTGGGCCTCGGGGTTCTAGAGGAGTCCTTGAGTTCCCACTTCCCCAAGCACAGTCTACCTTTCTCGCAAGGGTCAGCCAACGTGACTCTGAGAAGTATCTAGAGATTAATCTTCAGAACCCCTCACTCCCTGAGCTTCCCCCACCAAGCGCTGCCTTTCTGGTTCTATCCGTGTTTGATGAAGTATCCCAGCGGTGCTTTTGTATTTGAAAGGATGTGATCTGCAGAGGACTGCACTTAACACCATGTGCTCTAATGGTGGGACTCACGGCATTTCCCTGGCGAGGTAATTGGGGAGGGGGAAACAGAGTCTTCCCAGGGGCTTTAAACTGCATCACTGCATAAGGCTGATCCTGCATCTCATTATCCATTAACTTCAGACGAAAGCTATAAAATGGGATCCCTTTATTCTGATATTTGAAACTAAGCAGATAGGGGGCTAATTTCTCCGCTTTTACCTGACCGCTGGCATCAGGCAAATACCCTCCCATTGTCTTGCCCCATCTTGTCTCTGCCTGCCTCCTCTCTGGGTCAGGGTCCCTAAGGGAAACAGCTCCCCGTGGTGTGCCGGCAGGGGCTCTGCGGAAAAGGTTGAGTTGTCAAATGAGGAGACACCACAGCTAACACCCCCTCTTCCCCACCCCCCACCAACTCTGGAATGAAGATGGAGAGTTTTCTGTGCCTGGTTTGGTTCACGGAGACACATAGTCCATCATTTGATTTTCTACAAAGAGTATTCCTTCCCTGCCCCCCAGCATCCTCTAGTTTTTGCTCAGAGCTGGAAGGATCTTAGTGATGACCTAATCGAACCACTTCACTGTGAAGGAAGGGAAACTGAGGCTCAGACAGAGACCAGAACCCAGGGATTTTGATCCCTAAGCTGTGCTGCATCTGGCTCTCTTTGCACTTCAGCTGGATACTTTTTAAATTGCCCCCTCTGGATGCCAGGATCCAAGCTGGCTTTTCACGCAGAGAGCACAGGCAGCAGCGACCACCAGAGTGATGTAGGCCCTCCTGCTTGGTGGCGGCCACTTCTGGGCACAGGCTCCATCGTGTCCACACTATGCTCCATAATCCCACCGGAGCCCACCTGTGCTTTCTGTGAAGTTGGGGGACTCTGTGCTCCCCCTTTTCTACACCAGCCCCTAGAGCTGGCCAGGGCCTGGAGAGGGGCTGAAGATCTCAGGCAGGAAGCAAAGGGGTAAGCACAACTTTGTTGCCTCTGATTTCCCCATCCCTCCAGCCTCACATGAGGAAAGAGGTTGTCCCTGAGAGAGAAGTTTCCTTAATATGCTGTAAAGCCTTCTCCAAGCTTCAAAGGAAAAAACAAGAACCCTGTCTTCTTGTCCAATTCTGAGGACTGAAGGTCAGGGATGGGGGGGTGAGCTTAATTAGCACAAGGAATGCTGATCATACATAAGAAGGAACTTGCCAGTACACCCCCCCGCCCCGCCCTGTCCCCAGTCTTCAGACGACTGTCAACTCTGAATGCACCACGTGAATTCTCATCCCCTGGTCCAGGCAAGTCAACCTCACAGGTTCCTTCCAGGCCGAAGATTCTGGTTACTTGTCCCAGCATTTGCTGGTCCGTCTAATCCTAGATTCCTCGGGCAGTGCTCACTCAGGGCCCCCGGGCCTTGGCCCAGAAACATCTTTAAGTCTCATGTTGGCCCTAAACAATGTCCACATCCCTAAGAAACAAAACGAAATTGAACCAGTTCAGGGACAGAACTGAACTGTCCACTGCTGTGTGCACAACAGCGCTGGACTGGGAGTCCTGGGGTCGGCTACAGGCTGGATCACCCTCCTCCCCAAATTCGTGTGTTGACGGCCTAGTCCCCAGGACCTCGGCGCGCCGGCATGTGGAGATGGGCCCTTTGATGAGCAGCAGAGGTAAGGCGCGGTCACACGGCTGGGCCCTAGTCCAGCCGGACGGGTCTGCTGGTAGGAGGAGGACACGAGGACATGGACACCGAGGAGAGGCCACCCGAAGCCAGGACCTCGTGGGCAGACCATCTACGAGCCGAGGACAGAGGGACCCCCAAAGAAACCAACCCTGCCCACACCTTGATCTTGGACTCCTAAACCTCCAAAACCGCGAAAAAATAAATTTCTATTGTTTAAGCCGCCTGGTCTGTGGTGCGTGATTACGGCGACCCTAGCGGATCCCATGGTGTCTGAGTGTGCCGCAGCCCTTTTTCCTCTGCGTGATCTTGGGCATTTAAAACTGTCCAAGCCTCGGTTTCCACATGAGCTCGAAGGTCCCTTCCACATGAGCCTGTGACTCGGTGCAGAGGGAAACCCCGGTTATACTCCACAGGTGTACCTCCTCGCCAGTGATGTCGGCTGTAAACGGGCACAGGGCCAGACACACGTCCTCATCCAGTCACACACACAGCCCTGCACCATGGCTCTAGCCTTCCGAAAGACGTACAGCCGCTTACCCAGCCCGTCCCCTACCCTAAATGCCAGTGCAGATTCAGCTTTCAGTGCAAGCGTATTTGGGTCCCCCGGGTCCGATGCTGTGGCTGCTGCTGCATCTCACCAAAATTGGTTGAAACGAGGACATTTGAGTCAGTTGACTGGTTTGGGTGAACATAGTGCCAAAGAGCCCCACTGGTTTATCTCTGCTTAATCGATGGATTTTATTTTTAAACTGTCGGATTCTGGCCACCGTTTTTGATTCAGCCACCACCCTGTGGCCACGCAGGGCCTAGCCAAGCACCATCTGATCCGCTCAGCAGCATCACCTTATTCTTTGAATGGATTGGGAAGTTCATTAAAAAGAGTCAAACCCATACCCGACAATTGACGCAGCCTCACTCAGGCCCAGAGAAAGCACTCTCGGGCCACGTCTATAAGATGCCAAGACACACACGTGGGTTAACCAATTCGGCGAGAAATCAGCCCACTCATACCTGTAGGACAGTGTCGGCAAAGCAATGTTCTCCTGTCGGTCTCGGCTGACTTACAGTCTGGACACGGCCAGTGTCCTCCCCCTTCTCGCTGAGCAGACTTCTTAGGGCAGAGGAACGTGTGTCCATATGGACCCTCACGTCATACATACAACACCACAGTACTCCTAGCCTTGTCTTTTGAGAGAGAACTGGGGGACAGAGAACTTATGCTGTCAGGGGCAGTGGGACGACCTTGGGATGACTTTCTCTGGTGCATATCTGCAAGAATGTGACACAGATTGTAGCTTTGGCTGATGTGTGACGCATTGGATGGGACGAGAGGGAAGGAGCCAGCTACAATGGACCTTGGCCGTGTTAACTGGTCGTGAGTGAAAGTGGCATAATGTGTGTTTGCACGTGTCCAGGCTTTTGTATTTGGCTCTTTGTGGTTTTGTTCTAGAACTTTGTTTGGATCCCTGCATGTCCACATCGGTCTGAGTGTGTTTGGATCTGCGTCTCTGTGTTTTCCCACATGGCTAAGTTTGCTGATATGTACTTGTACGTTTGCATCTGTCTCTGAGGGTTTGCATGTGTTTGTACACGGCCTGAGTATGGGCAGGTGGATTTGCCTGAGCCTCTGCGGGCATCTGCTCTCGGGTTTCTGTAGGAGGATGCTATTACGTGTCTGCAGGCCTTTGGAGATCAGTAACTCTAGTGAGACTTCAGATGCTGTGAAGTCTGTGCCTGGCAACCCAAGGATGAAATCTGATGCTGGAGAATGGTTGGGCAGGCCCTCTGCTCAGCTTCCTTCTGGCTCAACAACTATTTTCTTCCAAAATGAGATCTGCACAGTCTTCCAAGGGCCCCTTCTGACCGCCTCCACCAGCTCTAGACCTCCAGGGTCCCCTGTCAGCCCATTTTTAATGGACCTACTGAGTTGAGGGGAGTGTCTGGAGTTGAACTAGGATTTTAAGATGGAAATAAAAAAGAAAAGTTCATCCTTTCCTCCCCATTCTACTCATTTTCCCTTATTGATATTCATCAACTCAGCATGAGGCACAAGGGAGTCAGCCTCTCTGCATTGGCAAAGACCTTTCTCCACTCTTTAAAATCTAACAAGTTTTACTAAAAAATTTTTAGGTGGGTATGATAATAATATTGTGGTTATGTCATAAAAAAGAGTATCTTTTAGAGGTGTTCGTTGAAATGTTCATAGGAGAAATGATAGGACGCCTGAGATTTTGTTTCAAAATATATGAGGTAGTGTTGGGTTCCTTGTAGATCAAATTCTATTGGCCATGGGTAAGATCATTGTTAAAGTGAGGTGACGGATATATGAATGTTTGATTATATTGTTTTCTCTACTATTGTGTTTGGACTTTTCGATAGTGAAAAAAAAGAATCATGTTCACTCAGGCACTATGTCCCCAGAGATGAAGCTGAGACTGTTTCCCCCATTATAAGGATGAGGAAGTGGAGGCTCTCACAGGGTAAGGGACTTGCTTACCGAGCAGAAAGCTCGGAGTGGAATTCAGGCAGCCTGACTTCCGACCGAAGGTTCTTCTCAGTGGATCCTGCATAAACATGAGTCTCACACAGCCATAAAATATAGAATTTGTGAATAAATACCTATCAGATTAATGAAATAACTGAGACTCCAGTTGCTCATACATTTGCATGGGGCTTGCCCAGACAAGTATATGGACACCCAAGAGCTCTACATTTGCATCTATGGAGACAGATACACACCTTGGTTCACACAGCTATGCTTTCCTTGGTTGTACACTTGTAGATCACTTATTCTGAAAACATGTTAGACATGATGCTCGGGTGAAGAAAAGAAGGGGATGTCAGATTGTTACTCCTGTTGCGTGTGCGCATGTGAAGATCTGGGCAATATACACACCCTCGGTGAGAAGGTACCAACAGGAGATCTGGAGGGAAGGCTTGTTCCTGACAATGGACAGATCAAGCCCAGGACTACAGACACATGGAGAGCTTGGTGAGGAGGGAAAAAACACTGTCAGGCTGGTGCCTTGTGCCTCTTGACAAAACTATAACTTTAGACGCAGGTGCAAGGTAGTTTTCTCCTCCACACATAGTTATGTTCAGATAAATACAACCATCATACATTCTTCCATAAAGAATTTATGCATGGCACACACCCACCTCCCATACGCATGATACAGCCATGTCTCTAGAGAGGAATTCTTTTTTTTTTTTTTTTGAGAGGGATTCTGAGTGGGTAAATACAGGTCTAGGAGTCAGAGGACAGGGGTTCTAGTCTACTGTCCACCATTTGCTAAGCATGTCGTCTTCAGCATGTCACATCACCCACTTTGGCTCTGTTTCCCCTCCTCAAAAACAAGACTGATAGGATCCCTGGGTGGCGCAGCGGTTTGGCGCCTGCCTTTGGCCCAGGGCGCGATCCTGGGGACCTGGGATCGAATCCCACATCAGGCTCCCGGTGCATGGAGCCTGCTTCTCCCTCTGCCTGTGTCTCTGTCTCTCTCTCTCTCTCTCTCTGTGACTATCATAAATAAATAAAATTAAAAAAAAAAACAAGACTGATATTAATAGCTAAACTGCCCATCTCAAACAGGGCTAAACTTAGCAAGGTCATTTCATCTATAAATTTGTATTTTATTCTACGTTTTCATACTAAAAAATGATGAGTACGTATCTACGACATACATAACATATATGTATGTCTATGTATCTATCTTTCTATCTGTTAATCTATCTATGGAACAGAAAAATTGGATAAATTGCCTAAGATAACACATTCCGGGTACAACACGGAATAGTGAAATGATGGTAGGTTCTGGAGTTAGAGGCACCGCCAATGATCCAATGTATGGAGTGGCTTCTGCTGGTTAGTTCAATTGGTTCTTAAGATATAGTCCAAGGATTCCCTGGGGGTTCTTGAAGACCCTTTAAGGGGCTCCACGAGAGGTCCTTCCTCTCCCAACTACTTATCTGCAGGAGGCTATGTACTTCACGTAGTTCAACCAAAACAGCGTATTGCCACAAATTGAATGCAGAATCCATTCGTCTTCTATTAAGCTAGACATTAAATGTGAAACAGTGACATTTTTCTCACTAAACTGTTTTGGAAAATAGAGTTATTTTTCCTGAAAAGTTGGTTATGTTAAAATGTAATGGATTCGTAATTATTGTTTTCAAAGATTTTTTTAGAAGGTTTCAGTTTTAATTTGTAATAAGGTAAATATTGATAGGTATAACCCATATTTGCAAAGTTCTTTGAGATTTTAATAACTGTTAAGAGTGTAAGGGGACCCTGAGACCAAAAGATTTGAGAACCACTGGGTCGCAGCCTGCTGAGGAGGACAAGAACCTGCCAAGGCCAAGTGAGGAGCAAAGCCCAGGTTACTGGAGGTCCTGCTTGCGCTCAGGCTGGCACGGCCCCGTGGCCTTGGCGTGCTCCCTGCTAACCTCAGCCCATCCTGATGGCCGGTGCCTCCGTGAGCAAAGAACTACAGGGGTTCAGGGCACCCACTCTGGAGTCAGGCAAGCCTGACTGGAATACTGGCTCTGCCTGGGGAGGGGGGGGCCTGTCACTAGCCTCCTGGGCCTCTCTCAGCTTCCTCTAGTGTAAAACGCAGACACACAACGACGTCCTCACAGTGTTATTGTAAGGCTCCATGAAGTAGAAATTTAGCACAGTGCCTGGTCTATAGTAAGCGCTTAAGAAAATGCCTGTTATTGTTACTGGAAAGAAAAAGGAGGAGGGGGGGGGAGGAAGAAGAAGAAGGAGAACAACAACAACAACAGCAACGGCAAAACAGCCTATTGAAAGCCTACTGTATGCCGGGCACTACTCTAAGTGCTTTTCATACATCAATCCACGTCCTCCTCCACCGCCACGGCCACGGCCACCGCCACCGCCACCGCCACCGCCACCGCCACCGCCACGGCCACGTAAGGCAGCTGCCGGCCCTCGGAGAGTCCTCTGCTATCGCTGCTGCTGGTGTGATGGTGCCCGTGGTTTCCCAGGTCCTGCCTATGGGCAGAGCACTGCGGGCTGGAGGGTTAGATAAATGTTTGTGGTTTGGGTTTAACTTGGAAAAAGTGAAAGTATTAAATGAGGAATCTAATCTTCCAGAGGCCTCTGGCTCCGCCTCCTTCTGCAGTCACCCTGGGCCCAAGGGGCCCAAGGAGCCAAGTCGCAGGATGGAGGGTGAGTCCTCAGGCCACACGGTCTTCAGGAAAGCGGCAAGCCTTGGAGAGCAGCGTGTGGAGAGGGAACAGCGGGAGCCTGTTATCAGGGACATGAGTGATAAGTCGAAGAGCCTATTTCACAGGCGCCCTAGCCGGGACGGTATTTGCTGTCATGCGTTACCTCTACTCACACGCACACGCGTGCACGAGTGCACACACGTGCACACACACGCGCACACGCCCTCAGCAAAGTCACCGACCCACGCAGATGTGAACAGAATGCGGAGAGAAAGGGCCGCGTGAAGTCACAGGCCTGAGGGAGGGATTCTCCCCGCCTGCCCTCTTCCATCCTGACTGATTAGCAAAGATGCCCTAACAAAACACAGACTCCTGTCTCCTGTATCTCTCTTAGGTCAGGTTCCCCCAGAGAACATCCTGGCTGGGATAGGTCTAGCCAGGCAGTGGAAGGGCAGGGACTAGTTGGGCTGCCTCTCATTGCCATGGAAACTGAGTGGCGAGCCACGGGGAGCATGAATCTGGGGCTCTTGGCCAACCACTGGTCTTCAAGGACAGGAGAGGGAGCAGGATGCCAGGCAGGGCTAACTCTCAGGATGGAGCTGGAGGAAAGGGAGGGAGCAGAGGACTTACTCTTCTACCAATTTTCAACGGGGCCCAGGGGGGCGGGGCAGGGGGGGGCACTAACTAGGGCAAGGACCTTAGGATGGTCCTGGTGCTCTGGGATGGAAAGTGGGTTCTTGCTAAAGACAGGCCTACCAGCCAGAGTTCAAGAGTCTTGGCCTGAATTATCTGGACTCAGACCGAACTGGAATAAGCGAGGAAAAGACAGTCTATTGTTTACCCTGACTGGCTTTACCACCCTCTCCTGAAGCTTTGGAGACCACTTATTTCTGGATATGTTTCTTCTTTATTTTGGAGAAGAGAGAGAAAGGAGGCCCTCTAATGTGCACAGTGTGGACACTGTCTGGGTCTCCCCTGTTTGGGTGATGGAATTCTCCGAGGGGTCGAGGGGCATTCTAATTGCTCAGAAAATGACTTTGCCATCAAGGGAAGGGGCAGGCTCTCCTGCCAAGGCCATCTCCCCTCTATAGTCAGGATATGAAGATATGTTCAAACTCTGGAGCCCAATAGAGCCCCCAGAGAACTGAGGCAATTACCTAAGTACTTCTGCACCAAACCCTTCGACCTCAGGTTCCTCGCCTTCACCTGAATCTAATGGGTAACTGTCCCAGTGGGAGAAGAGACTGGTCCCTGGGGGCCAAGACTCAAACTCTGCAATTCCGGGGCCCTCTCCAGCTGGGAGAATGAAATGTAAGTGATGGGGGCAGGGGTGGGGGTTCTCAAGGGTTGGCCTCACAGGTCTCTGGGCCCTGGGGCAGCAGAGCAGGCTAGAAGCCAGAGGCCCTCCATTTGGGGGCTTCTTTGACTCCCAGAAGTGGAGGGAGGAGGCAAAGGAGGAAAGGAGGGTGTGGGGGGAGGGGCGGGCAGGAACAGATGCTTTCAGATCTAAAGAAATAATTTGAGGGGGAAAGGCAGGATCAAACGGAGGAAGAGGAGGGGGAGATGGGGGGAAAGGAAAGAGAACAAAGGTATAGTGGGGATTGGAGCCTCTTTGGTGGAGGAGATAAAGGGGAATCCGAGTGAGTTGGCTAAGCTGACATCTGCCCGGCTGTAAAACCTTGTTCTATTTGCTGCTGGCTCTGGAGTGGCCGGTCCCATCCTCCTGAGGTGGCCTGGACTGGAGGCTCAGCCAGGAACCTTTGAACCTCAGCTGTGCCGCCCAGATTGCTGACCCCCCCATTTTGGTTCCCCTTCTCTGCTTTCTCGGTTGGAGGGAGGTTCTGGGAGGAGCGCTGGGGCTGGGGCTGGTCCCAGAGGATTGCTGCGGAGGAGAAGGGCAGAGGAGCAAGGATGTGAGGAAATGGAGCACAGAAAGCAGTAGAAGTGCCAGTCGGAGACCCCAAAACGGCCAAGCCCAAGCGAAGACAGGGCTACAGGCAGTCGCATTGCAAAATGGGTCGAAATGGAAGAAAGGTTTCCGGGTTGTAGGGGGTGGGGGTCATCCCTCCACCTCACCTCTGCGCTTGGCCAGGCAAGAGAGGGCTGAGGTGGGGAGCTGGGGAAAGGCAGGAGCAAACGGACGTGGGGAACACTCCATACCTCCCCCATTTTCTCCTCTTACCAAACTGCCTGCCTTTTTTTTTTTTTTAATTGCCTCCAGCTAGAACCAACCGCTCTTCTGCAACCTTATTTTCCAAGGTCTGTTCTGGCAAGTGCAGAGACTCCACGTGTACAAAGTTGCGAACACTGTGCTACTGCCCAAAGGGACAGTCACAAATAAGAGCCAGGCGCTCCCTGGGATGGGGAGAGAGCAAGGAGCCCGAACACACTGCTTGGGGGACAACTCCCAGGTTCCGCACCCCCCACTCACGCCCCCGCCCACCCCCCCCCCCCCCCCCCCCCCCCCCGGACAGCCCAGTCCCGTCCCTGCCCCGCAGGTTAGAGAGCACATTCCCCCTTTTACAACAGCCCTGATCCTAATCTGGTGCCCAGAGACAAAGGCCCGGGCAAGAGGGAAGCAATTCTTCCTAAGATTTGGGGTGGAGGTGCGGGGAGGACCGTCCTGGCCCGGAATTCTCGGAATTCTCGTGATGGAGGAGACCACTTGCTGGTGGGTGGGCCGCCTGGGGTGCTTCTCCTCTCTGCGCCCCACAAAAATCCTGGGAGGGTCCCACTCCCCGGCTCGGTGACTGGGCAGAGAACGGGGTTTTCATTCCTAAAGAAAATGAAGTCTGATTTGGTGGCGGTAACGGTGGGATGTTGGGGGGCCGAGGAGGAGCTGAGGCTGTGCTTGGTTTTCCATGCAAAAAAAAAAAAAAAAAAAAGTGGACTAGGGCAGAGAAAAGGGAGCCGGGCTCCCAGGAGCGAGGGAGCCCAGGGGTGGAGCGGAGTTCACCGCGCTGTGAACCCGCCCGGCCGGTCAGCAGCCTGCGCCCCCCCCAGGGCCCTATTGTCCGCGGCCGGGCCGGGGTCGTGACCCAGCTACAGGCGATGCGGCGCCCGGTCGGCCCGGCTGGAGCACCCCGGAGCCCCGGAGCCCTGGAGCCCGGGCGCCCCTCACCTTTGCCCGGGCTGGGCCCGCCGTCGCCAGCCTCAGGGCCCGATCGCTCCAGAAGGGAGCCGGGAGGGAGCCCGGAGGGAGCCGGGAGGGAGCCGGGCCGAGCCGCCGCCCTGTGCCCGGTCCCGAAGACCCCGGCCTCCCGCGCCGCTCCCAGGCTTCTCCCCGGAAGTTCACGCTGACGCCCTCTCCCACCTGGGAGGACTGGGTCAGAAAGGAGGAGAGAGCCGAGGTGGCACTTCTTCAGGCTGGACCCGTACCCCATCGAGGCTGGAAGAGGAGACCCTAGGGGACCCTACATCTTGGGAAAGCGGCGATGGCTGATGGGGCCTGGACATTCCAAACAGCCCTGTCGGTTTGTTGGCCTCTGTAACCTATTCGCCCTCAGCCGTGGGAGATCCTCCCTGCCCAGCCTCCTCTTCCCTGCCTCCTAATTTATCAGCCAGCGCATCTGCAGGGCTGGGAAGCAGGGAGATGGGGCGGCCCAGGCCCTTGCCCTGTTTGCGCGGATGTGGGCTCTGCTTCCCGATGCGCCCTCGGTGTAAAGAAGCTACGGAGCTGACCCCAGAGAGGAGAGAAGACAAATTCCGGGGAGTAGAGGCAGAGCCAGGCCTGAGAAGGGGCTCCTGGGCCTGGGGGGCAGAGGAGCAAACCTTGGTTTCCCTCTGCTACCAAATGCAAAAGGCATCCCAGCTTCTGGAGCTACACAGATTTTAAGGTGGCTGAGGGACCTCCTCAGGCCTCTGGTTCAGACAGTGGACAAGGCCATTCCTGATTCTCAAGAGGCAACGAAAACTCCCATAGCCCAGAACAGCCCCGCGCTGCAGAGAAACACGCAAATGGGGCTGCGCATGTGGGGCGCAGGGAAAGCGGGCCAAGTTAGGGGGAGAGGGGTGATCAGTTCTATCGGAAAGATTGGTCACAGGCAGAGACTTTTTTCCTACCAAATCCCCCAAATATTTATTTTGGGCTCCTGCCCATCTAGATAAATCAAGCTAACAGATTAGGAAGTTCATAAAATTGTATTCTTAGATAATGATATCCAGAGAGGTAATAAATACTCCCTCTGCTCTGGTGGCCGCTGGACTTGGGGGATCCTCCGTCTCTTTTCCCAAGCCTGGGAAGGGCCTCTTAGCATTAGCTCTCTGAAGGTGGGGCACCAGATAACAGCTGTGGAAAACTAGGAGAAGCAGCTTTGTGAGGGCAATCCCATGCTCCCCCAGGACCAGGCAGAAGGCAGAGGTGGGCTGGCCAGTACCCTGCTCCTCCCGTCACAGCGTCAGTCTGAAGGGCCCCCTCCAGAGTCCGCTTCCCTAACCTTGGACAAGCAAATGGTGCCTAGGAGACGGTACCCTGGTCCCAAGCTCTGGAGAACCCCTTGCTTTATCTTCCACTCCCCCAAACACACACATACACATACATCTCACAGCAGCAAGGCAGCTTTGAGCTGCAATCCCCTAAGTCCATGCACGAAGACAAAAAAAAAAAAACAAAAAAACAAAAAAGCTGATGCACAGATTACAGAGAAAACTTTGTAGGAAACTTCACACAAGCAGCAGAAAGGCGCCCTCAGAGAACTCGAGTTCCCCAGTCCTTCCCCCACCGAGGCTCCCTTTCCCTCCACACCTTCTCCTTCCTGAGCCCAGCACCTTCACTCCCCAGGTGCAGGACTCGGCACTGAAACTCCATCCCCCCCAGCAGAAGCCCTCTGCTCCTGAGTGGACTTCCCGCCTTCCGTCCCCAATCCGTCCCCAAGCCCGGGAGTTCAGCTACGCATTGAATGGCAAGCAGAGGCAGGAGTTGAAACTGCTGTGCTCCTCGCCCTGGGCAGATCCAGTGCTAACTACTTACATGGCAGGGGGACTTGTGACCTGTGGGCATCTCCTGGTGCTGGGAGAGGAGGACCTTGGACGGCTGGCGGCTGGCGTTGCCGCGTGCACCCCGTCTTCTTTTAACTTAGCCATTGCAGAGAGGTCCAACCGCCAGCAGGCACTCAGCGCCCGGCCTCTCCCATGACTCTGGGCAAGAAATCCCCAGCCCTGCAAAAGCAGTGGCATCCTCTGTGGAGGCCAGGGGCTGAGCAAGGGCTGGCTTGGGAGGGTCGGAGGTGGGGGTGGGGGAGAGGTCAGAGGCGCTGCGGAATATAAAGGCGATGGGAGAGAAAATGCTGTGTCCTCCCCGTGAACCTGGCTGCGTCCTCCCCGCCCCCCCACCAGCCTTTCCCCTCTGCTCAACCCAACTTCCATAAAAGCTCGGCCCTCGGCTTCCCAGGGAGGCTGTGGCAGCATGGCGTGGAGCGGGAGCGGCGGGGACCCAGGCTGCTGGAGCTGGGGCCCCCCACTCACCACCCCGCCCTCTCAGGCACCCTGATCCCATCCTGGGTGGTCAGGCCCAAGGAAAGGAGAGCTCAGGCCAAAGAGAGATTGGAACCCACTGGAGGGAAGGCCAGAGGCCAGAATCTTCAATGTAAGGGGGTTTAGTTTTGTTTCATTTGTCAAGAATTGTGGATTTCTGATGTTTCCCCTTGTCAGACCAGGAGGGACAGAGAGCAACTCTGTGCGTACGTGTGAGAGGAGGAGGGAGAAACTGAAGCCCCGAAGAAGGCAGAGGAAAGAACTGTCCCGATGATCCTGCTGCTTCCCTGAGCTAGAGCGTCCCTTCGGCAAGTTCAGGGAGAAGCTTAGGAAAGAAAAGAGAATTTTTCTCCTCCTCGCTTGCTTTCGTCTCTTCCGCCCTTGGGAAGAGATGGAGATAAATTCCTCTGAAACCAAAGGAGCGAAGTTAGAAAAGACTATGGATCTCAAGTTCCTTTTCTTTCTCTTCCCCTCTTTTCCCATTTAAACTTCCTTACAGGGTTGAAAAGACCCCCCAAGTCCACCCCTCAGGCTTCCCTTCCCTTTTCCCAAGCACAATTAGACCCCCTTGTCCTGCCCCAAAGTCAATTGCCTCAAGATGATAGGAGCTACAGTCAGATTTGGCCTCTAATTCACTTGATTACATAAAATAACTCCAGATAATTGTGGATCCCACTTCCTCACTCTGTAGGCAGCGTGTTTTGCTGTCTCCAGGGCACCATTGAGGGAGGAGAAAGTAGACCTCCAGGGCCAAGTGATTCCCCCCAAAACACACACACACACATATGCACACACACGCGCACCCACACGCACTCCACTCCAAGGACCAGCCAGCAAGTGGTTCGAGAGGAAATAAATCCAAACACACTGAACAACAGATTTTCACGACTGGTCCCATTGTTACCTTCCACCCCAGAATTTGGGGAGAGAGGCGAGGAGTATCCCCAGCTCCTCCACAACTCGCACATCTCTTCTCCCTCCCTCTTCTACTCCTGGTTGCCCTCTATTCTGCAATTTGAATGAATTGTCCAAGAAGCTCAACCAAGTTCCCACCCTGACCTCCTCCCAACAAACAAGCAAAAATTTGAGCAGGCCTGGCTTAGGGCCTGGTCTTCAGGATCAGGATTATCTGGGAGCCTTTGGCTTAAATTAATGATTCAGGTAATCCATGCCAGTTGCTGTTGTTTATTTGTTTGTTTGTTTCTCTCCCCTTGTTTTTAATCCCCAAGGAAACGATTGGAAAAATTTTTTTTGGTGTTTTGGGGGCTTTCTGGTTTTTTTTTTTTTTAACAGCCGGAGAGCCTTGTTCCAGCTTTACCCAAGCCTTGTCAGAACCTGGGAGGTTATAGGAAGAGGGGTGGTCCCTGCCTCTCCCTGTGTCTTTTCTCAACACCTGGCAGGTCCCCGATAAAAGTTAGGGGGAAAAAAAAAATCAAAGTTGTTCATTATCTCCAGGCAGCAGGCTTTGAGGCCTACCCATGCAAGGGGGCCTCCCAGGCCTCTGGCCTCCACTTCACCCTTCTTTCCAAGTCTAAACAAACAGAGAAGCCACCCTGACAGGTCACTTTGCTGCTCCAGAATCACCAGCTCAAAATCTTCCTCCTTTTAAGAAGCACATGCATGTGGAAGGGGCATCTTCCTTAATCCCTCCTCCCAAAAGAGTCCTAAAAGGTGAAAACTCCTCTCTCCCACTCCCTAAACTTGCCTTCTTGTCTGCAAATCAGGCAGGCCTACTCAGCTGAGAGAAAAGAGAAGAGGGGAGAGAGAAATCAACAAAAAGAAGACACTGTGCCTAAGTACAGAAGAGTGGGACCCTCCCAGCCCCACCGTAAGTCCCCCCATGGGAGTCTGGCCTCTCTGCAGACTCTGGGAAGGGACCCGAGAAACCAGCACTAATCTTCCACAACCCCTTCTTTTGAGGATCCCCTGCCCCAAATCCCCTTGCTGGTTCGCCTAAGGACACTGGAAAAGGAGCTGAGAGTCAAGATTTGTGTGTTTGCTTAGAGTAAACTTAGGCAACTATGGAGAAGGTGGGATGTTAGCAGGCCAGAAGGAGGAGGGGGATAAAAAGAAACCATCAGACATTGACGTAAAACTAATTCACATCCACTGGTTTATTATTGATCACGGGGCATTTCACATCGACACTAAAATTCTTTATTGCAAGTTTTACAATAATCAAGTAAATTCAGTCCAAAAACACAATAACCACGATGGTGGGGTGGGGGTTCTACCTATAGACCGCCTCTCTGAACTGAAAGTTCATTTTTATTTTCTTTTGGCTCCTTAAACTGAACAGCTCTGAGAGGCTCTTCAGATGCATTTAGCTTTGTCTGCTGTCGTCCCCCCTCTCCTCCCAGCCCCCCCCAACAATAATACAAAAGAACTTCATAGCTTTGTTCTCCTTAAAATGACTTCCCCCTCACTAACCTCCCCTGGTGCATTTTCAATGCAAAAGGCCTAAGGAAAGGGGGGGGGGGGAGGAGGAGGAGGAGAAGGATGAGAATTGGCTTAAAAATCGCTCTTTCCTTTTTTCTTTTCCTCATTTCCCCTGAAATTCACCCAAACCAGACCATCGCACCTTGCAATATATAATTTTTGCAGCTTTTTCCTTAAAAAATAAATAACCCCCCAAAACGGCCTTAAAAAAACAAAACAAAACAGAAAAACAGAAAAACCAAACCCCAGCAGGTACCATGCTAAGACAACATCACATGCTTAAAAGGGTCCTTAACAGTGGAAAGGGAGAGAAGGGCAGAGGGCTTGTTTATCTGTTTCGTCAGTTTGGAATTGACAAGGGATGAGGTGGGAGGAAGAGAGGAAAAGAACCAAAAAATATATATATATTAAATTCTATAAATAAGAGTCAATTTGTGTGTGAGGGGAGGACGGGGGCGCGGGGAGGGGGCAGGGTGTGAGTTATGTTTTATAACCTGGTAATGTCCTCTGCCCGCTGCTGCTCCGGCGGCGTGGCGCTCTGGGAGTGGTCTTCAGAAGTGCCCGGGGTGGCTGCCGAGAGGGTGCTGGGCGCAGCGCCGGCCGGGGGCGCTGACCTGACTTTGGTGTTGGGGAGTCGGTGGTCCTTCTTCCATTTCATGCGCCGGTTTTGAAACCAGATTTTGATCTGCCTCTCAGAGAGGCACAGCGAGTGGGCGATCTCGATCCTTCTCCTTCGGGTCAGGTAGCGATTGTAATGAAACTCTTTCTCTAATTCCAGGACTTGCTGCCGGGTGTAGGCTGTCCTCGAGCGCTTGGGTTCCCCTCCGTTATAATTGGGGTTCACTGGCGGGGGGGGGAGGAGGAGGAGGAGGGGAAAAGCAAATAGTGGGGTTCAGAGGCAGCAGGCTCCCGCCCCCCCACCCTCACCCCATCCTCAGCTCTGTGGAACGGGAGGAGGGGGTGGTGGAAATAAAGTCATCAAGCTAAATGGGTTATAAAGAAGTTGAAGGGAGCTGGAGACTTTGTAGTGTAATAAGAGGGGAATCCTCATTGTAACGACACTGAATTATTTATGCGCCCTTAGAAAGCGAGCATAGTTTTCACACATACATAACAGATCGTAGCACATGGCTCGGACTGCCCAGAGTAGCTAAGCCATAAAATTTATGGGGGATGTAATTACCCATTCTCGCTCGTAAATCCAGTTCAATTGTGCTAACCCAGAGTCGCTCCTGGAGAGAGAGGGGGAAGGAGAGAAAGGAGGACGGGGCCGGAGGGGGCCGGGGAGGGTGGGGAGCGCTGGGGAAGAGGGGAGGGAGGGGGAGAGCAAAAAGCAAAGTTGCCTACCCGTGCTAACGTGGATTTTTTTCATCCATGGGTAGACTATGGGTTGCTTGCTGGCGGCGCTGGAGGGATGGTCAGGGGCTGGCTGGCTGCAGGCTGGCGGGGCTGGGGACGGGGAGGCGGAGGCGCCCGAGAGAGGCGCCGGCTCGCAGAGCGGCTGGGATTTCTCGGGGTGGTGGTGGCCCGCCTGGGCCGGCCCGTGGCCTCGCGAACTGCCCGGCCCCTGGAGACTGGTGCAGCTATACTGGCGCTCGGGGTAGCTAGGGCGCGGAGGCGGTGGTGGGTACAGCTCCTGGTGGTGATGCTGGAATCCCGATTCCCTGGTCCGGCCGTAATATTCCGGACTGTGTTCAGGGATGTAGCTATTTTGCGAATATTCTTCGCATGGAGGAAATTTCGGATCGATGTAGTTAGAGTCCATCAAATACGAGCTCATGATCATTAATTTCTGGAGTGGAAAATAATTTTTCTCGCTTTGTCGTTTTTCTGCTCCATAAAGCCCTCCTACTAGCTAGCGACCCTGTAAAGTTACTTTCACCATGTGACTCCGCCGGCCAATCACACGGAGCAACCCAGTCCCCGGATAAGGAACCGAATCGCTTTATTCAAAATGTATCCAATTTTTTTTGTGTGTGGTGGTGGTGGTGGTGGTGCTGGGGGTGGTGGGGGTGGTGGTGTGGGGTGAGCCGGCGGGGGCGGCGGTGCCCCCAGCGCGCACCCCACCAACTGACAACCCTCCCCTGCAAAAGGAGATGGGAAGCGCCCGGCGCCCTTGCAAAGCCTGGGCACCGGGAGGCTGTCGGGAGGCTGCGGCTCAGCGCCCTCGCAGGGGCTCCCCGTGGGCCTCCGGCGGGCCCCCTGGGCCTGGCTCCTGAGCTTTTCCAGAGGTCTCCATTCATGGCGATCCCGTCTCAGTCTGTGTAGGTCACCGGGCAGCGCCCCTCTTTTGCAGGAAGAGGAAGTTGAATGAGGAGGACTGGAGTGGAGGTTGGATGGGGAGGGGCCCAGGCTGAGCCCAGGAGGCTGGAGAGCCTGGGGTGCCCCCCATCCAAGGATACCAGAGTCCAGCCCCCTTCCCCAAACACACTCACCCAACCCTCTGGCCTTGGGGCCGGCGAGGCAGGGTCCCAGCTGGACCGGGCAGGTAGAGGCAGCGGGATGCAAATGATTCTGACGTCATTTCTGGAGGTCTGGGGCTTGAGCCCCCGCTGAAGAGAGACAGGAAGTGGTTGGCAAGAGCGGAGTTCGGCAGCGGGCCCTCCCCCCTGGTACCCGCGGACCCCCTGCGCCAGCCCCGAGGACACTCTCCCAGGCTCGCTGCTCGTCCGCGGCGGCCCGTCTGGCCTGCTGCCTCCTGACAACTACCTCCGGGCCTGGCTCCCGAGGCCCCGGGGCAAGGCGGCCCGTGCCAGGAGTCGGTGCCCGGTGACCGTGCCCGGCCAAGGCCCTGGGAGCTCTTCTTCCTTCATCCCCACGGAGGGCCCGACCTACTCGGAGGGAGGCCTGTGTGGGCAGAGCCTGCTTCCGGCCAGGGACCGTAGCCACGTAACACATGTGTTTACATGTAAACACACATTCCCGAGGGCCAGCTCCAGGCTGCTTTCCAAAAGCTGAGGGGTGAGCTCACCAAGCTGGGGAGGCTGGGCAGGCCCGGGGGTCTCCAGGCCATCCCTCCCCGCTCCCCTCCCTCGGCCGCCCACCCACACCAATACCCTGATGGTGGGGTGGCGGGGCCAGGGAGGAGGCCAAAAAGGGCTGCTTTTTCTGAGCACCCCCCCCCCCCGCCCCACGGCGGCCGGGGGTGGCCACGCCGTGCCACGGATCCCAATTAGCTGATCCCATAACTCAGAGTTGGGGGGCGGCGGAGGGGAGAGCCCAGGGAGGAAGCTGGGTCCCCTTGTTGTACTTGATAACAATTATAGTTTAAAATCATAGCTTGCCGGGGCTTGGCTATATTTTACTTGATAACAATAAAAGTGACACATAAAGTTAACTGTTTATGTTTTATTTATTAGACTAAATCTGCCAGCGGTGGTAGGAGCGCTTGCCTCGTCGCTCCAGCTTTTATAGGGCTGTAAAACGTCATAAATCAGTCTCGCGGAATCGCCCGCACTCTTTGTGTCGCGGCGGCGCAGGGCTGGCGGCCGCTGGCTGCCTGCACCCTCCTTTCCACGAAAAGTCGTAATGTGATTTTTTTCCCTCTGATTTTATTATTATGATCGCCGCCGTGATTAGTCAATCTACCTTTAATTCGCCGCCCTACGCTGCCTCCTCCCAGCCCAGCCTGGTTGACACTTGAATAAGTACCTTTTAAAACGGCATAACAACTATTTGAGGGTTTAATTAGAACATCTGCAATTAAGGGAATGAGGAGGGGAAAGGGAAAAAAATAATAAAGCCCTCTTGAGAGGGAGACTGAAGGCGGGAGATTCCCCACCTGTCTTTCACCACCTTAGGGATGCAGGAGAGGGGGTCCCCACGTCCAAATTGGGGCTCACCCCGAGGGCAGGGAGGAGAGCCGCCTGGGCCCGCGGGCCGCTCGCTAGTCTCCAGTGCGGGGTCCCTCCTCACCCCAGGCTCCCGGCGTGGGGCACCGCCCCCCAGACCCGAGCCCCAGGAGGACGGTGCCCTGCCCCCTACCACCGGGCGGGTGAGGGAACTGGAACTCCCTGGAGGACCACCATCTCCCAGAGGAGAGCCCCAGCCCATTCCTGCCTGGGACCGCCTGCCTCTGAGCACTGGCCAGTTTGGTTGCAAGAGGACCGTGAAACTGGGAGGAGGAGAAGGCTGCTGCTCCATTGCTAGTGGTTTGGAGCCTGGGAGGGTTTTATCTGTTGTGATTATTGGGGGCAGGGGTGGGTTAATTACAAGTTGCTGGAAGAGGGCAAGGGGAAACCTAAGCTGAACGCCGCCTACCTAAAGAGTCAGGAGCGCAGCCCCAGGCCGTCCCCCAGGGAGAGCCAAGGCTCCGGGGAGCTCAGGTAGGGTGGGGGCAGGGTGGCTGAGGCAGGAGGAGCCTTCCAGCCCCACCCCCAGCCTCCCTTCCAGGCCAACACCTGGATCGGGCTGCCCCACCCATTCCGGGCCCAGAATATTCTCTTCCCCGCCCTGGCAAGGTGAGGTCTTGGCCTGGCTCCTCCGCTCCCAGCCCTCACTCTCACCTTGTATCTGCCCTGCCCCCTGCCACAACCCTCTTTTCTTCCATCTCCTCGCCTTCTTGGGCTTGTCAAGGAGTTTTTCCCAAGGCGTCGCCCATCCCACGCCCCTGCTCCCCGGGATTCTGAGCTCCTGCAGGTGGGTCAAGGAGCGGGAGCAGGAAACCCACTTTGGGCCAGTATGTGTAAGTAGCTACAGAGTTCAGCTGCCTCCAGCTGAATGTCAAGCCTGCCTTTGGTTATCACAGCTAACAAACATGCACGCATACATGCTATTCATACTTATTAACACATTAAATGCCTCCTTATGAGGCCATAAATAGGTGGGGTTCTCATTCCAGGTTTGCACAGCTCATTCAACGTGCGCCTCCAGAAAGTGAAATCTGGGAGATTCCCCCCATGTACCCACATTCATCTACATCATTTGCAAAAAAAGAAAAAAAACTCTCTTTGGGTGCCTATACCTTCATAGCAAGGAAGTCGCCTATCACAAGGGGCAAATAGCAAGCCAGCCAGTCTCTACCACACACACACATGCAAACATTTCACCTGGATATTATTACAAGCACAGAAATAAAATCCCTCTGGAGAGCTCCTGCACTTAGCATTGGCTTAATGTTGGGGGGGGGGCACTAAAGCAGCTCTTCCGTGAGGAGTCCCTGTATCTGGTCCTGTCTCCTTTTGTGCTTTGCCCTCCTGCTCCTGCCTTGCCAGCCCAAGGATCTCCAGCCCCGCTCTGCCCTCCACCTCTCTCTGCCCCAATTTTATTTTTTATTTTTTCTGACCACCCTTTGCCAGCCTCCAAACGCTCTCTGAATGCCACCCTCCCCACCTCCTTTCTAAATCTCGATCTGGTTTCTCTTTCGGAAACATGTTTCAGTACAAAGCGCTTCCCTTCTGACACCGCTGAAGAAAAATATGTGTCCATTGTGTGCGAGGCCTTATTGTGCCCGGATTACCATACTGACCGTTGGATAACCCATATTCCTCCCCTCCCCAGTAACAAGCTGCCGGCTGAGGGACCTCGGCGGCTCCACACATTCTGTGCTGCATTAAAACCTCACCTCTTAGACTCCCTGGATTTTCCTAGGGAGAAAAATAAATGGGAGAACCAACTCAGGATTTGGAGGGCAAAGAGAAGGAAAATGAGGGTCACTCCTTTTTCCCACTCTCAGAAGTGCAGGATTTTGTGTGTGTGTGTGTGTGTATGTGGTTTTTGTTATTGTTGTCTTAGAGATTAAAAATCGCAACACATCTCTTTCCTCTTCCTCAAATAAATTGACTTTTAGATGGTATGCCGCCAAGTAATTCATTTCATTTTTATTTTTTTCTCTGAGCAACTTGAAAATCCCAAACTAAAGCAAGACTCTCATCCCATTTTTTGCCGTGTGTGTATGTATATATGTGTTTTTTTGTCCCTTTCTAACGCCAGCAGGCAGAAGTAATGTATGCAAAAGAATATGCAAATGCTTAATTGATTTTTTCTTAAATCTCTTGTCAGTAAAAGTAATGAATTGGTCTAAAATGATTTTAATAACCCGGACGTGTCACCAGAAAATACTAAACCTTTTTTTTTTCTCCTGGAATCGCTTATAGTCTCAAAAAAAAAAAAAAGCAATCATGGAATGTTAATTTGCCCCCCTTTAAAATATTAAAGATGAATTTCTCTTGTTTGTTCGGAGACCATAGGCAAGGTCCTCTCCTGGATTTCCCCCTCCTTGCCTCGCCTTCCTTGGAATTCAATTTTCCTCAAATCTCGTTTAAAGTGGCTTTTTAAAAAGTGGCCGCATTTTAATATTGGTTAGACAGAGTGACCTGCATTTCACCTCGGGTGTTTGACTTGTTCCAATAGGTCACTGCCATGGGGTTATTGATGGGGAAACTCCATTGAAATTTGTCTCTTCGCAAATGGCCTTTAGATCTTCCAGCGAGTTCAATAACTAGTTATAATGTGGAAGGGGAAAAATGAAGGCCCTGAGCTAACGAATTTGATGTTTCATTTTTATGCTGGAGAAATTGTTAGTTAGAGGTTGGGTTCCCCACCCCCTTCCTGGTTCATCCTGGCCTCACTGACCCCCACTCTCATTCAAGGCTGCTGGATTATGTCCCCTTTAAAACTTGAGCTGGGGTGTCCCTTTCTGCCTTTGATGCAAGCTTTAATTCTTCTGATTATTAATATTGTTGTTGCTGCTGCTGAAAATTCTGACTTGAAGCTGTAGGAAGCTTGCCCTGCTGGAGATTTGTAACCTAAACTTTCCTGTTTGGGGTGGGGGAAGGATTTTTACTTTTTTAAAGGAGGTGAAATGCAGTTTTGAAAGTTCTAGGAATTAGGCTGGCTTTAGGGTAGCTACGGAAGGCTCCCTGGCCTGGTGCTCCCAGGATTAAGGAAATGATAGGAGGCAGGGAACCCTTTGGGGGCTTGATGAGGGCACCTCAAAATGGTCCAGTCTGTTCTTGGCCTCTGAGCTACCAGAGACCCGTGGGACCAGGCACCCAGGACCAAGGAAAGCAGAGACTGGGAAAGGCTAAGGATGGAGGGATAATTCCACCGAGCAGGCAAGAGAATCCTGGGTGTCTCATCGAGGGTCAGAGACATCATTCCTGGAGCCTTGGATCGGTAGCTGCTTGCTTCATGAGAAGGGCGCACCAGGAAAGCCCACCGCCCCCCAAGACGGTGCATTTCAGTGAACTGCAGAGAACAGAGGGAAATAATGGGGGCGGCGGGGGGTGGGGGGGCGGGTGATGGAGATTTTATAAGATTCCCTGATTTTCCAGAGCCCTCAAGTAGTAAGAGAGGAGTGGGCAGGGGAAGGGAGGGAAGGTCTTTATTTTATTCTTCCCAACAACGACCAAGTTGGGGCCCGCTTGACTTCTCCAGAAAACCGTTTTTGGAGAAAGGACTGCGGAGAGCTCGGTCTCCCCGGGCTGACCCAGCCGTAGGACATCATCACCATTATCAACCTCTGTAACAACCGGGGCATCATCCCCCCCCCCCTCCAAACAGCTCCCAGCGAGCCTCCTTTCCTTCTTCCAGGAACAGTTCCTTCTCCTTCCCCACTTCCCCACCCAAAGGGGCCCGGTTTGTTCAGCCCCAAGTTTCTCCTTTAATAAAACCCACCTGCCTCCTGAGCCCCTTCCCAGCCTTGGCCCGCAGATGGGAGTCATTCTAAAGGCTTGCCTGACTCCCAGGTTGGGGCATTGAGGGGCATCGAGGGGCATCGAGGCCCAGGCCACCAGGTAAGAGCCTGAACCCCGGGGTGCCCCCTCCCTCCCCCCCCCCCACGCCCAGAGGCAGCCTCTCGGTGCCCCCTGGGCTGTCGCAGAAACTTCCCTGGACGCATCCCGGGCAGCGCGGGGTTAGGGAAGCAGCCGAACTGCGCGCTCCCCGACTCGGTGAGGCTGGAGGGCCGCGAGGGGGGCTTGGGGCGACCCCACCGCGGTCCGCCCTGAGCCTGCCCGCAGCCGCGCGGGGTCTGGCCGCCGCCTGCGCACCCGGCCCAGCCTCGGGCCTCGCCCTCTCCCCGGCTTAGTTACGTGATTGATTTTCGCTTCGGCCGCGTCGGGACGCCTCTGCCTCCGCCTGCTCAACCTTTCGGCTCCGTCGGTGTGTGCGGGCGGGTCCCCCGCGGGCGTCCTGCGCGGCGGCCCTGGCCGGGTCTGCACCCCGGGCGGTGCTCCCCGCTCGCTCCGCGCTCCTCCGCTGCACGCCCGGCCCGGGAGCTCCCGCCGCGGGCCTGGGCCTCCTCTTCTCCCGCCCGCCCGGGGCGCGCCCCAGGTCACGCCGGGGACCGGCTGCGGCTGCGGGGCGCTCGGGCCGCGACCCCGCGGGGCCGGCCGCAGCCTTGGGGGCCGCCTGCCTCCCCGCCCGGCCCGGAGGCCTGCGCGCTGGGCACCTGCGCCCCCGGGATGCGCGGGGCGGCCCCTGGGCCAGGGCCCGGAGGTGAGGCCAGGGCCGCGCAGGGGGAAGGGGCTGCGACCTGGGCCAGGGAGGAGCCGGCGTGGGGAGAGCGAGGGGACCGCGCGGCCTAGGACGGGGAGCCCTGCGCCCTGCGCCCCGCGCCCTGCGCCCCGGCTCCCTCCCCCAGGCCGCCGGCCTTCCCGCGGCCTCGCCCGTCGGTGCCCAACCACTAAACACTCCTCCGATTACTCCCCACGCCCTGCTCATCCTTTGCCCCCTTCCAACGAGGCGAGCAAGGATAAAATACTATTAGTATTTTAAGATATTTCTCCCCCCTGGGGAGAGGAGGGACTTGGGACCGGCTTTCTCCCTGGGGAAGAAGTTCCCTGAAACTTGAGTTGGTCGCCACCTGTCCCCCCTACGCCCTCCGACCCCCGGCACCCCGCCCCCCCCCCCCCCCCACGCAGCAATGTTGCCGGGTAAATAAGAGTCCGCCCGCCCGGCTATTAGGATTCTGGAGACGTTGGCATCTGTAGCAATCATTAGTCAAAGCCGCGGAAGCCAAAGGAGCCGAGGAGTTGGACAGAAAAAATCTTGGAAATGATATACAGGAGCCGCGGAGGCATCAATCCAGGCCGATAAGAGCGCGGCTGCAGGGAGCGCGGCGGCCGCTTAATTGGGCCCCGAGCCCGGGAACAATCGGGGAGGGGGCACGTCGGGTCGGGCAGTGACCCTGGCACCGCCTGGGCACCCTACAAAAATAGCCGGGGACTTCAACACCCTTTCCCCCCAAATCCAAAGGCCCAGTTGGGGTTGGGAAGGACTCCTCATGCCTCTCTCCACCTGAGAGCCAAGAGGAGCCCAACGGAAGGGTTCCTCCCCTTCTTCTCTCCCCTTCCCCTTTGTGGCTGTCTTGAGGGGTGCTGCAGGATGGGGAGCCTGGCTGGGACTTCGGGTCACAGAGACAGCCTGGAGAGAGCTGCTGTGGTTCCTGGATGGGGCAGATGACTCAGTTGGACTAGATTTGGACAGAATCGCTCCCTTCAATAAGCAAAACATCCAAAAGATACTTGTTCTCCATCCCCACTTGCCTGATGTCTCTATTGATCACAGAGATAGACAGAGATGCATTAAGGTTAAATCCTTCCAGAGGGAGATCTATGCCCCTACACACAGATATACGTGTTATGGAACCATCCCCAAACATATGCTGAAAAGTTTAAGTTCGCTGCAAAACTGCAAAGACCATAAAGATCTCCAAATACGTAGCTTCGATATGTAGTTATTTTATGGGTTGAGGTCCTTGCATAAATCTAGATAAAATTTTCAAAGTAGAGATTGAGCAGCACACACATAGTTCTTTCCATTCGAGAAAACAACCCCAAATATTCATCTAGGTGTTTAGAGAGAGCTGTACCGATACCTCCCAGCGTATACATCCAACCACTACAGAACGATAGGTAATGCGCACACAGGAATTCGACAGAGGACTGGTACGTTCACTGTGGATCTATAAATCTAAAGATCTATACACCTGCATTTAAATGTGGAGTAGAGAGTGATATAAAACATGCATCCTGTTATATAGACATAGATGGGTCCATAAATACATTTTCACATGTGTAGCTATTGGGCTGCTCAGCTCTCTATAACGATATGTGTATTTGCATTGAGACCTAGGAACGAGGGAGATTCTCTAGTGCCGTTTGGGATGTCCCAGCCCAGACTTCTCTGAGAAACAAATGAGGGTAGACTAGAGCCTGCGCAAGTGCTAAGAGGCCCAAGAACTCATGTAATCTATGGCCTCATTTCCAGCATATGGGGGCATTTCTCCTGCGATGGACAGGAGCCCTGATCCCTGGGCCTGAAAGCATCCCTGACTCGGAGGTAGAGAGCTCTTTACTTCCTGTTCCCTTTGGCTCCCTGGCCCAAGGCTGGGGGTGGAGGGACCCGTCGGAGGTTGAGGTGTTTTTAGGGAAGGCTCATTAACATTACAAAATGGAGCCATTCAGGTAAAATGCGATTTTGTTTGGAGACAGCTCAGTTACTGCATTACTGGGAGCTGTGAGAAGGCTGTGGGCTTTCACACACACACACACACACACACACACCTGGAACTTAACTACACAAAACCCAGTCACAGACTATGGAAAGTTTCTTCCATTCATTCGGTGCTAGATGGGTTCTTCTATATGCCTCACTCCCAATGCCTCTTCTCAAGAGCTCTCTATACACCTGAAGTCCCATCTTTCCAAGACAGGGCTTGGGGCTCAGGAAAGGGGTCACAGGGGAATAGCAGACCCAGAAGTCATGGTGGGGTGTCCAGGAATCATAGTATTAACCACCAGGCTCAGAAGCTGATTGCCTTCTATGTTAGTTCCTTTTTAATTGAGGGGTGGGGGGATGGGGTAGGGACCAAGCTCTCTGTAGGCAAAAAGAAAAATGAAAGGTTGCATGGTTTTTAAATCTGGAACTTTGAGAGGGAAAAAAAAAATCACCAATGAGCCTTTTTCTTATTGGAGGCATAGGATTTAGAAAGCCTTGGACTTCCTTTTATATTTCTCCTTTGGTTTACTGGGGAAAGGGAGGTAAGGAGGGCCCCCAGGTGGGCTTGGGGAAGTGCAATCCAATCTAGCTGGCCAGCTTGGGGGAGAGTGATTTACAAAGCAAAACCTCAGATGCTACTTCCTGAGAAGTCACCAGATCAAAACAGCCTCCTCTAGGCTTTTATGACCCTGTCTCTACTCCCAACAGGAAAAGCACCCTCAATAAAACCTCAGCCCACGCCCCTATCCTCCACCCAGAGGAGGGGAGAGACACAATCTAAAATGAGGGACCTGACCCTTATTCCCTTCATTCACACCACACACACACACACACACACACACACACACACACACACTGGATTTTCCAGAAAGTTGACTTTTTAAAAAAGTATTTACTAGATGAAAATTTCCCAGCACTGAGCAAAGAACCAGCCCTGAGTTTGAGTTTGAGCCTAGAATAGCAAGTAAAAAAAGGATTTGATCAGACAAGGGTCTGGTCTCACGGTCCCACATTGCTTCCCCTCTACACACAACCCAACAGGCCAACAGGACACTAAAGGTCATCAGGAGCCCGGCTGCCACCATCTGTGGGGGCTACTCCAGGGTCTAGGTTTTCCAGGGAGGCAGAAGAGGGGAAACTTAACAGTTATCCAGGGCTTCAGGGGGCAGGGTGGGCTGGGAGGACAAATGGTCTCCAGGCTGAACCATGAGAAGAATGAGGCAGGACAACGAATGGGAAGTTGGTTGAAGTCAGCTGGTTTACTGTACTCTGCCTGGGGTAGAGGCACCCTACTGTACCGGGGCACGTGTATGTACTTCCCTGCGTTCCAGTGGGGTGCTCAGGGCCAGGGACTGGGAGATGTAAGGATCTTTCAAGGACAGAACCCAGCCTGCCCTACCCCTCTGAGGGCTGGGACACCCGCAGTACGGAAGGAACACCAGGTAACGGCGCCCACACATTCCACCCAGCCCGTGTGCAGCTGCAGGTCATGGTAGAACTTTCTCTGTATAGGTGCCAAGTGTAGAGAAGAAGCTGCCTTCCTGCATACGTCTTCTATTCAACTTTTCATTGTAGATCTTAAGGCCTGGAGATCACTGTAGATCTTAAGGTCCTCAGGGGCTGAACAAGGTCCTGGATTACCTTGCCCAACTTTCCCAAGTCCCAAACTGCATCCCATCCCACTCCCATCTCTCTCTCTCTCTCTCTCTCTCTCACACACACACACACAGACACACACACACATACACACACAGAGTGAATCCTCCTAGGTATTTCTATTTTCCTTTTGCCCCTTAGGAATGGCAGAGGAAGAGGAATCCCAGAGTTCTGTAGGGCTCAAGGGCAAAGAGATCTCTATCACTCCAGTTCCTCAGTTCAGACACCTTGAGCTTCTGGGGCCCTATCAAAGCAACTAGGGGATATATACAGATACACTATTCTGGGTTACCAAGGACCCAATAAAAGGGAATGTGATTTTCTTGGCCCTCCAGCAGTCTAGTTCCTTCCTTAAATTGAATCTCTAACCCAGAAAGCCTTAGCTTGGGGGTCTTAAATCCAGATTGTCTCTCTTCTCCACCTCAAAGAGCTCCAGGGTCTCCAGTCCCACCAACAGGAGGCTCAGAGTAATTCATGCACCCCCAGCCAAAGAAAACAGAATTGAAACCTAGGACAAGGACGTTTCAGCTCAAAAACTGAGCCCAAAGCAATTGTACACAGAAAGGGAGAGTCAAAGAGACAGATAAAGTTCACAGGGGTATTAGGAGGAAGTGAGGCAATACAATCTCTTCCCAGTGCCTGTTTGGATAGGAGCAAGCTCCCATTTTCTTTTTCCACCTTTCATGAGACCTGGAAGCTCCAGTGTGAGAGACCCATGCTGGAGGAGAAAGTTGGTCTCAAAGACCAGCACACCACCTACCAGGTCCTTTGATGAATAATAAGCTGCGTGCTTTAATTCTAACTCATGAAAGAGGTCAGTGATGCGGTGTGGTGGAAGTTGACTTGGGAAGTGGGGGACTCCATGTCTCTGAGGAGAGCTGCCCTTCCTCTGACTTCTCATCCTCCGTCTTCCCATCTGTTCTATGGCATTGTCCCCAAATCAGGCCCACCCGGAAGACCAACAAGCAGAGGAGTGCTGACAAAGCCCAGCTTCAACTGGGTTATTCCTTCCACCCCTGTAACCTTGATGCCCCCAAAGAGAGTTTGGAGGTCTGGGTGGCACAGGCCATCAGAGCTCCTAACCCTCAAATCAGCTCAAAGAGGGCAGATCAAGAGAAGGGGAGGGAAGGGGAACTTAACCATAAAATTAACCATGGAACAAAGTCCTGGAGACTGGAGGATACCAGAAGGAGAAATGTTTGGGTCTGGACCCACGAGTGGATTGGCTCAGGGACCAGCCCAAGTGTTCAGGAAACACAAGCACTCTGTCCTACATGCACAGTTTCTGTGTCATCAGAGGCCCTGGTTCAGAAATAGTTTCTCACACACTGCTTATTCTGACTTGACCCACGTAAACACAAACCCAGAAATCCATACCTTTGGTGGCTGTGCCCTTGGATAGCTAGCTATTGGCCAGAACACAGGATCATCACGTAGTTGTTTATTATTATTATTATTATTATTATTAAAAAGAATGCAAAGGAAAAAGATTTAAATTCATCAACTGCTTATAACATATCTAGGGAGGATCCTGATTTTCTGTGCTCACTTCTTTTTTCCAAATCCCTTTTTCAACTGGCTCAAAGTTATTCAACGAACTAAAGGTACCAAACACAACTTTAAAAAAGTCTCCGCTTCTGCTCCCTTCTCCAACCACATCAGAGGTCCTTTGATAAACGGCTCCTGGGCACTTCCAGAAGGATAAATCAAAAAGAGGTCTTTTTTAATCGCTCCCAGCTGACCCCCAGGAGGCTCAGAAAAGAATGCAAACTGGTACAAGGTAAGTGTTTAGGCAATAATCACGGTCAGAATTTGAATTCAGGGCTGGAGTTCATATCCACTCCTACTGTACACCCTAATCTAGAGTCCACACCTATAAAGCCCGGTGAATTGGGTAGGATCTGACCCGCGAATATGGGAATGATCCAGAGGACACCCCCACAACGTCAAGTCCCTGTGCAAATGAGACCGACCTCGAAGCACGTTGTTAGAACTGGTGGATGCAAGCCAAAGACGCCCCAGAAGCAGTTCAGGGACAAAGGGAGGGGCCAGGATATTCTCAGCATCGCTCTTCCCCTAGGTATCTGAGATAGGGCGGACCCAGGAGCTCAAGGGGGTGGTGAGGGAGGGAAGGAGGAAGAGCAGTTGAGGGGAAGGGCGACACAGAGACCCGAGTACTTTTTGGCTGATTGGATGGTGTGGGCCATGTGACCCTGCTTAGAGCATTTCTGATTGGTTATTTGACCTCTTCTAGGGTTAAAGACCTAGGAACAAAATTAAAAGCTTCCCGGGTTGACTGGGGCACCTTGGCACTTGATTGATCGCCCATCTCCCGCTCCAGGAAGACCCCAAAATCGAGTGCAGGGAGTGGGGTGGAGAACCAAGAGTCTCAGATCCAATTTATATTTGTCTCTCTTCCATTTGTAGATTTGTCCTACAAAACGTTAAAAAAAAAAAGGAACAAGAAGAAAAACTGGCCCACACAAATTATTTGTGAGGAAGGATGATCTATTATCACTGGGGTAGGAAGAAGGGGTGATATTTAAAGGGAACTTTTGAGCCTAAGAAATAGAATAGGAGATGAGGAAGTCCTAGAACCCCTAAGAGACACTCACCCGGCTCCCCCAGAGGAAGGGGCTGGGGCTGCGATTTGGCCAAGAGGCCAGGAAGGCCGCCTTTGCCTGGGTGTGGGGCGCCGGCCGGAAGTCCTTGAAGACCAGTACACTCGCTCCCTGAAGCCCTGGGGAGGCTGGGGGGGGGGGCAAGGAAAACCCCTCTAACCCCCCTCCCCAGGCTTGAATGCAAGCCCCTCCGCACAGACGGGTGGGGAGCTCGGAGTGAGGGTGAGAGAGCAGAACCTGCGAGGTCACTTTTTGACTGGGCTACTGGGGAGATCGTCTGGGATCCTCCCGCTTCCCAGGGACATAAAGGTGTGGAGGGGACCCCGGAGGCCCAGAGCGCCTGCCTCGGGAGTCCTCACGCAGGGGTGCAGAGCTGGGGAAGGCCGCCGCTCTGCCAGTCCTGGGTCGCGGCTCCCCTTCCCCTCCCCAGTCGGCCTGGGCTCCCCGCCCCTTCCTCGGTGCCTGGGGCGCGGCACTGCGTCCTCTCCCTCCCCGTCCGGTCCCCGTCGTCCCCCAGACTCCCTCTGGGAGGTGCAGGCCAGCTCCCTGCCCTGCCCCCGCTGTCCGCCCCCTTCCCCGGGCCTGGAGCGGTCCCCACCGGCATCCCTCCCACGGGGTCCCCGAGGTCCCCCGGGTCAGCCCTTCAGGGAGCCGGGTTTCTACTGTGGCGCTGTCCCGGCGCAGCTCCGGGTGACCGTGGGGAGGGGTAGGCACTGGCAGGTGTGGAGGACACGTGCCTCCGGCTCCCGACGCCTCCACCGCTTCTTCCCAGAAACCTTTAGGGAAGCCCAGCTGGGGTGGCCGCAGAACTCGGCGCCCAGACGGGCCCCACAGCCCCTCTCCCCCCAGGGCTGGGGCTAGCCTGGCCTGCCTCCACTCTCCCACCGTTACACTCTACTCACCTCGGGGATGGCCAGGCCTCCGGGGCCTACTTTTATCTCAGGCAAGGGCTAGGGAAAGACCCTAGCAAAGACCCAACAACTAGGGGGAGGTGGCTTGAAAGCGCACTGGCCCACTCCGACCCCAGACTACAGACGCTGGGACAGATGTCCTGTCCCCCCAGGCCTGCTGGGGAGGAAAGGGAAAGGCTTGGAGACTCTCTGGGCTCCGCCAGCCACCTCTAAGACGCTTCTGCCGTCGCAGGTCGCAGCCTGTGGGCTCAGAAGTCCCAAAGCCTGCCTTCCTGGCCTCCCTCTCCAGCTGCCTCACCTGCCTGGACGCGGAGCCGCTGGCCCAAGGGCTGACCCGGGCCCTCCAGCCCAGGGAGGGCCCCAGACGCACTTTGCACTTGCGCCCAGAGTTACACACACTCCTACAGACTCCGCACAGCCAGGTGTCTGCCGCAGTCTTTCTTCCCAACTGAGGAGGGAGAGGGGGCCAGGGAGACCTGGCCAAGCTCTAAAGGACCCAGGCCTCTCTCCACCGCAGTTGCCTTGCAGCTGGAGGGAATAAAGGGCAGGGAGGGGAGGGCCGGCCACAGGAGACAGCTCCCGGCCGAACCTCCCAGCGGCTCCTACTCCTCTCCCACCCTAGCCTGGGAATGCCGGGGCGGCCTCCTTCCCCTCCCCTTAATGAGTGGGAACTGCCTTCTATCACGGGGAGGGGGGATTAGGTAAACGGGAGAAAGGGTCAGAGAGAGAGAAAATTAACTTACAGCGTTCGCCTGGGATTCATTTGCGAAGATGTAACCTCTCACCATCATCCCCAGCGCCGTAATCCCCTCTAACTGCCGGGCCCTCTGTCCTAGCATTAAACCTCACCAGCAGCTGCGTGGCTGGACAGTTAAGATTATATATGATGTAAATATATTGTGGGTTTGTCAGCTCTCCCTACACCATAAAACTTGGTTTAATGACATCACGTGGTCCCCCAAGAGCCACTCACGGGCTTGCCTTCGGGCCATTCACATAAATAACCTCCAAAAGTTTCAAACTCCTAAATTCACATAGAAGCCGTGCGTATTTCTCTAATGCTCAGTTACACTAAAAAGCCCTTGTGCTGCTCCTTGCCCCACCCCCAGACCCCCCTTGCAGGGTGGGGAGGGGGGAGAGGGTGGATCCTTATTTATTTATTTACTTACTTATTTCCATAAGGACCTGTCGCCTTCGAGGTCGTGTTGATATTTTTTCCTCCTATTTTTTTTTCCTCCTCTCTCCTCTAATTGCTCAGAGTGGGTCGTGTCCCCCTCTTCCCACTCCCCCGGGAAGGTAAGTCACGCTTCTTCCCCTTTTTTTTTCTGGCTGCCAGAGGGGGTGGGCTTCAGGGCAAAGTGGGGAGGCAGGCTCCCTGGTCTCTGCTGGGGACCCAGAAGCCCCTCCACTAACTTTCCCAGAGCAATGCCAAATCCTGGCGCTTGGGGATTGTTCCAGGAGGCTGGCTGGTGGGAGATCCACCCCAGGCTTCGAAGCAGAAGCCTCCGCGCAGGGAGCAAGCCAGGGTCTGGGCCGCACCTAGTCCCCACGTAGGGGAGGGTGTCCGAGGCCTCTGGCTGGGCGGTGGCAGCTGACGCTGCAGCAGAGCCTGGGGCCTGGGGCAGGCCTGCAGGCTGACAGGAGGGGCGGGGGCAGGCTGGCGTGGCGGCGTCCGCCCAAGTCTGGCCAAGTTGAGTCAACCGTCCAGCTCCTGCAGGGACAGAGGCCTTAGCGCTGCAGCAAGGAGGCCTTTAGTGCACGGCGGGCTGCTGGGCCCGCGACGGCTCCGAGCAACCCTGCCCCGGCCCTGGCAAAGCCCCGGTGCGTCCCCTGGGGAGGAAGCTGGGGCCTCGGCAGCCAGGGATGCTGGAGCGCGGGATGGCGGGCGCCACGGCCTCTTTCTTAGTTAACTGTTACCCACTGGAGACGCCAGTGCTTCTCCACGCTTCACCGCTCGCCCAATAGTTTTGCTCAGCATGGAGAAAAAATTAAAATAACTCCCTGAAGAAAATTACACATTTTATTTGCAGGGAGAGCGAGAGCGAGGGATTGAGAGGGGAGCCGGGTCGGTGCTAGGCCGGCGGACTGCCGGGTGCCAGTCAGGCACAGACCCCACAGGCGCCCCAACCTGGCCTGAGTGCCGTGCGAGGGAAGGGTGTCGCGATGGGCACAGATCAATAAACATGTGTTGAGACCTCCTACATGCGAGGCACGGGGTGAGGACAGACTCTCGGGTTTAAAAAAAATGACAGATGGATAGCTTAGGCAGTGGGATGCAGAGAAGTCAGTCCTTATAATAAATCCTAGGAGCATCAGCATTAATAATCATAAATATTCCCCTTGCCCCTCCCCAGAGTCTCTCTGCTCCCTCTCCCTCTTGGCTTCAAGAGCAGCCTCCTAGCCCAGCTCCTGAACCGCACCCTCCCCCAGTGTGGGGGGCCTAGGCTTGGCTCCAGGAAATCACCCCGTTGTGGGAGGCGGGAGAGGAAATGCAGTAAAGTTTTATGGACCCTTCCCACATTTGTTTCTCCTATAAAGTACTTCCTCCCCCATCCCATCCCAGGAGCCTGGAGCAGAGCAGAGCGTGGGCCTCAGCCAGCCTCGGCACCACCTGAATTATCTGCCTCCCCCCCCTTCCCTTTAGCCCACCCTCCCCCTCCACACAAAATCCCAGAGAGTGAGACAAATGATGGCAAACAGACAGGACTCAGGCACCAGTCTATGCAGCTCCTTGCCCAGCTAATTGTCCTGCATAGCCTTAGGCCCTAGAAGTGAGGGGAACAGTCTGAACGTTTCTTGCCAGGCAGGTACACTGTGGGTTGCCCTCCTTCCTCCCATCTCCCCCAGTATCATAAAAGGCAGAGACACACCTTCTCCAGCTCCCCAGACCCCTTCACCAAGCAGCACCAACTCTTTCTGGGACCAAATGGCAGCCTTCCCTCTATGTCCAGCAAGGTCCCTCAAAGACCACCTAGCCCTGGGAGAGATCTTCAGAGGCCCAGAAGGGCCCGAGTCTGAGAACCAAGGAGCCCCCCGTCCCTGCAGATTAGCCCTGGCATGCAATGGGGCTGGTGCCAGTCTAGAGGCCTCAGATCTACCCAGCCAAGGTGGGAATGGGGCGCAGAGGCCTGAAAGCCCCGGAGAGCCACAGCACGGGAAGAGCCAGTCCACACAAGCTAGATGCCCCCACCCCCACCCCTTTTCCCACAAAGGCCATTCTGGGAACCAGGGATCTGGAAAGGAGGTCAAATTCACCTCCCTGCCCTCAATCCCTCTAGAAGTCCCTAAAAATTCTTTTTTTTACAAAGAGGCCGAGAGGCTGTGGGCCTCTCCTATGTCCCATAGCCCATTTAGACGCTTTTACCCAATACATGCCCCCAACAGAGAGGACCGCTGCGTCTTTGGTCCTGTTCTCTCTTTGTCTTTATTTGATATGACAAAATATAGTTTCAGGAAAGACCTGGAGTCAATAAATAGTTGGACAACAGCGATGGGGCAGGAGGGCACAGAGTCGTGGCAGGGACTAGTGGGCAGCCAGGAGCCTCTGGGACTGCTTGCTGGGGTCCAGTGGCAGGGAACCCCCAGAGCTGAGCTAGCTGGTGAGCTGAGGCGGGGGGCCTGAGAGGGCATGCAGAGGGCGCAGGCTGGAGACGTTACGGGGCTGAGGGGTGGCTGAGAAGGTTTGGAGAGCCTAGGGCAACCGGGGGGGCCCTAGGCGGGCCTTCAGTCATCTCCCCCCTTTCATATGCAAATCATTTAAAGACCGAACGTGGAGTTTAGTCGCTACACGGAAGCACCCCGAGTCCGGCGCCGACCCGGCCAAGCACAACCACTCTCGCCGGCCTAAGCCGGGAACAAAGGGCAGGGGAGGCCGAGGGGTCGGGCCGCGGGGCCTGGGGCGCCCGGGGCCCCCCTTCACGCGGCCGGGCGGCGCCGGGGGGAAGCCGGAGAGGCCGCCCGGCCCTGGGCCTTCGCGGCAGCCCCGGCACCGCAGGCCTGCGGAGCTCGCCCTGAGCCCGGGCCGGGCCGCCAGGACGCAGGGAGCCCGGGCCGCCCCGCCGGGCCCTGGGCTGGGCGAGGGGCGAGGGTGCGGGAAGCCGGGGGAAGCGCTTTTGTCTGCGGGGCCGAGCCGGTGCCCGGCCGCCCGGCCGTGCCCCAGACACAGACAGAGGAAACCCGAGGAGGAAAGGCGCGGGGAGGAAAGCGGGCTCGGGGCGCTGTGTGCGGGGCCCCCCCGCCTCTAGAGAGCCTCTTTGCTTTTCATTTTGGAATCTTTCTTCCACTTCATCCTGCGGTTCTGGAACCAGATCTTGATCTGTCTCTCGTTGAGACACAAGTTGTTGGCGATCTCGATGCGCCTGCGGCGAGTGAGGTAGCGGTTAAAGTGGAATTCTTTTTCCAGTTCCAGAGTCTGGTAGCGCGTGTAACTGGTTCGGGACCGCTTGCCGTCCGTCTCTGGAATAGAAGCCCCCCCAAGCCAGGGAGGGGTGAATAGGGAGCAGCGCCCCAGCGGCCCGCCCCGGCCCAGGCCCCCACCCCGGCCGCAGGGAGCCCGGAGCGGCCGGCACAGGCCCCGCGGGCCGCAGGCGGGCCCGGCCCATCGCAGCCCGGCGCAGCCCGGTGCAGCCCGGCCCGGCCCGCCCGGGAGAGGCGCCTCGGCCCGGCAGGAACTTTGCACCGCAGCCTTCACTCTGCAGCCGTAGGGGCTGAGGGCTGGGGGGAGAGGGAGACCCGGGCTCGGACCGAACAATAAGCACCCTCGAGACCGAGCTCCGGGGACCCCCCTCCCGCCCCTCCCGAGTCGCTGGAAGCCTCCGGAGCGGCCCAGGCCGGGCGCCGGCTGCACGGGGGAGGGAGGGAGGGAGCCTCGGGGGGGATCCCCGCTCTGCAGCCCCGCGCTCCTCACCCTTCAGATCCCTCTATTTTTTTAACTCCCTCCCTCTCCCCCAAAAATTGAATATTGCCTTTTATACACGTTTTGTTCCTATGATCCAATTATGTCGTCGTAAATTTGGGCGCACACAGCCTCTAAGCCTTTTAGTGGACAGTTTTACGAGCCATTGATGCCTGGATCGTAAAATTTATGGCCGCAGGTTTTTTTTTCTTTATTTGCCCCGCATGGCCTATAAAACCCAGGCGGACCCGAGCGCGCAAAATGAAGTCCTAAAGTTTACCGTGGCTCATGTGCAGTTTGGTCATCCACGGGTAAATCTGTGGCGGGGCCGGTGGCTGGCTCCGGGCGGCGGGCTGCCCTGTCTGCGCCTGCTCCTCTTTGATCTCCCCAGTGCTCCTAGCTCGCTCCTCCGGCGCTGGGCGAGCCGCCTTCTGACTGTACATCCCGGGGTTCAGAGGAGCCGCTTCGTCTCTGCCCAGAGCGTGTCCCGGAGCGGCCGCGGCGCTGCAGGCGGGGCGGTCGGGGTGAGCCCGGGGGCTGGCTGCCATGTCTACCCCGTGGAGAGAGTTGGAAGGCGCAGGCGGTGGGAAAGTGATGCTTAAGTCCAATCCACCGTAGCAGTACCTGGATGCCTGCACCTCTGCGGCCGATCCATAGTTCCCACAAGTTTGCATGTTATAGGCAGGGATATTGGGGCTCTGCTTATAGAATGAATTGGCTACGTAGGAGCTCATGGCGGGGAGGGCCCAAAAAAAAAATTTTCTGCACCCTTTTTGATTAAGGGTGATTTGTGACTCTTTGAAGTTGAGGGGTTTTTTGTTCTCCAAAGTGCACAATTTATAGGTGGAGATATCTCTTTCTTTATCCTATGCGCTCTTCCCAAATAAGGGAGCCTTAAATAGAGTCACGTGACTCGAGCGGCCACTCATAAATTTGGCTTGATGACCTCCGGGAGGTTAGTGATGGAAGCCGGCGAAACGCATCTTGATATGTTGGCAAAGCCCAACCAAGGGGGGAGAGGGAGTGAGAGAGAAAGAGAGAGAGAGGGAGAGAGAGAGAGAGAGAGAGAGAAGGGGGAGAAAAAAATGGTTCTTGGAATTGGGGGGTAGCCGGGACAACGAGCCCACAGCGACACCCGGTGCCTACTTGGGGGGATTGCAGCCTGGCTTGTGTGCCCGCCTTCAGACCGCTGGATTTTCTACCCTGTAGAGAAGGCTGGTTGCTGCTGCTGCTGCTGCTGCTGCTGCAACAAACCCTTGAAATGGCCTTTTAAATTGTCTTTAATTTTAAGGAAAGATGAGGTCTTGCTTAGGGTGCAAGCACTAGCGGATAGCCCCGTCCTCCCCACACCCAGAGTCTTTCGATCTTCAAGAATGGCTGAGGAAAAGGAGATTTTAGGGGTGTGTGTCTGTGTGTGTGTGTGTGTGTGTGTGTGTTGGGGGGGAGTGTGCCCAGGTTGGAGATCCCACGGGATTTATCCCAGGTTCTCCCAACCAAGGGTGGAGGGCCCCTCTCCTTGGAGGCCCCAAGGCCCTGCTACTGCTGAGGAGGTGACTGTCAGCGTGGGGAAGGGAACCCAGTCCCTGGGGAGGTGGACAAGATGACAAGATGCCTGCCAGGGGAGGGGGGTCCTGAGTGAGCAGAACTGGATGGGCGGGGAGGAGGGTCAGGAAGCTGAGAGTGCTGGGAAGTCTGGGATGAGCCTGGAGGTGAGGATGTGTAGGGGGAGCTGAGTAGACCTCAGCATCCTGGGACCCCAGAGTGGCACCTAGTGAGAGAGTGTGTGTGTGTGTGTGTAGCATCAGACACAATGGGCTTGGAGGACTGCTCTGCATGCCTGTGTGTGACCCTCACGTGGTACCTCTGCCACATATTTGGGATAGAAAATAGATGTTCGTTGAGGGCATGCAGAAGCAAGCCTGAAGCCTCCACGGGTATCATATGAGCAGGGCAGAGGCCCTTTTTGGTATCATATGAGCAGGGCAGAGGCCCTGTTTTGTGCCCTTTTTGGAAAAGGCCTCTGGAACAGGTTTTCAGGGACCCAGATACAGAAGGTCCACAGGAGAGCAATTTCCGAGCTGTCTGAAGGCGTGGGAAGGACCTGGCTTGGGGGGGGGGGGGTGCAGGAGGTGGGCAGGGCCGCAGCCTGGGCCACCTTGGCAGCCCGAGGCCAGGGGCTCCGCAGCCTCCCGCCCCCGTCCCGACCCCCTCCCCTAGCCCCACGTCTCAGTCTTTCCTGCCTGCCTCTCCCCAGGAAATCCCCGCCCCTGCCCGGAGAAGCCCCCTCCTGCCCCCCCGCCGGCGGAGGCGCTGGAGGGGGCGCTGGCGGGGATCTGGAAGGTCTGGAAAACTCTGGCGGATTGTTTCCCTGCGGGAGAGCCCCTCCTCGCTCCCCCCGGCCCACTCGGGTTTCTCCGGCTGGGCCGAAGGAGACCAGGCCCGAGCTGGGCGAGGTCGGGGTCCGGCTGCGCCCCCGCCGCCGGGCCGGGGAGGCTGGGGAGGCGGAGGAGCGAGGGGCCCGACCCGGGCCGGGCCCTGGGAAGGAGGGATTTTGTCCCAGGCCTGCCAGGCGCCCCAGCGCAGGCTCAGTTTCCAGGCTTTCTCTCCCGACATGTCCCCGCGTCGCTCGGGCCGCGCCGAAGGGCTCGGAGCCGCGCTCTTCCCGGCCCTCGGCTCCCGCCGCCTCCGCCACGGCTCGCAACAGTCGGCCTGGCGCGGGCCGGGGGCTGCTCGCCGCGGGGCGCGGGCCCGAGCGGGTTCCCTCCTGGCCCTGGGGGCGCGGGGCTCACCCGCCCAGGACCCCAGGCCTCCCCGGGCAGGAAGGAAGGCCTGTGCCGGGCTGCAGACCCAGGCGAGCAGCCCAGGCCTCCCCCACCCCCAGCGAGATCCTTTGCGGCCTTTTTTGCGGGGTGAGTGCGCTGCTCCGCGGGGAAGCCCCCCAGCGCGTCCCCGAGCCCGGGGAGGCCCGGCCTGCGCCCCTGCGCCCCTGCAGGCCTGCGCCCCCGCCGCCTCCCGGGAGAGGCGAGCGCAGGGGGCTGGGGGCTTGCAGGCGGCGGCGGACGCGGAGCCTGCTCCAACTTTCGCCCCGGGCCGGCGCACGAGCGAATTAACAGAAATCCCCGATATCCACTTTTAAAAATAATATCAGTTTTATTAAATATTCGAGAACGGATCCAGAGGTCGGATTTATACAGGAGGGTAACACGAGGGGATTTTTTTTTAATTTATTTCTTTTTTCTCCTACCGGCTAAACAAACGTCATTCACTTTTTTTTCCTCCCTTTTTGTGATTTTCCCTCTTTTTTTTTTTGTTTTGTTTTGTTTTTTTTTGTTTTGTTTTCCCCCTTTTAGGATGGGCTTGGAACACGGAACGGTGCTAAACATAAATATAAATACAGAGACCACAAATACAGCTAAAAATATTCACACAGAAACGGTCACAGTTTGTAATATGCCATAATGACCCCCCCAGGATTCTTTAAATACAATTTGCCTGGGCCGGGCACTTGCTGGGGCAGAGGGGCCGGGCAGGGGCTGCGGGGAGGCCCTGGGGGTTGCTGCGGGGCCACGACGCGCCCTCCTTGGGCCTCCCGGCCTTCGCGGCTGCCAGGCCGGGCCCTGAGGCCCGGGAGCGGAGGCCTTGGCCCGGGAGCTGCTCTCCGCGCAGGGGCGGGGGTGGGGGCGCCGAGGGGGTGGGGGGCCGAGTCCTCGTTTGGAGGGCCATCTGTGGAGTGTGAAGCGAGGTTCAGGGACGAGCCCCCAAGGCCTGGGCGGGGGGAAGGGGCCTGCAGACGAGCCGAGAACGAGCTAGCGAGGGAGCAAGGAGGAGGAGGAGGAGGAGAAGGAGGAGGAGGAGGAGGCGCGTGGTCAAAGAGTTTGTGCGGCGAGGGAGGGGGTCCAGAGTTGACTTTCAGGTCCATATCTGAGTCCCTAATTTTGTTTTAGGGACCCCAAACACATCAATTGTGCCAGTGATAAATACAGAGTGTGTGATTAGCAGGGAATTGGAGGGGGGGGGTTGCAGGGGAGAAGGAGGGAGAGGGGGCGGCGGGGACAGTCCTGGTCACTCTTTCTGCTTCTCCTCTTCTGTCTCTTCCCGCTTTTCCTCTTTTCCGCCCAGGCTGTCGGCCGCGGCCCCTCCGCCGCCCCCCGAGAGCGTGGACGTGAGGTTGGACTCCTTTTTCCACTTCATCCGCCGGTTCTGGAACCAGATTTTGATCTGGCGCTCGGTGAGGCAGAGCGCGTTGGCGATCTCGATGCGCCGGCGCCGCGTTAGGTAGCGGTTGAAGTGGAACTCCTTCTCCAGTTCCAGGGTCTGGTACCGCGAGTAGATCTGGCGGCCGCGCCTCCGGTCCGCTCCGTAGCCGACCCCTAGAGATCCGGGCACAGAACACACTGAGAACCGTCAGCAAGGCGTCCTCCGTGGGCGGCCGCGCCTGGCAAGGTCCTGACCCGCCCAGCGTGGCCAGCGGCTCCCGGGCCCCGGGCTCCAGCCTTCTCCCTCTTGCCCTGCCCCACCCCCACTGGGGGCACAGCCAGGGTCCCAACTCCATCCAGTCCCCCCTACGCTGGTGGGTGAGTGTCCCAAAGAAAGGGGAGGCAGGGAGGGGGGGAGGCGGGGAGGGAGGGGGGGCAAGAACCAGGCAGAAAGCTGGAAGTCTAAAAACTGGGTTTGGAAAAACCCCCAACAGTGGGGAATGAGGGCCCCATTGCTCAACAACTGGGCGCCCCCACCTCCCCCAGCGCCCCAGCTCCCTGCAAACTTCTCCCCACTTCTCTGCCCCCTCCCTGCTCCTCAGCCTGACTTGGGGGGGCTCCCCCACCCCGCCCCCGCCCCTGGCCCCCTGCCCCGTCCCTGCCCCCTCGGCCTGCCTGGGAGCCCTCCAATCCGCCAGGGCCCGAGGGGGCCAGGCCCCTGCGAGCGAGCGAGCCTCAGCGAGCGGGAGGCGAGCAGAGGGGCAGAAGAGGGGGCCCTGTCTCGGCGTCGGCGAGGAGACGAGCGTGATTGTTTTTATGGGGCCATAAAAAACTCTCTCCGCCCGTTCTTCTAGGGAAGCCGGTCATAAAGCCAGTTCAGTTTATTTAATTTATATCTCGGAGCTGTAAAACTCACCACTGTGCGAATTCATTCGCTGCATCCAGGGGTAAATCTGGATACTGGCTTTCTGGTCCTGGGGCGCAGTCCTGCCCTGCTCAGAACTAAAATCCTGAGCGATTGAGGTCTGTGTGTTATGTCCTAAGGTGTTTTGTCTGCAGTTTGAGAGCATGTCTTTCTCCTGGTAAAAGGAATTAGATCCATAGTCATACGGCCCCCGGCTGGAACTGAACACGACATTCTCCTGTGGCGAATAAAAGGGAGTCGAGTAGATCCGGTTCTGGGCAACGGCTGCTCCATAGGTCGAGAAATGCCTCACTGGATCATAGGCGGTGGAATTGAGGGCGACGTTGGGGAGGACGTCCTGGCCCCCGGCGAGGTGGCAGGATAAGGAAGGGTTAGTGAAGTAGGAATTCATCCCTTTGCCTTTACCTGGTCGGGCTATGATTTCTTTAATATTTATTTCTGTCTCCAGTTTGTACTCGGAACTAGATGGTTATAGGGACGGCTCCAATCCAGGACAGACAAAATGACAAAGTCAGCTGACCCCCTTCCAGCCAATCGCAAGCCAGATGTCAAGAAGGGGGAAAAAAATCGCTTCTGCTTCTGTTGATTCCCTAGTTGAGACTAAGTGTGTGCTTTGAAAGTAAGACTTGGATTTCTTTTTTAAAAACATATATGTTAGGGAACTGATCTGGAGGTGAAGGACGGTAAGCAGGCATCAGCAGGGCCTTGGGGCCCGAGGAAGAAGAGCTGCACTGCTGGGAGATCTCTCAGTCCCAGCTAACTTTGCTGTGCTGTGGCCAGAGCCAGGTCTGGAGAAATCCCTCTATTTCCAATCTGATTTCATCTTTTCTATCTCCCCCACCCCTTCTAAAATTATGTCCTGATTTCTCCATGGGAAGAGCCCCTTCCCAGCTCAGGGGAAATCCCCAGAAATCCTACAGGAAATCCTAGCTTGACCCTCCATGGAGTGAGTTCTCATCACTAGATCAGTATTTTTCCCCCCAATAATTAAAAAAAAATCAAAAGTACACAGAAACTGCACAAAACGTGGTGCTCAGAGGAAGGAGAGCGTGGCTGACAGTCTGAGGTGTCAGGGGGGATATGGGGAGCAAGCAGGTCTGAGGGGGAATGATGAGACCTCAGGGTACAGTGGCAGAGCTGAAGGGGGCAGAGGGGCCATGTATTTGCTCCCTCTTCCTCTTAGCCCCCTTCTGCCCCTCAGAACACCCTTTTTGGGGGAAACCCTTGCAGCATTTCTGCCAAAAAGGGAACATGTATAAAAATACAATAGGAAAGAGAGAGAAAGAAGTAAAAGGTGGGAGAGAGAGAGAGAAAGGAAGAAAGGAAGGAAGAAGAAAGAACTCTGAGAGTCTTTCTAGACACATCAACTCCTGTTTATGTTGGTGAGAATTTATGATTTGGAGCCAGCGAGGGCTGGTGGGGTGATTCACATAGGATCCAGGCAGAGAGGGAAGGCTGGTGGGGCTCTGAAGGGCAGTTAGCGTCCTGCAGGCTCAAGCCCCTGCACAAGGCAGGAGCCCCCAGCCAAGGGAGGCACCCCTGGACCTGAGCCCTGGGGCTGGGGAGAGTCCAGCAAGGGGCTCCTGGGGAGCTCTCGTTCCAGGGCCAGCCTCACCTGGTGCAGCCGGGCCTCCCAGCAGCCCCTACCCCCCATTTTCTCTCCACCTTGGGGCCGAGAAAAGGGAAGAGAAGGGTAGGAAAAGGCAGCTGAGTTCGAGGCTCTGAGGCAGTGGGCGGACTGAAGCTGCGGAAGGTGTGCAGATGGGGTTTTTCTCCTGATTAACCCAAACTTGATTTGATATCGGGACATAGGCTGAGAATGCTCTGAGTTGACAAAGAGGGGGCGGTGGGGCTAGCGACGGGAGCAGGGCAAGCTCATATTTTCTCTTCACCATTTTGGGGGGGGGGGCTGGCTATAACAAGAACCCGGATGTCGCCGGATTTTATGATCTTTTCCTTCTGTGTAACAAAGCGGAGTAATCAATGGGTAGCAATAAAGCCATAAACGGGACTACGCTGGGAAAAAACTCGTTTATTCATCTTCTGTAACGTTAAGGTTTCCCTGGAGTGTCGCTAGGGGGGAAAAATAAAGTTTCGAACCCAAAAGCAGACAGTGTGTAGGAGCTGGTGGAGACAACATGTTAGCTAATACATGAACCTCGTTAGGGGATTGAAGAGTCTTCCTGCCGGACAATTTGTGTTGGCTTTTAAAAGTGCAGCCCCAATCCTTCAGAAAGGAGGGGAAATTGTTGGTATTTAAGAGGGTGGGGGGAAAGACCCCTGTAATTATCAAGGTTCCCCCTCTTTGGACCATACTTTCTTCTGCTCAAGGAGATAAAAGTGAAAGGGTAGAGGAGGGTTCCAAGTTAAGAAAGAAATTTTGAGATGAGTTGTCTCGTTTGGGGGTGACATGGCAGGTACATAAACACAGACACCAGCGTGACTTGCTTTTTGCTCTAGAATCCAGCTGTCTTCGAATTCATGGCATGCCTGGACAGAGGCTTTCAACAGCTGGCTGGGGCTCCAGGCCCCCTGGAGGGCAAGAGGTAGAGCGAGAAATAACTGGGGGGGAGAGGGGGCGAGACCCAGGGGGCTGAGCTAAGAAACAGGTCGGCGCACCCCTGGACCCTGGACACAAGTAGCCGCTCTGAGTCCCCAGCCTCTTCTCTGCCCTAAGGGTAGCAGAGTAACACGTAGAGCAGGCCGGAAGAGAGAGTAAATTCCCTCCATCCCCCCCCCCCATTTCAGAGAGATTGCTACAGGGATAAATCATGTCAGTGATATTTCCTTCAAGATATTAAATTGTTGCAATGTACAACAAATTGAATGATGGAAGATAGGATGTCTTAATGAGGTTTCACTTTCAGTGAGTGTTGATTTTCTATGTATTTTTAAAATCTCTTTCGTGGGGGGTGGGGGAAGGAAGGACCCTGGGAGAAAGAAGGGGCTTCTGGGGAAGCATGTGCTGCAGCTCCCCAGCAAGGATGCCTGGGTTTCCTTGAGCCCCTCCTAAACAAAGTCTGGAGGGGCAAGGGGCCCCCAAAGTTGGGGATAGTCTCCTTTGGGGCCTAAAAGTAGTGGGCGCGGGGGTGGGCGACCTGAGGAGCAGAATGTAAGTCTCAGCCCCGGAAAGTTAAGTGTTTTATTACGTCCCTAAACAGAGGGCAGAGACTGAAAGGTCTCGCCGATTTATAATGAACAGAAACCAGCTGCTGGGGGAAAGAGGCAGAAATGCTGGAAGGGGGAGAGAAGAGGAAGCAGAAATACAAATAAATTCCCCCACTACTTAAAGATTTTCGGCAAAATTAATTCCCAACATACTCTTCCCCCATCACCTTCCATCCTGAGAAAAGGAGCCTCCTTCTTTCAGTCTGGTCTTTAATTATGCAGCTGAAATTTGCTGGAAGGATTCGCTCCAAGGGGGGAGAGCAGGTCAGATGAACCCGATCTTCCCTCCATTGGATTATATTTTCCTTTTCTCATTTTATGTTAATTTTATCTTTTTGGCGAAAGAACGGCTGTCTATGGGGGGATAGCTGGGACTTGGGTTTTTCTAAATATATTTATATTTTCCTGTTAAATTTGTCTGAAAACAATTATGGAAACTCATCAGCAGAAGCAAGAACAGATGTTTTATTAAAACTGCAGTTGAGCTCTGTAAATATGCACAAGTTCTGGGAAGGGGGGGACTTGTTCTTTGTTTCTATAAAACAAGCCTAGAGCAATCAGAGAACACCCCCATCAGGCCCGCAGGTCTCCGAGTTGCTCTGCCCCTTGGGCCTCCGGAATCAGGCATTCCGAGGGGGTTTGGCGGCAGAGCAGATTTTCGCTTTCGGAGCTGTAATTAGTGGATTCGAAAACAGAATTCAAAAAACACAGAAGAGGAATAAAGGGGGAAAGTTGCCGCTCGCTGCTCCAGTCCCCCCATCTCCTCAGCCCCAAACACATGCTTCTCATGAGCGCTAATTACAGGAGTGGAACTTGCTGCAGGCGCCACGGGCCTGCTTGGGGGGCAGTCACTGGCCTGGAGTCCCCAAGGCTAAGGGGTGCTTTGGAGGCTGCGCACTCGAAGGTCTCGCAGAATGAGTCAAGCGCTCCTACCCCAGCCTTAACCTGCTCCAGGGCAGGGGCTGGGGGCCTGTGTAGCTCTGAACGGGGGAGCGGGTGGGTGTGCCTGGACTCTGGCTGGGAAGGGGTTCGTGGGCAGGCCTCACCTTGCCTGCCTTTCCTCTCCACCCTGCCCTGGGAAACATAGTACTTTCTTGAGGAAGGGGATCTGCAGCGAGGAGGAGGAGATCTGGAATTTTTGCTGGGGGACAGTCTTTTCCAGAGGTCCTGGCTAGTGGGTGTTTTGCTAGTCTTCTCTCTTTCCCTAGATCCCCCAACTCTGCGCAGATGTCTGTGACTCACCCAGCCTTGCACACAGATACACACACTCCACTCCTGCCTGCCGGCGCCACCAACCACAGCTCGGCGCCTCCGGAGGCTGCTCAAGGACCTGGACACCGGAGCCGCAGGACTCGGCGCTCTCGGCCTGGGCGCTTGGCTGCCTGGAAGCCACAGCAGCCGCCTGACTCACCCCTGCCAATTCTTGATTTTGAGAGCAGGGGAAGGGCGGTTGCCCAACCAGCACCCTTTGCGCCACTGGGCAGGGGCTGAAATCCCTCTTGCGGAGAAAGCCCAGTTTCAATAATTGTTCAGCTCACCTTACAGTCGCACTGTTTGGTTAAGGCTTTGCTGTTCTAGAGCTATTGCTCGGGTGGCCCGACTGGCTTATGAGTAGACACCTTTTTAACTTAAAAAATTAAAAAACTAAATCCTACTCCAAATGCCCAGTGATTTGTGTAGGAGTTCCTTTGATCTCCATAGAACCCGGAGTTAAAGGAGTGCAAGGAGAGTCTCCAAGTCCGCCAGAGAACCTGAATGCGGGGAACTGGGTCTGCTTGGGGACACCAAAGCATAGCTCACCTCCAGCTTCTCACAGGAAGGGTGGGGGACGCCTCCCCACACACACACACTGCATTCCAAAACAGAATGTTTCTCCTAAGTCTCAAAGTTCAGGCTTGGAGGCGCTTGCAGAAAGGTGAAATCTGACACATCCAACCCGGAAATGCATCCCATTTGGGGGTGCTGATATTCCGGGGACAAGGCCCAGGCTGGCCAGCTGAATGGAGTTGGGGGTCAGCAGGGAGGGGCGAAGGGGGATGAGGCCAGATGGGGCACATCAGGCGCCTGAGAACTAACTGCCCCAAACACCTTTCAGGCCTGGGCTGGCAAATTCTCTTTTGAGCCAAGAGGTTGCGAGGCTGCCCAAGCTGCTTCTGCTTTATGTGCAATTAAACAGAGAAGGAAGGTACGTGGAGAGGCTCTGCTAACTCACGTCATATTTTCTCTCCTCCTTCTCTCTTTCCAGACTTCCGCCTGACCTTTCTTTACCACCACTCCACTTGGGGCTGCTACCCTCAGCAGACACAGACTCCCACCATGGCAGTTGTTTAGCTTCTCAATTCACTTCACTAACCGGAGCTTGAAAAGTAAAGCAGACCCCAAGCGTCTCTGTACCATCCCACTCAGCCCTGAGCGCCTCTGGGCTCCCTTTGGAAGAAGTCTTTTCTGGCTTTGGGGGGCCTGGTCCCCACGCACCCCATCTCTGTCCCAAGGAAGAGAGGGCACGCCAGAGAGCCTTCGGACACGCGGTACCTTATCCCCACTGGGAATGGGGAGGGAACTCAGATGCTGAGTGACATTTCAGGGAGGAGAAGCAAGTGGCCCTGGTTGGCCAAGGAGGAAAAATGAAGAACGAGGAGAATAATATTTAGAATATTTCTGGCCCCCAGAATGGGGCCAAAGGACCCCCAACTTCCTGGCTTTTCTTACAGCCCTCCACATAAGCACTGTGGACCCACTTTGGAGGTTTATGAGAATTGTAAAATTCAGGAGCACAGCATTTATGACGTCACAGTGAGTTGTCATGAGGAAATTGTAAATGTCATAGAAGTTATATACAGGAGGAGTTCTGTGGGGGGGAGGGTGCCCTGCCACTCCGCACTTCTTTTCCTTTCCCCCATTATCCCCCCTGGCCTAAGTTCTCCCACTTGCAAATAAAATGTTATTATGCTCTGGAACAATAAGCCAACAGTGAAACATCGTCCTCATTTCCCTATAAATAATTTTATCCTTTATTGTTTGGGGATCTGAGAGAACCATTTAATCTGCGCTGGCGAAAAGAGAGAGAGAGAGATGGGGAGGGGGGAATTAATTTCAGAAACGAGAATATTACTTACTTCGATGATACTCTTTTAGATTTGATAGCCGGGAGCAAAATTAGAGGCGAACAGCGGCCTCTCCGACTCTACACCTGGCGGGCCTGGAGATTTATAGGATCTTTAGCGAAGGGGCAATTTAATTTTGTAGGATTTGCTTAAATTCACTGCTATTTTGGGGGGCCGAGGAGAAGGGAGGGTGCGGGGGGGGGGGAACGACATGCTTTATCTAGTTTTATGAATCTGCCACCATTACCCTGATTTAAAACCCAACAACCTGTGTCTCAGAAAACTCCTGCAGAAAGGCGTGGAGGAGTTGGGGCGAGGGGGCCTCGGCTTCGACTGTGGCCCCCTCGGCCAGGCAGTTGCCAGGGGGAAGGAAGAAAAGCCCGGGGCGAGGGGAAGGCGGCTCGGAGTCTCTCCAGCACCAGGACACCCGGAGGTTTATGGTGTCCCCATAATTCCCCACCCCTATAAACAGCTGCCCTGTTCCAGGACGCTGGCGCTTCCTCCCCCGGGGAAGGGAGAGCGAGGGCGGAGGCGGCGGAGCAGGGTGCCGGGAAGGGGAGGGAGCTCGGGCAGCGCCGCACTTTGTTCTCCTGGGTGAGTTTGCTGGTTTGGCGGGTTTCCGACGCAGGGTGGCAGCAGACAAAACAAGTAAACAACCCACAGACACAATAAACAGGGGGCGGCCGCCACCGAGCCGGAGGCCGCGGGCCGCCGAGGGGCACCGCCCGGGGCCAGCTCACCCCAGCACCCCGGAGGCCGCCCCCAGGCCCGGCGGGCCGAGGTCGAAGGGGCCTGGAGCGACCTGGCGGCCCAGGCAGTGCTGCAGCCGCACCGGCCGGCCCGGCCCGCGTCCCCTCACCGCTCTGCTCCGACGGTACCGGGCCCTGCGCCCCACCGGCGGCGGGAGAGGCCCGGGGGAGGCTGGAGCCCGGCCGCCCCGCCAGCCACCCCGGCCGCAGCCTCCTCCCCGGCCGCTTGCGACGCGGGACAACTGAAACAGGCGCCACCAGTCCCCAGATCCGGGGCTCTGGGGACGCCTAGAGGGCCCCTCAGCGGCCCCCACAGTCACGCAGGCGAACCTGGGGTGCGGAGTGGGAGCCAGACCTTCTCCGCACCCCTGCCCCTTCTGTCTCGCCTTCTGCACCAGCCTCTCCAAGCGGCTGCCTCGGCCTCGGCCCAGAGGCCACCTTCCTGACCACTCAGATCCCCTTCACTGTCCCAGCCACATTCGAGCGCCAGGGCCTAGCCAGCCGCGCAGAACTGCGCAGAGACCCACCTCACCCACAGAGTTCCCCACAAAACTCACTGGCAACACAACAGGGCTCCCCTGGTAAACGGCCTCTGAGCTGGGGAAGTTTGGGGTTTGGGTTGGGGGGTGGGTGGAGAGAAAGCAGAAGGGATTCACTATTGCCCCAGCCCAGCTGCTTGGACAGTGAAGGCAAGAAGGTCCGAGAAAGCCTTCGTGGCATCCGTTGGTTCCTGCAACCCGCATACTCCGATTCCAGCACACACGCGCGCGCACACACACACGTTTCCAGGAGAGCGTGCCCAGAGAGGGTCTGCTGGGTGCACCCACTGCCTCCCTGAGCCCAATCCCAACTAACAAAATTTTGCATGCACATAAAACGGTGTTTGAGCGAGGACAAGCATGGTGCTATACAATTAACCACCGAGGAAATATGAGTCTGTATATATTCACGCATAAGTCGGAGTCTGTACATTTGAGCCCGGACATAATAAGTGTATAAAGCTACGAAGCCTGGTTTTGGAACACAACAGCCACCCCAACCAGGCCGCCTTCTCCAAACAAGGGTGCATTCTTTGTAGGGATCACAACTGTCAGACCAGGGAGAGAAAGGGTCTGCTCTGCCCGTTTGCCCTTCGCTTAGGAACTGGCGCGTGGACTGCAGCCCGTGGCAGGGCTGACAAAGCCTTCAAGGGGCAGGCCTGAGGTGCCCAAAGAGTGGACTCCGAGGGGAAACGCCGGGGGCCCTGGGCTCCAGGGAGCGTCGCCAGAACGTGACCCACAGATTCAGTGCTTCTGGCCAGCTTTAGTCCTGGGCGTGCAGAGTCCTCCGGCCAGATTCTATTCTCAGCGGCCCTGGCTATTATTAGATACTCACACCAGGGCTTTCCTGCACTAACGACCACGTTTACAGGGAATCTGGCCTACGAGGAGGCTGGCGGGTGCCACTGATGGCCTCTCTTGTGCTCCTGTGTGAGCACCAGAGTGGGGGAGAAGGAAGGAAAAGAAAATCGAAAGTAAGGAGGGAAGGAAGGGGCTGGCGTTCAGGGCTGGATTTATCCCCTGGCCGGACTAGAAAACTGCTGCCAGGCTTTCTCTGCGTCCCTCTGCCTCGTGAGGAGGATCTTGGGGGGTGAAGGACATGGGGGACCGCAGGACCCTAGCCAGGAAGGGACAGAAGATCAATCGAGAAAAATATTATGCAAGGACACCTCAGGATGATGCCGTTAACCCGTCACCCATGAACCCTAGCACCCTGAAATCTGGCCGGCAGCCGCCTCTTTAGCTGCCTGTGGGCCCAGATCAATACCCCAGCCTTAGCCAGGCCCACCCCTCCAAAGGGAGGGGGCTCCTCTACTATCCCAGGTGAATCCCCACTGTCCTGAGTGGCCTTCCGAACTGTTTTCCCGAGAGGGGGGGGTGTGAACAAAGGAGGCTCGTGGCCCCCCCACCCAGTCGGGCCGGCCATCTGCAGGGGTGGGGGGTGGGGGGCAGACAAAATACAGGCGAAAGAGAGAAATAGAGGCCTCACCGGTCGGCGGTTCCCACACTACGCCAGGAGAGAGGCTCCCACGTCCAGGCCTCCGCGTGGGGTGGGGGCCTCCTCGGGCCCCCGCCCGCCCCCTGCCCTGCGCGGGGCCCCGGGGCCGCGTGGCTGCCGGGCGGCCGGCCTGGGCGCGGAGCGGCGGAGCGCGCGGCAGCCGAGCAGGCAGGCGGCTGGGCCCATTTGGGGAAAGCCAAGCGCTTTTCTCGATCGTAAACAAGGAACGAAATTAGCCCCTCGGCAGACGCCTCTGCCGACACACAAGTCCTCGTGGGGGGGGAGTGGAAGGGGGAGAGAAAATGCCATTTCTTCCCCCGAGAGAATACCTCGGAGGCCTTTATGTCGGATGCGAGACGGGACTTTTGGGGGGGCAGGGGAGGAGGGAAGGGGCTGCGGGGGAGGGGAGGGGAGGGGAGAGTCCCCGTCCCCTCGGACCCCGAGGGCTTTGATTTGAATGCAGTCGGATCGTGTTTTTAAGAATTTGATAAAAACAGGTTCCCTCTCCCAGCGCCGACCCCCGGGGCGACGGGTCAGGGTTGAAACAGGAAATCGAGGAGCGCTCCCCTCCCCCACGCGGCTCGGCGGAGGAGCGCGGCCGCCCCGGAGGACCGCGGCGGGGGCAGCGCCCGGCCCGCGACCCTGGGCGCCCGGGGCACGCGCGCCCCCCCGCCCCCGGCTCGGGGCGTGTCCGCCCGGGCGTGGAAGCGGTTGCGCGTGCGGCGCCCTTTGCGAACGGAAGCTCACCCGCACGGGGGGCGGCCTCGGACCCAGGCCAGGGAGCAGGGCGGGGTCATCTATCACGCGGCTACACAGTCAGGGCCACGTACATTTGGAAGAAATTAAGCCACTGTGTTATGAAACCATATGTGTCGGGTTAAGACCATACAACACGCCATTAGCACCAATTATTAGGAAGATCCCGAGCGCCCGGGACCCTCCGGGCCGCCCCGTTCTGACGTCCCCGCCCCTCGGGCCAGGCACGCCTGGGGTGCTCCCTGCCTCGGCTCGCCAGCGAGGCCCGGGCCTGCCCGCAGCCAGCGGGGCCTGCCCAGGCCGGTCCCCGTCCCCGTCCCCGTCCCCGTCCCGTGCCCCGGTGGGCACCGCGGGCAGGGCGGCGGCGGCTGGGGTGGGGGGCGCTGCGCCGGGCGGAGAAGGCGCGTCGGCCCCGCTCTCCCAGCACAAGATGGCTTTGGAGCCCCGCGGCCCCCGCCCCCGCCGCAGTGCAGGCCACCTCCCTGCCTTCCGCCCGCTCCGGGGGGGCGGGGGGCGGGAGCCGGGGCGGGCAGGCGCACCCTCCTCCGCTGACGCGCACCAGCCAACGGCCTCCCCCCTAATTGCCAATTAACAGGCCCCGCCGCCCGCCTCGCTGCGCGCTCTTCCTGCTCCGCCGCCCGCTCCGGGCCCGCACTGCGCATGTGTGAGCTCGGCCGCCGCGCTCTCCGGGAGGGAGGGGGCCGCGGGCCCGGCGGGGGCCGTGCGAAGTTTGTTTGGGGCTGGGGGGGCCGGCTTTGCTCGGGGGGCCATGGTTAGGGCCTACAGTGCTCGCTCGGGCCCTGCAGCCTGAGCTTCCGGGCCCCTCCGTCCCGGTCCCATTAGCCGGGAGGCCGCGGGTCCCTCCTAGGTAAGGACGGGGTGGGCACCACGCAGCGGGTCGGCGCCCTAGACCCCGGCCTTGAGCCCCTCGGGCGCGGGCCTTGAGCCCCCCGACCCCAGCTGGGGCGCACGGTGACATCAGGACACCGGCTGGCAGCCCGGCCCCCACCCCCCACCCCACCCCACCCCACCCCACCCCCACTTTTCCTCCCCTTGCTGGCCCGCACGCCCCCCTCTCGCCAGCCCCCCTCTCCTCTCTAACCGAGACGAGCCGCTGCTGTCCTTATCTCGAAACCGCCACCCAGCTACGGACCATTAGTTACATATTTGAACCAATAAGGAAACACTTACCGGGCGCTGCTGTCACTCTCCCTCTCCCTCTCTCTCTCTGCCTCTCTCTCTCTCCCACTCTCTCTGTCTCGTCTTCCCTCATTCTGTGCCGCTGCCGAGCCTGTCTCAGCTCCACACATACATAGGCACTTTATATAAATTTAAAAATTAAAAAAAAAAGGAGAGAATAGTCCCAATGATCGAAAAGCCAAATAAAATTAAGGGGAGTTGCAAGAAGGGGGCAGGAGGGAGAGGCTGGGAGAGGGGAGGGGCGGAGGCTCTGCAGCTCGCGGCTCCACTCCTGCTCCCGCAGCCTCCTGCCCCTTGGGGGGCCCGGGCATCGGGAGGGAGAGAGAGGCGCCCCCAACTCCTGCCCCTTCCCCCATCCCCCTCCCCAGGTGCCCCCAGCTTCCGGCAACTCCACCTGGGAGGGAAAAAAAATTAAATGCGGGGAGAAAATAATTATTAATCAGATTAATAAAAAATAAAATAATACTGGTAATGAAGGGAGCGGCCGCGCAGGTTTCCCTGGCAATGGTTAGGCTCTTACGGGGAGGACTGTTCTGCGGAGCGCTCCGAACGGACAAACCACAATAAAAAGTTCACGTTCATGGATGGAATCCACATGACTTCTTGTGGCCAATCCAACTTGTGAGTCGATCGTAAACTTTTATTACTCAGCTGTAAATTTTCTGCAAACAACCGGGAATGCGATGCATTTGTGTAGCGTGTGCAAATGGGCGCCGCGGTCGCCATGTTTACCCAATTCTCCGGGAGAGGGAGCCCCCCGCCCCGCCCGCGCCCCCCGCGCCCCCCGCGCGCCCCGCGCGCCCCGCGCCCACTGCCACGGCCCGGCCGCCGCTCGCGCGGGAAGGGCGCGGGGGCGCCGGGGACGCGGGCCGGCTCTGGCTCTCCCGCGCGGGCCGCCCGCCTCCCTCCGCCGCGCCGAATCCTAAATATTTCCCCTAATAAGTGGGGTATCAGGGTGGGATGCGGGGGAACCCGAGCTCTGCACCGGGCGCAGGGGCGCAGGCGGGGTGCGCTCCCTCCTCCCGCCTTTTTCCTTGCAGGGGAGCTAGTCCGTCCCCGCGGGGAGCCCCGGCGGCCCCCCACTCTGCCCCCCGCTCTGCCCCGCGGGAACCGGAGGGCCGCGCCGCTGGAGGCCCCGTAGCCGGCCGCGGGCCGAGGTCTGCAGCTGCGGGGCTGGGATGCGCCCTGGGCCGCTGCGCAGGCCGGCAGGGGTGAGGGCTGCGAGCAGCCTCCACCCCCCCAAAGTGCCCATCACCCCCACGCTCCCTTCTCCGAGAAAAGGACCATTGCCCCCTCTCCAGGACCATCCCCAGCGTCAGGTCTCCTCGGCTCCTAGGTTCAGATGGCAGTTACTCCCAATCTGTCTAGAATTACAAATAAAACCAAGGCCCAGGATCTTGGTTCCTACTTCTTTCCCCCTTTCGGGTGCAAGGTGGTTTGAAGCCTTTTCTGTCTTGGCAGGTGACCCACACCCGCCTGCTGTTTTCAGAAAAATTCTGCTGCCTGGCTCACCGGGACGCACCTTGGGGAGCCCCCCCTCACAAAGAAACTTATCCTTCCCCTAATTCCGCCTTCTGTGCTAAATTCCCAGCACCAGAGATGTCCCCCACCTTTCTCCAGACCCCTGATTTTGGCGATGAGTTCAATGTAGGGAAACCCAGAATAAATCCCCCCCCCCCATAGAGACTATTTGCCAACAACGAGTCGCAGCTCAGCCGAGTCGCAGCCCAACACTCCCCACCAGCCCGAGATCTGAAGGCCCAAAGCTCTCCCCTGAATCCCGCACGGAGCTGGCAAGGGGACTTCCATGGCTGGGTGCCCCACCCCAACCAATAGGGGGTCCCTCATCCCCTCCCCAAACTTCCTCCCTCAGTAAGGGAAGCAGTTCCCTCCGCCGGATGCAGAGACCTAGTTTCTTTTACAAACCCACCCATAAATTTTATAACAGGTAGTTAAAAATTACGACAAGGGAGCTCTGGCCCAGCTTCTCACAATGGGCCGCTGGGAGAATGGGACAGCGCTGCGGGCTGCTCACCGGAAATTTTACTGATCGTCTGTGGCACAACCTGTCCCGAGTTCGGTCTAATTGGGGCGAGGTAACTTTCTGCGGGCGGCAGGCAGCCTGTGGGGCATCCCATCTGAGGAAGATGAGGCTGGGGGAGGCCAGTCCGCTCTCCCATCCTAGGGTCCCCCACAAAGCCCTTCAGAGCACTCACTACCTCCCTCATCCCCAGGTCCCCTGCAGGCCCGCACCTCCCTTGGCCTCTGCAATGAAGTGGGGAGGGAGATAAAATGCCGAGAACTAAAAAAAAAAAAAAAATCCAGAGAAACGAATTTGCCCCCCAACTTAATAGCTGCATTATCCCGTCTCTACGGTTGAGATTAGAATAATAAATTCAAGGCGAAATGAGCGAGATGCTTCAACTCAGCATTTTGAAAGATACTATTTTTCACAAATCACAAATAGCTTTCGGAAGCCACTTTGATTGGCTAATAAAAAAGTAAAGAATGGGAGAAAGTCCTATCTGCTGCAGCCGAATGGTCCCCATTCCGGTAATGGGACGGCGGGAGCATTTGGGAGGACGCGTTTCTAAAGAGAGCGCATCCCGCTCGCAATTAAGTTCCCCCATAAAACGGGTTTTACCTCCTTTTCTCTCCAAACGAGAAAAAAGAGGCGGTGGGCAGAAAGGGTGGGGGAGCGGGTGCTGCTGGAAGGGGCGGCGGGAGCTCTCTCGGTCTGGCCCACCCGAGGCTTCGCATCTCTAGCGATGCCGGGCGCCAGACGCACCCCGCCCTCCGACGCCGGGCTCGGGGCCACGGGCATTGCTGAGCAGGGCCAGGGATGAATGGGGCGCTGGGTGTGGGGGAAATTCGGCGAGATCCTTCGGAGCCACTTAGCGTAGGGTTCAAGCAACTTGGCTACGGCGGGGCCAGCGATGTTTATTAATAGCAATCATAATTCCACAATAAAAAATGAAACGGCCCGCGGCCGACCCTCGGAGTCTGGCAGGGATGCCCGTGGGAAGGCCTGAGGTCGGAGCCAAATGCTCTCTTCGGGCCTCCCCGGCGGGTAGCCCGTGCCTCCTGCAGCAAACGGGGCTACCTGGCTGGCGCAGAGGCTCGCAGCAGGGACCCCAGGTTTCCAAAGACCCCCCACCCCTACCCCCAGAGCCGTTCAAAGCTGTTCCCGGCTGCCTGCAGCCTAAGCTCGGAAATCCGCAGCCTCTCTCGGCCCCCATCAAGGATGCCTGACCCAATCCTGTATTCATGACCACTTTTTGAGGGAGTCAGGGACCCAGATGCAGGTGAAATTACACAAAATAAGAGTCAGCCTGGGTCTAAGTCTGGGAAAATCACTGATCAGAGGGAGAGGGAGAGATAGAGAGAGAGGAAAAGAGATCTGGCCTCAAAAATATTTCAGTCTTTGGGGAATCTGGTTTTATAGACCAGAAGATCCCATCTCCTTCCCTTTCCCCCTTCTCCTGACTGAGTCAGATGACTTGTATCTCTGGAATTTGGGATTATTTGACCAGAATCTCACTGGCATAAACAGATTTCCCTGGCTAGGACCCTCCAGGGAGGAGTGAGAGACCCCTTTGCCCCCTGAGTCCCTGAGGCTTCAACCCCTTATTTGAGGAGTCCAATGAAGACTCCCTTCACCCTGCTGTGGCTGGGACGGAGGGCCCGCCACTGAGCAGGCCCATCCTCCTCGCCCCCAGGCCAATGGCCCACACTACCAGGGCAGGGCAGGCTGCCCAATTGCCAAGGTGAAGCCGGGAGCCGGCTTGAAACAGCCAGGACAGAGGCTGGAGTAGATGCTGGCGGCCTGGGTGACAGTGATGGCTCTGTGCTGACGGAATCTGAATTTCAGAACATGGACCCAGGCTGCTAGGTGTACCAACTCACTCACCTTCCCCTTTCCTTTCCCCCAGGCTCAAGCTCCCTCGCCCCCCACCCTTGGCCATCTTCCCCAGCCAAGTCCTCCAGGCTGCCTTGAGCCTCACCTTCCTCCCACCCTGGTCACTGTTCTAGTGCTGGGTGCTGCGTGCTGGGTGCTGGGTGCCCAGGGTTGACCGTGAGGGACTGTGGAGCTCAGAAAGAACCCCACTGCCTCATCCTCAGCCCCTGGAAGAAAGAGGCCTGACTGTGGGAGGGACGTGGGGGCAGATTCTTTGTCTGGGCCCAGCCCAAGGCCAAGGAAGAGGAAGGTGAGCAAGTGGGGAGACGCTTTCTTCCCACTGGGATCCTGGCATCTAGATGTTTTGCCCATTTTGTTTGGAGCCAAGGTTCTCCCAAGAGCACCCGGGAGCCTGCTGCCCTTCCTCCTCCCCCTCTGCACCTCCCCCACCTTTCACCTGCCCTTCTTCCCTCCCTCCCTCCCCAGGCCTGCCCTCTCAACTCCTAGGCGCCTCCACGTGAGTTCCCCACCTCAAAGTCAGATCAGTGGCGGAGCCCTTCTCCACAGTGCTGGGGAAAGGGGATAAGGAGGGAAGGAGGAGTAGAGGATTGGGGGTGGGAGGGGGGCTTTGGAGAAAAAGCAAGTCATTCCAGCCTCAAATATTTTTTTCTCCTTTTTTTTTTTTATTATGACTCACGTATACAATACAAAGTACTTGGACCAGGAACAGGGCTGCCGGGACACAAAATCTACATTCATAGCTGGACATAAAGACGAATGACCAAAAATTATTATTATAGATATATTTTAACGTTTTTTTTTTCTTTCGAGCACATTGCATAAACAGAGAATTCAAGACAGAGTTAACTATACATTCAGTGCAATTTAGTTCTACTCTACTGGGGTTAGAAGCACAATAAAAGCGCACAGGACCGGCGGGCTAGGCAGTCTCAGTTGTTGGGTTTTTCTTAGTGAAATAAGCAGCAACAAACAACAACAAAACCGCATTACGAATACTCTCAAAGCAGGATTTCTTTCTATAGGTAGTGATAAAATACGTTGGAGGTTTCTCTCTTTTTTTTTTTGAATTTTAATTTTT